>NW_008334872.1:0-3580 GCF_000622305.1 Nannospalax galili | reverse complement strand
TTTCTGATTCTTGTGTGAGACTCAGGCCTTCAAGTTTAGGTCTGCTTCTTTTTGTGAACTTTATGTGTCTTTGTGGTTTACTTTTTGGGCATTAAAAGCTGGTTCATCTAAGCTTCCAGTTTTCTCTTTTGATTTTATATTGGAGTGGCCGGATTGCTTTTGTCTTCAGGAGTTCCCACAGAGGTCTGATTCAGGTGAGGGTCAGATGTTTCCAGGCTTTCTCCTAAGATCTGGATCCCTCCAGCAACGATTTGGCTTCAGGAGTTTGGAGGTTGGACTGGCCTGGGAGCCTGGCCCAGGAAAGCTGCTGTTCTAGGGCAGCTGGTGGCCGTACCACCAAGAGATGCAAAGCCAGATAGTGCGGGAAGAGGCCCCAAGGCCTCCTGGGGACTTCACTGAGGAGCTGGGTTGGTCTGGATGCAAAGGATCAGGAAGAGGAAAGGTCAGCCCCAGTGTCCCAGAAAGAGGCTGGCAGGTGGTGCAGGCCCAGGGAATCAGAGGGAGTTCAGGGCGGGGCTAGGCCCAGAAGCAGTGCTCCGGAGCCCAGAGAAGGCATTATGTTGGTCTGGATGAAAAGGATCAGGGAGCAATATTGGTTCCCCAGGTGTCTGGGGCCCCAAGACAAGGAATGGGACAGGGTCCAAACTTGGAGGAGAGAACAGTGGTGGAGATGGGAGGGTGAATGAGGCTGGGTGGGTCATGGCACGGAGGGTGCAATGGACTTACCCCAGAGAGAGGCCTGTGGGTGGGAGAGAGCCCTGCTGTGGGTCCTGCAGGCCCAGGGAATCAGAGGGAGTTCAGGGCAGGGATAGGCCCAGAAGCAGTGCTCCTGGGGCCCAGAGAAAGCATTCTGTTGATCTGGATGAAAAGGATCAGGAAGCAGTATTGGTTCCCCATGTGTCTGAGGCCCCAAGACAAAGAATAGGACAGGGCCCAAACTCGGAGGAGAGAATAGCGGTGGAGATGGGAGGGTGAATGAGGCTGGAGGAGTCACGGCAAGGAGAGTCCTGTGGGTAGGAGAGAGGGCACTTATTTATTTTTAATAGTCTTTCCCTCAGCTGTGAGCAGCCCCCTCTCCTGGTAGATAGCTCCTTGTAGATGGGCTGTGGCAAAGGCATACTGGCTATCTGTATACATGTTCAATTTTTTTGTCTTTGCCTAATTTAAGAGCCTCAGGTAAGGCAATCAGCTCAGCCCTCTGGGCTGAAGACCCCGCAGGTAAAGCTGCGGCCCAGACAGTTTCGGTTTCTGTTACTACTGCTGCCCCCCCCATGTACCTCTGTCCATTTTGCATGAAACTGCTGCCATCAGTGAACCAAGTGGCTTCTGCATCAGGAAGTGACCGGTCGGTCAGGTCTTTTCTGAGCCCATGCAAGGGCATGTCCAGGTCCAGATTCGGCAGCAGGTGGCCAGATTGAGGGCTGTGCTCAGGAGAAAATGGATCCTCGTGGGGTTAAGGAGCAAGCTTTGATAGTGAGTCATCTGGGCATTGCTCAACCAGCAGTTGGGTGGCTGCTTGAGAACTCCCTTGATGGCATGAGGGGTTGTGATACATAATTCTTGCCCTAAGGTTAACTTGTCCACATCTTTGAATGGAAGAGCAGTGGCTGCTATAATTTGCAAACATGGCAGCAATCCAGCAGCAGCCGGGTCCAGTGTTTTTGATAGATATGCCACCAGCCTACTCCAGGGCCCCAGAGTCTGAGTTAGGACTCCTTTGGCCACCCCTTCTTTTCATCTATGAAAAGATGAAAAGGCTTAGTAACATCCGGGAGTCCTAGGGTTAGGGTGGCCAGAAGGACGTGTTTGATCTTACTGAAGGCCTTTTCCTGGACCTCCATCCAAACGAAGGGCTTACTTTGCCATGTGACTTCATAGAGGGGCCTCGCCAATTCAGCAAATCCTGGGATCTGTAAGCGGCAGATTCCTGCCAACTCCAGGAATTCTGTCACTGCCCTCTGGGAGTGAGGGGTGGGTGTCTTTAACACTGTCTCTTTCCTGGCATCTGTAAGCCGTCTTTGTCCTTCCTTTAATATGTATCCCAGATAGGTGACCTCTCTGGCATATTTGGGCTTTCTTGGCAGATGCCCGATATCCCAATCTGCCTAGGGTAGCCAGGAGGTCTCTGGTTCCCTGCTGACACTGTGAGGCATTATCAGCAGCTGTTAAGATGCCACCCACATACTGTAATAGGGTAAGCTGGGGGTGTTCCAGCCCGTACTCACCCAGGTCTTCATGGAGAGCCTCATGAAAGAGAGTGGGCAAGTTTTTGAATCCCTGCGGCAGGTGGGTCCAAGTCAGCTGCCCGTTGAAGCCAATCTCCTGGTCTTGCCATTTGAAAGCAAAGAAGGGCTGGCTCTCTTTGGCCAGAGGCAGGCTAAAGAAGGCATCTTTCAAGTCTAACATTGTGTACCAGTTTCTCAAAGGTGGCAAGGAACTCAGGAGAGTAAGGATTAGGTACCTTTGGATGAACATCCATAACCCTCTTGTTTACCTCTCTCAATTCCTGGACTGGCCGATAGTCAGTTGAATTTGGCTTTTTGACCAGCAGGAGGGGGGTATTCCAAGCTGATCAACAAGGCACCAAGACGCCTTGATCCCTCAGGCATTGGATATGAGGAGTGATCCCTAGCCTGACCTCCTGGGACATAGGGTACTGTTTAACTCTGGCCGGTAGGATTCCAGGCTTAAGCTCTATCCAGATGGGGGGCTGGTGGGCAGCCAGTCCCATGCCCCCTGTCTCGGCCCAGGCTGTGGGGAACTCCTTTAGCCAGGTTGAAACCTCCTCCTCTGGTGTAGAGGCCGGTTTTTGATGTAACCTAAACTCATCTTCCAGTTGTAGGGTGAGTACCTGGATCGGGTGGCCTTCTTGGTCAGTCATTTGGGCCACACTAGGGATGAAATGAATGTGGGCTCCAATTTTGGGGAGCAAGTCTCTGCCCAGGAGTGGGTAGGGGCAGTCTGGCCTGACCAGGAAGGAGTGGGACACCTGGCCCTTGCCCAGGTCCACTTTTCTTTGGGTGGTCCATGAGTATTGGTTTATGCCAGTAGCCTCCTGTACCCAGGACATTTTATGTGATAGTTTTCCTTGGGGCTCAGTTAATACCGAATGTTGGGCACCTGTGTCTACATGGAAGCTCACGGGCATCCCCTCCACTTTTGAGGATTACCCTAGGTTCAGGGAGGGGATCCGAATCCCGATCCCCCTAGTCACTCATTTCTCTGAGATCGAGGATTTGCACTCCTTCTTGGGCCCTGCCTTGCCCAGCAGGTTTATCTGGGCAATCTTTCATCCAGTGGCCCATCTTTTTGCAATAGGCACATTGGTTCCTCTGTAACATTAGTCGCCCTTCCCAGGGTTTCCTACCTGAGTCTGCAGAGAGGTAGCACAGTTGGCATTCCCACTCATCAGGCAACTTTGTAGTCATAGCCAGAAGGATCTTAGTGAAATCTCAGGTCTGCTTGGCGCTAGCAGCAGCTGCGGCTCAAGCCTGTTTGTCTTTTGGACTTTCTCTGTGGTTATAGACCTTCTCTGCCACTGCCAAAAGCTCTGGCAGAGTCTTATCTGCCAATCTATCTA
>NW_008334871.1:1644477-1645049 GCF_000622305.1 Nannospalax galili | reverse complement strand
GGGCCAGGTCCAGAAGCGGTGCTCCTGGGGCCCAAGAAAGGCATTCAGTTGCTCTGGGTGAGAAGGATCAGGAAGAAGTATTGGTTCTCCAGGTGTCTGGGGCCCCAAGAGTAGGAATGGCGCAGGTCCCAAACTGGGAGTAACGAACAGTGGGGGAGATGGAAGGGTGAATGTGCCTTGGGGAGTCAAGGTGTGGAGGGCTGTGCTATAGACTTACCCCAAGAGGCCTAAGGATAGGAGTGCAGGCTAGGAGAGTTAGCCGGTGGTGCAGGTCCAGGGATTCAGAGAGAAGTGAGGGCAGGGCCAGGACCAGAAGCAGTGCTCCTCGGCCCAAGAAAGGCACTCAGTTGGTCTGGGTGAGAAGGATCAGGAAGCAGTATTGGTTCCCCAGGTGTCTGGGGCCCCAAGACTAGGAGTGGCGCAGGTCCCAAACTGGGAGTAGCGAACACCGTGGGAGATTGAAGGGTGAATGTGGCTTGGAGATTCAAGGCGCGGAGGGCTGCAGTATAGACTTATGCCAAGAGGCCTAAGGATAGGAGTGCCTAATTTATATCTTTTAAAAATATTTTTAT
>NW_008334871.1:1638872-1640294 GCF_000622305.1 Nannospalax galili | reverse complement strand
CGGCTTTATCCCAGAGACGCAGGGATGGTTCAATATACGTAAGTCAATAAACGTCATAAATCATATAAATGGACTCAAAGACAAGGACACATGGTCATCTCAATAGATGCAGAGAGGCCTTTGACAAAATTCAAAATGCATTTATGTTCAAAGTCCTAGAGGGAACTGGACTGGAGGGAACATACCTCACCATAATTAAAGCCATATATAACACACCCACAGCCAAAATCATTCTAAATGGAGAAAAACTGGTAGCATTCCCAATTGAAATCAGGAACCAGATGAGGCTGTCCACCATCCCCACCTCTCTTTAACGTAGTACTTGAAACTCTTGCAAGAGCAATAAGACAAGAGAAGGAAATTGAACGAGTAATAATTGGAAGAGATCAAATTATCCCTGTTTGCAGATGATTTGATATTATATCTAAGAGATGCCAAAAATTCCACCTGAAAACTCTGAGAAATTATTAACACCTTCATTAAAGTGGCAGGTTACAAAATACAAAAATCAGTAGCCTTTCTATATACCAATAACAAGCAAATGGGAAAAGGGTACAGGGGAATGCTCCCACTCACAATTGCTGAAAAAAAAATCTTGGAATAAACCTCATCAAAGACACCAAAGATCTCTACAATGAAATTTTTAAATCATTAAAGATATTGAGGAACACACCAGGAGATGGAAGGACCTCTCATGCTCATGGAGTGGAAGAATTAATATTGTGAAAATAACCATCGTACGAAAAGTCATTTATAGATTCAATGCAATGCTAATGAAAATCCCCATGACATTTTTCACAGAATTAGAAAAAAACATCTGAAGACCCATATGGAAGCACAAAAGACCTTGGATAACCAAAAAGACCCTGAGCACTAAGAGCAATGCCGGGGGGATTACTATACCAGATTTCAAGCTGTATTACAGAGCTATGGTCATAAAAACAATATGGCACTGACACAAAAATAGACCCGTAGACCAATGGAACAAAATTGAAAACCCAAATATGAATAAATACAATTTCAGTCACCTGATATTTGATAAAGGGGCCAAGAACGTTAACAGCAGTGGAATTCTATTCAGCAGTGAGTAAAACAAAATCATGAAATTTTCAAGTAAATGCATAGGACTAGAAACTGTTATACTAAGTGAAGTAAAACAGAGTCAGAAATACAAGGAACGTATGTGCTTTATCATTTGTGGACCTTAGCTACAAATCCTTAGATATGAACACATATCGTTACCACACCGGCCATGAAAATGGAAAGGCACCATGGGAAGAATGGCTTGAGAGAAGGGGATAGTAGGAGATAGGTTTTAATCAACAGGGAAATAGGGAAAATAGGATATTTAACTGGGGAGGGAATAAGGAGCATTGTACAGCGGGAGATAAGGGAGAGAAAAATTCTTAGGTGGCACTAAAA
>NW_008334871.1:1636970-1638262 GCF_000622305.1 Nannospalax galili | reverse complement strand
GAAAATCAAGACAAGAAACAAGCCAATTAAAAGATGGGTTAAGGAGCTGAACAGAGAGCTCTCAGCAGAAGAAGAATACTCCAGGAAACAGGATAATGGAAAGGAACCAGGGAGGGTAAAGGAAAAGAAAGAATATGAAAGAGAAGAACAGTAGGAAATAAGCCTTAATAAGGGAGATATAGATAAAAATTGGGTAAGGTAAAGGAAAAGAAAGAATATGAAAGAGAAGAACAGTAGGAAATAAGCCTAAATAAGAGAGATATAGATAAAAATTGGGTAAGTTTAAGGGAGGGGGGAGGGAAGGAACTCAAGAGAGGTTGGACCGTAGGAGAAGGGTATTAGTAAGGGAGAAAGGGGAGAGATGGGGCACCTTAAGTGGGAAAATCATGATGGAGGGGTGAGACAATGCAAGAGATAAATAATGCCTAGCTAGTTTTGAAAACCAGAGGGAACCATAGTACTCCTACAGTCTACTGACAAATTATACATAGCAGATATACATAGCAGATAAAGAAATATATGTCTAGGTAAGGTTTATCTGAGAACGATTGGTCTTTGCCCAAGATTTATCTACATGACATACAGTAATTATAAGTACCAGACTGGTAGAACTAACCTTCTTGGATGTTTAACAGACATACTTTGAGGCCTATAATAATTTGGTCAGAGGGACATGAAGGACAGTTTTTGTTCCTTGCCCTCCTAGGTCGACTAGCTCCAGGGGACTATGAGCATCTCTCAAAATGTCCTGTAATTGTGGTGTATTACCTGTCCTCTTGATCAAGGAGGCTGAGGATACCCCACCAGATGGACTTGAACCAGTGTCCAGTCTACAAAGAGGAGGGTCAACACAGAGGAATCATTTCCTCCATGCTTCCAAGCGAAGCCAACTATGGTCAATCAGGACCTTTGACTTATCTTCACATAGGCAGAACTGGTAAAAGAAAGGAGCCAGAGGCTCCTCCCAAGCCCATGTGACCCCTGAGGGACAGATCCTCAAACAACCGTAAGAGTAAAAATAAATTGGTTTATCTGGTCCAACTGTACGGCCTTAAACCCCCAAAAGGAAAGTATAACCAAAGATTAAAGGGGCCAATATAATTTCTTCAGAGTCCATATACATAGCTAAAGGCTACATAACAAGCAACAATGCCAGATAGGAGATACCTTCTATTGAGTTGTTGGCCAAGGTGGCCAAAGGGAATCCCAGACAGTATTCCAGCATAGAACTGGGAAAATTAACAGCAGACCCCAATCTTATCTAAAGGAATATTGACAACTGATTGATGCTA
>NW_008334871.1:1636195-1636569 GCF_000622305.1 Nannospalax galili | reverse complement strand
CTCCCAGATAGTAACCCAGCATAGAACTGGGAAAATGAACAGCAGACACCAATCTTATCTAAAGGAATATTGACAACTGATTGCCACTAAACGAGGAACAGCTGACCCTCCTAAAACAAGGATCTCTAGATAGGCTGACTGGATTCACCAGAAGGGCAAGTAGTGGGGAATGGCTGGGGGTGCCAACAACACAGCAGACAGTAACAAGGATATCAGAGTATAAGGGCTCTCGTGGGGGGAGGGAGGCTTTGGGAGGGTGCTACCTGGGAAGTGGGTGTATAAAAAAAATTCTTCAAATAAAAATTTGCTCCTCAATAATTAGTAGATGTGAAAAACATTACCACTGACATCTAACTGATGACTTTATATCCATT
>NW_008334871.1:1627106-1636135 GCF_000622305.1 Nannospalax galili | reverse complement strand
AGATTAGAAACACATGTGCAAACATCTTAATGTCAATTGCATTAAAAATGAATTTTTCTGTATGAAACTGTGTATTTTAATAATGAAGTGGAGAGCTTTTATAAAGATTAAATTATAGAATTTATACTGAGTACAATATTGTATAACTGTAATAATTCAACTGTAAACCCAAAAATTTACAGCCAATTTTTAAAGAGATGCATTTTAGCTCAGAAAATTGTCATTGAATATGTCAATGATGTTGTAATGAAATGCTTCTTCTAAGTATGTGGTTATTAAATAAATAATTTTAAAAAAGGGGGGAGCCAATGTTATGGCAAGATCTCTGAAGGCAATCTTTTAAACTCCTATGAGCAGCCCTGATAAGGCATAACATCTATTGGCCCTTTACCTTTATTAAAAATCAACATTTTTAACAGCATATCCCAGACATCATCACGGGAAACAGTTTTTCATAACTTGTCCTGTAACTTAGCAAAAAAAATCAACATAGGGTTCATGAGTTCCCTGTTTATCTTACTGAATGGAACCCCCTTCTTTTCATGGAGAGGAACTCGCTCCCATGCTTTAACACAACATGCTTTTAAAGGGGCTCCTAAAAGTTTCAGCTAATCCTCCAGCCAAACAGCCCGAGTTTCAGTTTGTCTGATTCTTATTTTTGGTGTCCCTGGCGTCTTGGAGTGTACCCTGCGTACGACTTCCTGGGTAGCTCACCTCTCCAAGGAAAGGGTGAAGGGTCTCTGCTCTGAAGTTCAGGTCCCTGTTCCGGTGCCGTAGGGGGTGGGGGGTGGGGGGAGCCAGAGGGCCTGAATGGATTACACAGAACTGAAAGAAGACCAGGGGGCTTGTGAGATTTTGTTTCTTATTCTTATCTCTTCATCCATCCATGAGTGTCAAAGCACAGGCAACTCTGTTTTTATACTCATTCATTAGAACCGTTGAATGTTTACAGAACAGTGAATAACAATAAAGTAGCTAGAATATAGCAACGAAGTAAAAATACAATGACCAGGATAACAGTACCACCATAATTTGCCTTGGGAGATAAAGGTGTCTCCTGAGAAGCTAGGAGAGCACCCACATTCTGGAGATAACTCCCCAGAAACAGCTCTTGCATAAATTTTCTCATGAGACAAGACTCTCCAGGTTTACATGCATTGAGGTTCAGCTAAATTTACCAAGGATATTTTTTTAAGCCATAGGAACACCGTATCACAGTCCCTTCAGCTTAGTTTCCTTTCTGTTGCTGTGAAATAAAATAGTCTGGAAAAAACAACTTAATGGAGGAAGAGGTGAATTCAGTTTGCAACTCTAAGTTATAGTTCATCATTGCAGGGGAGTCACAACAGGGAAGCCCAAGGCAGCTGGTCACATCACATTTCATCCACAGTCAAGAGCAAAGAGAAGCAAATATATCTCCATTGCCTGCTTGCTTGCTATTCAGTTAGCCCTTTTTATGCATGTAGTCCGGATCCCTGAACCAGGAAATTGTTGCACCCACAATGGGCTGGGTCTTCCTACATCAGTTAACAATCAAGACAGATATGCCCCCACCCATATGTCACAGGCCAACCTGTTCTATATATTCCTCAATTGATTCTAGATTGTGTCAAATGTGGCAGTTAAAACTAAGCAGCATAAACCACCCCATGTCTACTTGGCACACAAACACAGCACTTTAAGTTGTAACTTCCCAACTCTTGTCCCCAACATTTTAAGTTATCATAATGTAAAATATAGTCCAACTTTAAAAGTCACATAATCTTTAAAATTCTAACACTTTAAAAATACCCAGGTCTCTTTAAAGGCCTAAAGCCTCATTAAAAGTCCAGAGATAGTGGTTCATCCTTGTTCATAGGAGATCTAGTCATAATAGCCAGGAAACAGATGCAACCAAGGTATCTATCAACTGATGAATGGATAATGAAGGTATGGTAGAATATTATTCAAATGTTGTGATTCATAGGCAGGTGGATGGAACTGGAAACAATCAACATGAGTGAGGCCACCCAAACCTGGAAAGACACACTTCTCTCTCATGGGTCGATGCTAGCTTTGAATCTTTAGATAGGTGTGGCACAATTGGAAAAATCCATATAGGTTAACAAACTAATAAGTGGCCATGCAGAGGGCCTTTTGGAGGGGCGTAGAATGTACTGATATAAAGGAAAGGAGAATGATAGTATAGAAAGGGTTAAATGAGGTGGGAAATGGAAGGTAGAGGTGGAGTGTGGAGAAGAACAACCAACACAAAAGCCTTTCAGAGAAGTCACTTGGTAACCTACTACTGTAGAAGCTTCTTAAAATATACACAGGTACATTATAAAAAATAGTTTAAATGTAGTTTCCTTATAATAGGGGCAGGGGAGCAGTGCCCCTACCAGAAACCACAGGCTAGCGAATAACAAGTCTAGTGCCAGGAATGAGCTCCCTCTTTTGGAGTTGTTGACCAGGAAGTTCCCATAGACCATCAAACAGTGCTGACTATTGCACTGTTTTTGGTTATCCTCCAGAATTTGATATTAAGACCCTATTGCTAAAGACACTGCATATATGAGTTGTAGAACAAAGAGTAGTCAAGTAAAAATATTCACCTATCCATCTTGTGGGGTCTCCATGTCCTCCCTGAACAAGAGGACAGGTGACTCATCACATTTACAGGACATCTTGAGAGATGTTCCATAGTCCCCTGGAACTTGGTTGACCTTAGAGGGCAAGGGGTAAAAACTGTCCTGTAAGTCCGTCTGACCACATTAGTATAGGCCTTAAAGTCTACAAAGTGGAAGGTCAACTTAGAGGAAACATTTCATTCATGCTTCCAGGTGAGAAGCCAGACATGCTAGAACAGGACCTTAGACTTATCTTCACATAGATGGAACTGGTAAAAGAAAGGAACCAGGAGCTCCTCCCAAGCTCATGGGACCCCTGAAGAATAGATCCTCAAATGACCTTAAGTATAAAAATAAATTAATTTTTGGGCATGGTGGTGCACGTCTTTAATCCCAGCACTCGGGATGCAGAGGCAGGCAGATCTATGTGAGTTCGAGGCCAGCCTGGTCTCCATAGCGAATCCAGGCCAGTTAGGGATACAGGGAGACCCTCTCTCAAAAAGACCCTCCCCCCCAAAAAAATTGATTTATTTGGGACAACAGTATGGTCTTAAACACCCAAAAGGAAAGTATAACCAAAGAGTAAAGTCATCAGTATACTTCTTCAAGAGTTCAAGGGATTATATTTCCCAGACATTAAGCTTAAGTCTATATATAAAGCTATTTAGACAATTATTTCTCATTGATAATTTTGTTCCTAACTAGAAAGTACTGCTCAGATGGACCAAATCCTTTCAAATTCCAGGTCCTTTTAATAAGATGATGCTGTACAGCATCCCTTCTGCATGAAATAACTACCATCATCACAACTTCGGCTGAGCCTGATCACTAAACATAGTCACAACTGGGCTTGCTGATGGTTGTGCTCATTCATTAAAGGAGGGCCAAGCAGGGTCAGTGGACCCTCACCTGAGAATCCCAGCCAACTAATCCAGCCTTGAAAGACAAGAGAAAAATGAGGATGAACCCAACTGAGGGATGCTTTTGGAAGCCCTTGTCAAGAAACTCCAATGGATTTTCATATGAACATTTGAAAATTGCCCTGTTCTGACTTTTTTCTAGTTCCTGTCTAGAACTTGTAACACTAATTGCTCTTGTCTTTACTTTTCCTTCACATCTATTCACATCTATTCACATCTTTTCCCCCTAGAGATAAGAGTTATGCAATTTGGGAGTCTTTTAGATAGACCCACTGAAGGGGTATTCCAATTGCTTCACCCTGTGTCCCTGTTCAGCATGGAAGAAGCCAGAGCAGTCTACATCCCTATTCCCTATTGGCAATTTGGGTAACCTCTTCAGAGGATGGTGTGATAAGAATAGGAGGCAGGAATTAGCTAGGCAGTTAGGGCAAAAAGACCCCAAAGAAAAGTAGCCAGTTTCTTGGCTAAAAGTCAAAATGTCCTTGGAATTGTTAGCAACATAATCTGTTCCAAAGGCCGAAAGTGTCAAAAGTATTTGGGAAGTTGTATCTAATCCTTAAAAGATTTTAGGATTACCTCTTCAGAGGGGGGAGTGTTAGAGTAACCAAAATCCCCATAAAAAATAAATAAATGAAAGAAGCAAAAAATGAAAAAAAAAGTGCTGGGGAAATATGGGAGGTGTTGGAAGGGAGGGAGTGGGCAGAATTTGATCAAAACACCTTATATGCATGTATGAAATTCTCAATAAAGTTTTTGTAAAAGTTTAAAAAATTCACATATCATAAATAACATTAAATACCTATCATTTGTAACATGTTAAGACACTATTGATAATCAATGCATTTTGCTCACCAAGTAGTCACAAACACATGCAACATCTGATGATGCTGATTTAACTCACTTGGATGATAACACACTGGAAGCTACATTCCACCACAAAACTGAAGCCATGCCTTCACACAATGGGATCATAGATACATTATTAGGTATTAGACACATTATAAGATGCATACATGTATTATATGTACTTTATTTTGTGTGGTAATATGTCAGGAAATCTTCATCTGCAAAGTTCACATGAGTACCACGCATTTATGTTACAAAATAAATCATAGAATAATCTTATGCTTTGAATAAGTTTAGGAATTTGTGTTGGGCCATGTTTATCCTTGTGCTACACACAGTAGGTCATGGGTTAGACACCTGTCTTGTAGAAGAGTAAATTCTCAGTCTTTGATCTTAATTCTAGAAGTGATTTTGTTTGAAAAGCAAGTTATTTCTATTAAGTTCTAATTTTATATCTTGTTTGTGAATGCAAAACATAACTCTCACCTTAAAGAGAATAAAAGCTAGATTATTCTGAGGCAGCTGTGACTATGGCCTGCAGCAAGGATTAAGGGTGGCCCAGAAGACATGCTCCATGCAGAAGCAGTTTCATGAGTTTTGAATACTTACAGAACAAAAGAAGGTCAGAAATTAAAATATCGAATACATTGGTGAGGAATCGGAGAGAGGTTGGTTACAGCAAAGAGGGGAAATGCTGTTATAGTGTCTTTTCTTTATTTTATTTTATTTTTTTGATGAAAGTTAATGACCTGCTAAGAAAACATTCAAAAGGTTTTAGTTGATAGTAAAAATTTAGTCAATAGTTGCTAGGTCAGTCACGGAGGTAAACAATGAACAACTATTTAAAGAGATTAAAGATGCTCTAAAGATAGTCCAAGGTGATTTGGTTCTATTCCTGTGACACCCCAACTTTCCACAAAGTTCTAATTAAACGTAGCTGTGATTCTTCAAGTCAGGGCATGGCTTTCCTTTTGGAAGTTTAGTTTGCAGTTTCCATTCTTGGATCTGGAGAAACAAGAAACATCAAGCAACAAAGTAGGCAGATTCTTGCCACTCACCCTGCCATGATTGTGATTCTCTTCAGTTATCTGATTATTTCTTTCCTGATAGGCAGATGGAGAGGAGAGAAAAATATTTCTTTGAATATTGTTTTTCAGTTGGTTCGTAATGTATTTTATTTTGAATGTAAATATTTCTTTTCAGTACATTTTGTTTGTTATTCTGGAAATATGGTGTTCATGCTTGTAGGAAAATCTGGTTGCCATGGAGATAATGATGTGATTTCTTCTATTAGCTATTGCCTCTGTATAAATTGATCCTGTTCCATGTTTCTTTTAGATTTCAAATTCTAGTTACTGAGAAAATAATATATAACCTCAGGCTAAAACTGATTAGAACATTTTAAATTGGTATTTTTGTAAGTGACTGTCATCCCCTCACTCATTCAGTGCATTGAATTTGAAACTGAAGAGAAAAAGAAAACATGTAAACAAATTTTGAGGTTGGATTTATTAGTTTTGAACTGTAGCATCAGACACACACTAGGTTAGAGAGCTAAGGGAGCCATAATAGCTTCTCTATTCATTTTTTGAAAAACATTCTTGAGCACGTTGCTGGGTTATTTGACTGTTCTCCCTTCACTGTCTGAGCTTAGATTCAGGGAAACATTCAGCCAGCTTTAGCAGTAGTGTGTAACCAGAATGGACCAGAGGGAGGTCAGTCCAAATATAACAATACAGCCAATGGCCAGTCAGAACTTCTTCCCTGAGAATATGAACTAAGGCATTCAAGGAATGTGCGTTGGTGGCCTCTGGAGCCATTGGAAGCCATGAGAATTTTGGCAGTACCAGACTGCTTTGTACCAATCAGTGATGATATGCTGAGAAAGGAACAGTAATGTGCCCACACAGGCATGGGAAGCCTGTTGCCTTCACAGTCTGCGGCTTACTTCCAATAGCCTTGGTTTTCCTTTCTCCTACTATCCATCAACAATCTACGTCTTTATTTGAATGGAGTTCTTTCAATAACAGGAAGTCAATACTACTATGCACGCTGATCATGTTGTAAGATGACACCGTGGAGCTGGGAATGCAGGGGCATTTCAGAAAGACCGTGCCTGGGCTGTTGGCACGCAGCCCTGAATATTCTGCTCAGCGGCTTCAACTGCACAGTTTAATTGTTTGAAAATCAGCAAATTTATGACACTTTTATAGAGATTAACTCTTGAAGTTGAATCACAGTCTCAGGAATTGTGTAATAAGGTGTTGTAATGATTTCATGAAAAGACAAGGAGGCAGTTGTTCAGCTCCAGTTGGCTTAGGTGCTCACCACCAAAGGCTGATCTAAATGCGTGCACTTCAATCACACACATTCTCTTTTAAACAGAAGGCAAGGTCTTACAGGGAACACAAATATCCAAAATAAGTTGAAGTATTTATTTTTTATTGAATTTTTGCGATTTTCATACAATATAGTTTGATGATATTTAGATCCATTTTCCTATCTGCACTTCCTTCCACTGTCCCTCACCCAATTTAATGAACTCTCATAATATGAGTCTGATATCTGTCCCCAAATGTCTTTCAGTGTCAGTCCATCCACTGGGCCCACCAAGAATCCCAGCCCTGTAAGACACTGTCTCTCTTCCTCCCAGCAGCCATCAGTGCTGTCACCATTGCTGTGCATTCATATGGGTAGCTGACCACAGTGTCTGGAAGACTGTTTCCTTGTGGTCATCCATCTACCCAGGCTTACAGTCTTTCCACTTCCTCTTCTTGATCCCTGAGGTTTGGGAGGCAAAGGTTTGAAATAGGTGCCCTTGTCAGGGATTAGCACTTGGTGGTCTCTTGTTCTTTACACTTTGACCAATTATGGGTTCTTGTTCATCATCATCTACTGCATAAGGAGGGTTGAGAGATGCATTCATCCTATGTGTAGATGTAACACTGAAGATGTGTCACCTGCAGTTAAGTGTCTCACACACTTATCCTCACATTTACAGACAGGTATAACTTTCACCCCTCATCAAAGAAGCTTCTTTTTGCAACAGATGGAGACTATAACAGAGTTTCAGAACTAGTCACACTTTGTAGGACGGCCCTCACTATCTACAGGCAGGCACAGGGGGCAGCAGTGCTTCCGGTGGCCAAATGCAGCTTTGGGTGCATTCTTAGAGGAAGCATCTTATTGCAGCTGCCCTCACATAGAGTCACACAGAAGCACCTGCTAACTACAAACACTGTGATCTGGCCATTCTGAAATAACATCAAGCCTTCCCTGTCTCAACTATTGAGCCACCCAGTGGGCAGCATTTAGAAGTACATTATGGCTTAAGTAGGCAAAAGATTTTGAGAAAATTTGGCAGCTTGTTATTTGCAAGAACGATTCATTTGGTTGTGGAATGGGCTTGGTTGGGATCAAAGTAAAGGAACATGGAACAACACATCTTGGCCAGAGATAAATATTTACTTTCCTGGTTTTCTAGCATCATGGAAATGAAAAGGAATGACTCTTAGAAAAGCATGGTTACAGCCACCATAAACATTTTCTTAATTTTATTGTCTTTCTTTTTATCTATTATTTTTCTTTTATGTGTATGAGTGTATCACTTGCATGTATGTAAGTGTGCTCTTGATGTGCAATGCCTGCAGAGGTCAGAAGAACACACTGAATTCCCCTGGAACTGGAGTTACAGACAGTTGCTAGCTGTCATGTGGGTGCTGGGAATTGAACCCAGGTCCTCTGCAAGAACAGCCAGTGCTCTTAATTGCCGAGCCATCTCTCCAGTTCCTATTCATTTTTCTTAGGCAAAGTTGTCAGGTCCAGGAAAACCTCCAATGGATGAAACATGACAGGATTTTTGTCATGTCTACTGTTAGCTCCGGAACTGATATGTGGCATGGGGTAGAAGTCTCAGACTCTCTAACAAGGACACTGTGGTGCCTCCAGAAAAGGTCTCTGAAAAGAAGAAAAAAGGCAAAGTTTGAGGGTTCACATTTTGACAAAAATCTTCACTTCCAATTCAGCTTCTGCTCCACAAAGCTTGAGAGAAGCTGACAGCTGTGTGGCAGGACTAGCAGAGGGTTTCAGCTCTCAGATTTGAGAGAAGAGCACATCACCTTGATCCTTCATGTGTTGGAGGCAAAGATTATAAGTGTTCAACAGAGATCTTTAAGGATGGATTAACTAGATCATATTAACAAAAACTGGTAAGAAAATTAATTATTTGGGGCTGGAGAGATGCCTCAGAGGTTAAGAACACTGACTGTTCTTGCAGAAGACCTGGGTTTGAATCCCAGCACCCACATGGCAGCTAACAACAATCCGTAACTCCAGTTCCAGGGGATCCGATAGCCTCTTCTGTCTTCCGCAGGCATTGCATGACATGGGTACACTTACCTATCTGCAGACATAACACTCATACACATAAAATAATAAATAAAATATTTAAAATATTTTAAAAAGGGGGCTAGAGGAATGGCTCAGTGGTTAAGAACACTGGTTGTTCTTGCAGAATACCTGGGTTCGAATCCCAGCACCCACATGGCAGCTAACAACTGTCTGTAACTCCAGTTTCAGGGGATCTGACCGCCTCTTCTCCGCAGGCATTGCACAACTCGGGTGCACTTACCTACATGCAGGCAATACATAAAAT
>NW_008334871.1:1622862-1627059 GCF_000622305.1 Nannospalax galili | reverse complement strand
AAATTAAAAATTAAAAATAACAATAAAAGTTGGTACTCTAAAAATAGAAAAGAAAAGAAAATTATTTAACAGAATTTCCTCTCCAAATCGAGTTCAGTTCTGACCTCAAGACAACCACATGTGGTTAAGCAGGGAGAGTCTCTTCTTTTATCCTTTATCTCTCTATTTTGACAAAAAAAGGGCATTTTTCCTCTGCCTCTGATGTATGTGAAGTATCTCAGGATGCTGATTCTGAATTTTACACAAAGCACTTCACTTTCTGCTGAAAATGCCACCTGGAAGAGTTACGTAAACTCGAAGCTACTGGGGACCAGGTGTTGAAAGGATGCCAATTAATGAAGGCTGCAGAGGATGGTAAATGCAGGAGATGGCCAAGGGTCTCATGACCCTTCAAAGGAAGGGTCAGAGAGAGGTTTGATGGAAACCCCGAGATCAGGTGCAATACGAACTGCTCTGTGACATCAACAGTCCATTTTATGTTTTTCCTTAACCTTAGTTGAAGTCCTGATTGGTAAGATCTTGTTTCAATTTTTCCTTGTAAGAAGTTAGTTTTTCATGGGGGGATTGGTTGTGCAAAAGTTTTATATTTTTTTTCAGTCCATTTTACATGCTGAAATGGAACAAGATGAGATTTGGAATTGAATTAATCCAACCTTGGAAATACGACAGATGTTGGCTGATGACTCTAGAGATAAGAGCTGGGAAACAAACAAAAAGTCTACTCAGTTCCTTGAGCTAGAATGTGTTCGCTGAGAATAATAAAATTTGAGGAGCGGGTAATTTTTTATTTTAACTCCTTTTATTATAATCTGAGAGAACTAATTCTAAGTTTTGCTTACATTTAGTGAGGAGATGAGGGCTCCTGTTTGGAAGCTTTTCAGTGCCATTATAGGTGATCTGAGTCACTATGCATAATAACCAAGAAAAGCCTCCCGTGAATATTACATCAAGTGGTTAGGCATACTTCATGGTTCCCAATCGATTAGAGAGGGAGTTTTCAATCTAGTCTCTGTGGCAACTTGAGCATTTCCCAGGCACGTTGCCCATCTTTCTTCTCCTAGGAAGGTGTGAAAATATCAGTTGTGCAAATTAGAGGAGCATAGAGAGGAGGCTGAGAACAGATTCCCTCGTGCGCTTCATGATCTTATCCTCAAAGGGATTTTAAAAATCAAACGGGCATAGAAGAGACAGTTGCCAACCTCACCTCAGGCCAGAGCAATCTCACCTTCCTTACTTTCTGTGAATCATGATAATGCATGACTCTTACTATTTACTGTGGATTGTTATTTAGTGGTCTGTCTGTGTCTATGTGTTTAGACATATATATGTACATACATGCAAATATATGTATATGTATATTCATATGAGCCTCTTAAAAACCCATTGAACATACGACCACTGGATGAGCTGACTAGACTCCAGTGGATGCATTTACACTGAAGCTTATTTGGGTACAAACACCTGAATGAATAGAACTTAGCATGTAAGACAGAGTGCATGGGGTTCGGTGGGGTGATGAGGGAGACATGGATAGGGGAAGGGGTCTGGATTTGACTGGTAAATGTTGTATGAAATTTAAAAAGCCAAGTAATAATTAAAAAATTGGAAAAAAAAAACTCATTGAGATTGGATACTTTTAGTACCCTAAATTTATGCATGAGGGCAGAGCATACCTTTCCTAACCTGTGGAAAGGTAAACCATTCATAAGAGATAGAATGAGCTGGCCATGGTGGTTCACGTCTTTAGTTCCAGCACTTGGGAGGCAGAGGCAGGCCAAGTTCCAGGAAAGGTAAACCATTCATAAGAGATAGAATGAGCTGGGCATGGTGGTTCACGTCTTTAGTTCCAGCACTTGGGAGGCAGAGGCAGGCCTAGATGGAAGAAAGAGAGAGAGAGAGAGAGAGAGAGAGAGAGAGAGAGAGAGAGAGAGAGAGAGAGAGAGAGAGAGAGAGAGAGAGAGAGAGAACTGGAATTTGAACCCAAGTAGTCTGGTTTCCAAGTTCCTCATCCCTCTAAAGGAAAAAGAAGGAGTCATATGATGAGACAGACTATAAAACATTGATTCTGGTGATATAAATAAATATATAAAAATACATATTACTGTGAGTTATCAGATATTTCTTGCTCATTACAGCAGTTAGGCAGTGGACAGATACAGGGTCTCATATATTGTATGGTTTGTCCACCTTTAAAAATTTTTATTTATCTATTTATTTATTTGCTTACTTTTGAGACAAGTGCTCCCTGTAGCCCTACTTGGCCTGGAACTCACTATGTAGATCAGGCTGATCTCGATCCCACAGAGATCCACCTGCCTCTGACTCCTGAGTGCTGGGATGAAAGGTGTGTGCCACCATGCCTGGTGCTCCTTTTTAAAAAATTAGTATTTTTATTAATTCCTTGAGAATTTTGTACAATCAATTCTGATCATATTAATCCCTCTCCCCTATCTTCTCCCAAATCTACCCTAACCTCTCTGTTGTCTTTTCTTAAACTTATCAAGTCCAATTTGTGTTGACCAAAAACTCATGGGTGTGTGGCCATCCCCTGGAGTGTGATTGATTTACCACGGACATACCCTTAAAGCAAACTGAATTTCCCTTTACTAGCAGCTATTGTCAATAGCTCCTCAGATAGAAGTGGGCTTCGTGCCCATCACCACCCCCATGCTGGGATTTTGTCTGGCTTGAGCCTGGATGTGTCTTGCACATGATGTCATAAACACTGTGAGCTCATATGTGCAACTGCCCTGTTACATCTAGAAAAGAATAGTTCATTGTGGTCACCAACCACCGCTAGCTTTTACAATATTTCTGCCCCTTCTTCCAAGATGATCCCTAAGCCCGGGTAGGAAGGGTATAATGTAGGTGTCCATTTAGGAGTGAGCACTCCTCAGTCTTAGTCTCTGCATGTTGGCCAGTCTCTATGCTACTGCAAAAAGAAACTTCTCTGATGAGGGTTGAGAGATGCACCAATCTGGGGTTAGGGTCTCAGCATGGCACCTCTCTCTTACCCTGCATAGCTTTTCTCCCTCACTCCCTCACTCTCTCATTCTCTTTTTCTTTTGCTCCTACTCTGTTTCCAACATATAACTCTGCATCTCAACTTCTTTTTGCCACCAAGACACTTGGGAACACAATGAGTTAAATATTAGTATTTAAGAGCAATTAAAAATCCCCCTCATGGCCGGGCGTGGTGGGACATGCCTTTGATCCCAGCACTCAGGAGGCAGAGGCAGGTGGAGCTCTGTGAGTTCAAGGCCAGCCTGATCTACATAGTGAGTTCCAGGACAGCTGGGGCTACAGAGAGACCCTATCTCAAAAAGACAAAAACAAAACAAAACAAAACAAAACAAAACAAAAAAACCCTCACTTTAAAATTTATACTCTGTATATTAGCCTTACCCAAAAATATGCATTGATATCTTTTTAGCTATGAACTAAAAGATCAATTTATTATTTGTCTCATGTTCATTGTTCATACTTATTGTGGAAACCAGGTAAGATTGATCATGAATAATTAGTGAGACACAATTTCAGTACTTTGTATTATTTAAAGTTAAAATCATCAAATGACATCAAACCGGAGAAATGGCTCAGTGGTTAAGAGCACTGGCTGCTCTTGTAGAGGACTTGGGTTTGATTCCCAGCGTCCACATGGTGGCCAACAACTGTTTGTAACTCTAGTACCAGGGGATCTGATGCCCTCTTCTGAAGTTTGCAGGCATTGCACATCAAGAGCGCACTTACACGCATGCAGGCATACACTCGTAAATATAATTAAAAATAATAAATAAAATATTTAAATAAAACATAAAATAATAAATAAAACATTTGGAGCTGGAGAGTTGGCTCAGCAGTTAAGAGCACTAGTTGCTCTTGCAGAGGACCCAGGTTTGATTCCCAGCACTACATGGTGGTTAACAACCACCCATAACTCCAGTTCTAAAGGATTCAACACTCTCCTCTCATGTCTCAGGTGTTACATGACACAAATGCACTTACAGGCAATATACTCACACACATAGAAAATAAATAAAATGATAAACAAAATTGTTTTAAAACTCTACTTAATTTCTATGTTATAAAATTGCATTGTGTTGTGTTTATTAAAGAATTACAGGAAAATGTAAATAATTTAACTCATAGATGGTCATACCAGAGTCCCACTTGAAGATGATTAATACCTGAAAGTAA
>NW_008334871.1:1619868-1622794 GCF_000622305.1 Nannospalax galili | reverse complement strand
GTCTTTTTGAGACAGGGTCTCCCTGTAGCCCCAGCTGACCTGGAACTCACTATGTAGACCAGGCTGGCCTCGAACTCACAGAGATCCACCCGCCTCTGCCTCCATGCTTGGCCCCTGTGTATATTTTTTAATCACCCATGGAAAGTGTTCTTGAATTTTTTTTATTATCTTACAGTGACAGTGATGCCTTACCAACTAATGAAACTACAAAAATCATTATTTCATTGCCTAGTGTTCAAAGAGATCATGGTTTGTAAGTTGACTGAAGAGAAGCAGTTTATTAAACAGGCAAGAAAAATAGTAATGGGCAGATGAAAAAATAAAACAGATAATAGAAGTGTTCTGAAAACTAAAATATTCTTCATCAGTAACAACAACGTATAAAGCTGATGTCTATCAGTCAAAGGCCACCAAGAGAACAGCCAGCATGGAGAAACCTGTAATACAGCAACCACACAGCATGGAGAAACCTATAACACAGCAACTGCAGGGTGTGTGGGTGCTGTAATTTGAATGTCTGTATCTTTCAAAATTCATGTTGAAGGACTGAAGAGATGGCTCAGTGGTTATGAGCACTTCCTGCTCTTACAGAAAACTAGTTCCTAGAACTCTCATCTGGTGGCTCACAAACACTTTTAACTTCAGCTCCACGGACTCCCAAACCTCTTCTGGCCTTTGTGGGCAGGTGCACACATGTGCCCCCCACCCCAGGCACAGACACATATACATAAATTTAAAAAAAAAATTTTTAAAGACCCCAAAGAAAAGTTTCTTGGCTAAAAGTCAAAATGTCCTTGGCCCTCTTAACAACATACTCTGTTCCAAAGGCCAAAAATGTTGAAAGTATTTAGGGAACCTGTATCTAATCCTTAAAAGATTTTAGGAATTCCTCTTCAGAGGGAGGGAATGTTAGAGTAGCCCAAAGCCCCATAAAAGTAAATAAATCAATCAAAGAAGAAGAAAGGGTACATGAAGTTATCAGAAAAAACTGATGGGGAGATATGGGAGGAGTTGGAGGGGAGAGAATGGGCATGGATTTGATCAAAACACCTTATATGCATGCATGAAATTCTCAATAAATTTTTTATTTAAAAAATAATAACAATTCACATTGTAACTGAATTCCCAGTGCATCCATATTAAGTTGTAGAGCTGATTAATGGTGGGGGGGGGAGCTATGTCTGTAGCAGAAAGCAACTTCTACTGCCCTCCTGTCTGATGGCTTACTGACCTTGAGCTTATGAGTCTTCAGAAGTATGAGAAAGACAGTTTCATTATTTCTAAAATAGATAGTTTCAAGTACTTTGTTATATCAGGTAAATGGATTGAGACACTCACAATGTAAGAAAATGGCCTAAGTATAGGATTTGGGCTTGTGGGAGATGATTTGGAAATGTGATAAAGGAAAAGTGGGTGTTTCTACAGATTGGTTATAGTCAGGAAGGAGTAACACTGTGATGAACATCCTGGTATTCTATTGTTACCTTATGCTGAATGCCTGAACATAAGATTAAAGCTATGAATTTCAATTTTATGAAATCAGTCACTCACCTTAGCCATTAACCATCATTAGGGAGTGTCATCTTAGAAAAATGAGAATTAAAACAGACGCTTCGGAGTCATTTGGCAACTTTCATCTATTATGGTGACCTGATTTTAGCTCAAACATTTTGTCTTGGTTTCACTTTGGTATGTTCAGAGAATGGTCTTGTCTGATGTCACTTATCAATGGATTTGTGCACGTTTAACAGACTACTCTGAGCTCTGTGTGTGAGCACGCCAGTTCTGAGCATACATCCTTCAAAGGTGGAGTAAGAGGAAAATGGGGGTGATTATCATTTTGAGAAAAACATTGAAATTTGATGGTTTTCATCTTAGGAAATTGGAAAACAAATGTTTCCCTAAAGCTTATAAAAAATACAGTTATTCAGTTCAACCAAATGTTCCAAAGATCTATCCTTCAGTTAAGCAGATGCTTCTGGTCCTAACAACTATCACTATGAGCACCTTTCCATTTCTTAGATCATGCAGTGCACACAAGAAAGAAAATCATCATCTTAGAAAATAAGGGATTGAGCAGAAGCTGTGGGTAAAATGTAAAATACAGCATCTCACTAATAAGTGAATTCAGCAGTGGGCTGTGAATATTCTAAAATCTTTCTGTGGTTTACTTCATAAATCTGCATGTCTTCTGTATATAAGAGTATTGGAAAATTGCAAGTAGTACAATCAATTTCATCACAACACAATATGATTTATAATGTCTTCTACACTGACATTATTAGAGAAAATAAGGTCATGAATCAATGTAAATCCAAGCTTTATTTAGTCTAAATGCTCTTTTTTTCTGGTGAAAACCCTGTTTAACAGCCTGATTTTTTAAAAAGTTAGATTCTAAGTACATTTGTTTTCTAGCTAAAACTAGAAGTTTAAAAACATCTTTAATCATAAATTCAGCAATAACAAAATAATTTATTTTTTAACGTCTTCTACCACTGAGGTCTTTTTATTTAAACAGGAGGCTTAACCAAGTTAACATTCAAGTTGTCTCAGATCCATTATGGTAAATCAGAATGTAAAATGTGTAAAATCCACGTAAAAATCTGCTGTCTTCGATCTTCATATAATCTAAATTCCCATATGAACGAGATGTTCTGCTGTTGCTTACAGAGACAATTGCTCATTAAAAATGGATTTCAGAAATCATCTTTCATGTAATCATTTCATTGTGCCATGTTTCTCCTTCGCTTGTAGTCTGTCTCTGTGCATGGGACCTTACCAGACTGATAGTCTCCTGGGCCTACACAGTGCAGGAAAAAGTAATTCTTATAGAAAAAAATGAGCCCCTCAGGTTCTTAAACAATATAAAGTTTCTCTAAAACAATGCATTCTTTTTGTGTTTGGTACAATTTTATACTTTATATAT
>NW_008334871.1:1618441-1619519 GCF_000622305.1 Nannospalax galili | reverse complement strand
ATTGCTGCATAAGCTTAATGTCCTGAATTTGATCTTCTGAACCTATGGTGGAAGGAGAGAGGTTGACCTCTGACCTCCACACACATGCTGTGGAACGCACACACCTGCACAGAGACATACATATTATACATATGCAACACATCATACATACACGCACATATAAAATAAACATAACAATGAATTAAGTAAGTAAACAGATAAAATACTGCATTAATGAAAAATCATACATATTAGAAAATATGGATAGGACCTCAGTAAGAGAGAAAGGAACATTAACAATTATCGATCTGGGAAAGGACATGAGGACTATGGAACAAGAGGAGAGGTGGAAGTTTGGATGGACAGGGCCTTACCATTTAGTGCTGATGCAGAGATGGCCTTTAAAGGGCACTTGATTATTAGTCTTTGACATACTTCTCTGACTTAATGGGGCTTAGCTTCCTACATCTCATTTCCTCTCTGCATTGGACTGTGCATCCTCCACCTCTTTAGCCCTCTTTAGCCCCCAACTCACACAACACGTGATAATTTTGGTTCAGGACCATTAAAAACCATGCATTAAAAACCTGGATTCATAACTGGATGGCTCAGCAGTAAAATGGTTTCATTAACTTCATTAGACTAGCATCTGTGCTAGTCCGTTTGCCTTGTTCTCTGTCACATGGGTTGGCCTTATAATTTGTGTCAAGATTGGCTTTTGTCTTCTGAGTCATGAAATTATCTTTTATCCAAAAGCAACAAAAATCCATTAAAATAAATACTAAAGATGAGTTACTTTTCTAATTTCTGGACAATTTGAGGCAGTCTCTTTTAGTCACTCAGTGGCATCACTTGGGGCACAGTCGCATTTCCACCTCCATCTGCCTGCAGTGTGTCTGCTTCATTATGACGTGATCTAGCACATCACCACCGCACACATCCTGACCCTTTGCTCAGTGAAAATTTACCTCCTGCTCATATCATCATCTGGTAAAGTGAGTTTCCAAAACTTCTTTTAGGGACCCAGATCCCTCCAACTTTTAAGTCCTCAGAGTCACCTCCATGTAGCTGTACTGTAGCAAAAAACATGCTCAGGCAA
>NW_008334871.1:1592087-1618427 GCF_000622305.1 Nannospalax galili | reverse complement strand
AACTAAATACAGAGGTGTCATGGGTTGAATATTCTTTCCAAAATGCCCCTTCAAATGCATGTTGAAAATTAATTTTTGTTTTAATTACAAGTGTTGTGTTGTGGAATCTTGAAGAAGTGATTATATTCTGGGGTCACTTATGAGCAGATTAAGTTGTCTCTGGCTCCTCCATCCCTCGTCCTCTTTGTGCTTTTCCCACAGTTCTTCCCCTATGCCCTGTCTCTTTTTTACTGGCTAACCATATGGTGACTTCTGTCATGTTATGACATAGCAAGAAAGCCCTCACTAGAAGCAGACCCTCAACCCCAGATTTCACTATCTCCAGAATCAGCTCCTCAAACTCTGACTTCACCATCTCCAGAATCAGCCCCTCAGTCCCAGACTTCACCATCTCCAGAAGCAACCCCTCAACCCTAGACTTCATTATCTCCAACATGAGCCAACTAAATTGATATTATTTATAAATTATTTCATACATCGGAAAAAGAAGTAGGACAAAGTACCATAGAGACTATCTAATTAGACAGCTGTAGCAGGAGCCAGGAAGCACTTTTTTCCTGGCATCCTCAGCTGCTGTGACTTCACAGGGGAAAGGGAGAATGGCTGAGGCATGTTCAGAGTTTGAGGCTCGCAGACATCATAACAATCAGAAAATGGGATAGTTTCTGGGAATGATTTCTATATTCTCCCGTGCCCACAAACCCCCTACCCTGTGTACCTTCATTCTTCATGGGATTTTTCAATCATTGAGGTTTCTGTCTATGTGACTATTGTGCCTAAATTTCAATGTGATTTATACTTCAGATTTTTTAATTGTCATGAACTTGAGTTGGAAAGTGCCCTCCTGTGTTCTGTGTTTGTTGTGTCCAGAGAACGCACCCCCCAAGAATAACCACAGAATCCACAGGCATGCAAGAACAAAGAGTCTTTATTCGGGCTTAAGCTCGGGCTCTCAGACCTCACCAATGCAATGGATCTGTGCTGAGAGCCCTGATTGCAGGGGGAGGAAGCCTTTTATAGGTTTTAGACCAAAGCAGGAGGGGAATAACAGAGTTGCATTATGATTGGTTCGAGGAGCATGCGCCAATACACTTTTGAATTGATTGGTTACAAGGGATGTAGTCCTGTGGGTTTCTCATTGGCGGGTGCTACCCTCAGAGCTGTGGAATGTGCTGTTGGCTGTTATCTGTGAGGCCAGAAGTCTCTGTTCTTACCTTATAAGGCTGCTATATGCCTGGGCCTGCTTGATCTATAGCCTCCTGGGGTGGGGGTAGTAGGTGGAGATTATAACATGCCTGGACAGGTCCAGGCTTGCCTGAAACAACTAGTCAAAATAGGGTCAGTGCAGTTTGTCCTCTCAGCCTAGCAATCAAGCAGTTTACAGAAGTGAGAAAGAGCCATTATTAATAGGAAAGAAAGCAAGAAGAAGGGGCTCTGAGGGATATCCCTGCAGCAACAGTGCTTTCAATTTTTGAGCTCTTATATCATTAATGGACCAAACCATGTGAAACCTGATTTTACTGTTTATGACAGTCTTATGTGATGCAGTGTGGCTTTGATATTTAATAAGTGAAGAAAAAGAAGCCCATTAAGAGGCTAAATATCTTTTTCAACATATTTGTACATGAATGGTGAGGCTGTGAGATAGACCCAAACTGTATGACCATGACAGCAGACAGGAGGGGAGGATTGGGGAGAGGGGAATTGGGACTAAAAAAAAAAAAGTGCACATTCTTAATTTTTCTATTTGTAGAATTTTCTACTTGTTAGTTAAAACTGTTTATTAATTTGCTATTTGAGATGTAATAGGACACTGCCTGAAGATGAGTGGATAAAAAGATGAATGATATATGCTGCAGCCTCAAGAAACTTCTCATACTGGAGAGGATTATAGTAAATGGGATATTGATATATTAAAATATATGGCCAACCTCACACACTGGCAGAGCCTGGCCACCCATGCTCTTTGTACACTGGTGGGGTGGCACAGGGTAGTCTGGCCCCCTACGCATACAGAACTGTGCCAGCATACCATGCACACTGTTGGAACAGAGCTGTAAGCCAGGCAGAGCCTACCTTGTCTGGCAACTCACACTCAGTGGCACAGGGTGGAGCTGAACCAGACTGCTCATCCATGCACCTCAGTGGCAATGATAGTCAGAAAACTGTAATCATCTCCAAGTGACTGTCAAGATGCGGTTGCAGTCCACAACAACACTAGAAATCTAAGAAGGTTACAGATTTCAGAAAATACACTAGAGGACACTGGTGTAAGCTCTCCTATAAAGCCAGAAAACCTGCCAATTGCTGCTCAGAGATCTTGGCTTGGAAGCTTATGAGTTAATTGTTGCCTGCTGTGAGGACCTAGTTTCTGCTTCTGCCAACAATAAAACCCCAGGAGAATCAGCCTGCTAGAGAACACCTTGTGTAATAGTTACTTTTCTGTTGCTATGATAGAAACACTGACCCAAGCAATTTATAGAAGGAAGAGTTTAATTGAGCTTACAGTTCCAGGGGAATTACAGTCCATCACACCAGGGAGGCACTGGCGGCAGAGATGGCTGGAGGATGAGTGGAAGCTAAGCTCTACATCTTCCAGCAGGCACAGGAAACAAGAGAGCAACTGGAGATCTGGCAAGGCTTCAGAACTCTCTAAGCCACCCCCAGTGGCATGCTTCCAACAGGAGAGCCACACCTTCGAAGACCTCCCAAAACAACACCATCATCTGGGGATAAAATGTCCAAATACTTGGAGCCTATGGGGGCCATTTTCACTCAAACCACCACACCTTGGTACACAGTGGGGGGTGAATGGGACTAGAAACCGCCAAGAGTTTCCAGCCACTGAGAAAAAGGGAAATCCGTACTTTAAATTCGTAAGTAGTGTGTGAGAGAAACAGAAATTAAGAGTGAAAATTCCATTCCAAGAAAACCTGGGCATATCCTGATCCAAAACCACATTCAAAGGAAAGGGAGTGACTTTTACTTAGGCCCACCTGAGTGTAAGAATTGTAGATCACTGACACTCTAATGAAATATTGTTGTGGAAAAATCAGAGACCGACAGCCCAAGTCTGGTAAGGAGAGGAAGTTTAAGTTGACTCTAGTGGGACTGATATCATGAATAAAGAAATCAGACCCCTTGTTCAAGTTTTGGGGGGCTTTTATACTCATGTGTGGGGAAATGTAAACAAAAGGCCAAACAGCACATAGGTGACAATTAAATAAAATGTACATATGAGAATTAAACAAGGTAACATATGGCCATACAGGTTACAGGAATGTGAAACTTTGGAAAACAAAGACTTCCATCCTGGGCGACCACAGGGGGCAGGATGGGAGATTCCTGCTCACCTCCCCATACCTGTGTCTTAAGAGTTTTCCCTGTTGTAAAGTTCTTAATTACCATCACATTGCAAAAGCTTTCCACCTCCACAATAATATGGTTTCTCTGGCATCCAGAATTTAAAATTAAAGTATCTTGAAAGAAAAGAGGAAAATAAATGCTGGTGATGAAAATAAATGGTGGTGGGGGGAGAGGATCCTTGTACATTGCTGGTGGGAATGCAAATTGGATCAGTGACCATTGATATGAATGTAGACAGTCTTAAAAACTAAAAGTAAGGAAAAACCTGAAAATAAAGCTACCGTATGATCGAGGTCTACCACATCTAGTTTTTACTGGGAGGATTATGTGTCAGATATAACTGCATTTCTGTGTTTAATCATGTACTACCCACTACAGGATATGGAATTAGCCTACCTGTCCATCAACAGATAAATGGTTTTAGAAAATGCGGGAGTCGGGTGAGGGAAGAAATATGATGGTAGAGAGGGGGAAGGGCATCCAACTATGATCAAAGTACATTGCATAAAATTCTTAAACCAATAAAAAAAATTTTAAACTTAAAAAAAGAAAATGTGGTAGACATACACAGCTGACTAGAGGAGAGTGCAGATAACCGCAGGAGCAAATAGGAAGGAAACATACCATGGATAATATGCATGAAAATGATAATCAAACCATTTTTATGTCTGTTAACAAAATGGTTTAATTACCAAATTGTTTATGTAGTCTCAAAAAAGAATGGATATTTAATATCCATTGGGAAAGGCAAGATGGTTGGATGAGCAGGTAGAAAGATAGAAAATGGCAGATAATATATTTTTCACTGTATTCTTCAGGTCAGGTATCTATGCTTATTTTTGACCTTATTATACCAGCTTCTGAGGAAGATATTCTAGACATTTACCATTATAATTGATCATTTGTTTCTTCCTGCTGTTTGGTGTCTTTTGATTGCTATATTTGGGGTCCCTATTAATATCCTGCTCTATCGTATATTTCATAAAAAAACCTTTTAAAACCTTTTGCACAAAAATTTATGTTATGAGACTTTAATACTTCCCCAACTGTTATTGCCATAGTTCCATGGTATGCCTCTCCTGCCCTTCCACTTTCTTATTATTTAGACATTTTAAGTCATTTATTTTTCTGTTATTTAAATCATTTCTATAAGAGAGATGTAGAAATATTAATTGATGGTGCTTCTGAACACAATGTGGAAGTTGAACTTACTGTATTTCTATTTTTTCATCCATTTTCAATTTTCATTTCAGTTCTCACCCATTTTCCATTTTCTCATCCAAACTTCATCTTTCACTCTTTTTTTGCTAAACTAACATTTTGTTTATTATTTTTTAATTTTATGTGTTATGAGTGTATTACCTGCATATATGTGTGCAGCCATGTCATGCAATGCCTATGGAAGTCAGGAGAGGGCATCACATGCCCCTGTATCTGGAGTTTTGGGCAGTTTTATTGAATTTTTCTGTATTTCATATAGAATATCTTAAGCAATATTAATCATCTTTATACTCTTTTTCCCATTGGTTCCCTCCCATAGCCCCCCCCCAAGACTGGAATTCATACATTCTGTCATTTGCATTAAAGCCTATTATGTCAAATTAGTCTCCTCAGACATCCCTCAGTGCAAGTACATCATCTTGGTTCTAGTCAGCCTATCTAGAGTCCCTCCAATTCAGAAGATCAACTCTTCCTCACCCAGCAGTAATCAGCTGCCAATAGTTCTTTGAATTAGATTGGGGCCTGCTGCCCATTTCTATAGTTCTGTGCTGGGTTTTTGTCAACTTGAGGTACATGGGTCTGTGCATGCTGACACCACTGCTGTAGGTTCATATGAGCAAGGTTCCAGGAGACTGTAGGACTCTATTTCCATATGGTCATGCACCTCCTCCCTGGCTCTTACAATCTTTCTACCCCTCTTCCCCTATAGTCCCTGAACCCTGGGTGGGTGGAGTTTAATATAGGGGTCCTGTCCAAGGACCCACATTCTGTAGACTCTTACACTCTACACTTTGTCCACTTGTGACCCTTTGTGTTCCTGGCCCTCTGATGCATGATGGAGTGTCGTTGATGAGAATTGAAAGATGCATTAGTGTCTTCTTTACCCCTTGCTCTATGTTTCATGAGCCTTAGATGTAAGTACATCATAGATATGCCACTTAGGCTTGGGAAATTCACAGTGTCTGTGTAAGAACAGTTGTGGAATTCTGTAATAATCTCCTTTTGTTGCAAAAAAAGTTTATTTGATGAGTGGTGACTGGGATACTTGTCTGTAAATATAAGGATTCATATTTTGCACATAGTAAGAAATTACACTTGTCTAGGAATGTGACAGTCTTGAGGTTTGCTGTAAGATCTATGTCCTCTCCAGCTCTGTATATTTGGCTAGGTTTATACTACCACACATGAGTTTCCTCCCATTGAGTGGGCTTTAAGTCCAATTAGGTATCTGTTGATTATCTCTAAGATAAAAATGCCACTACTACACCCATGTGTTTTGATGTGCCGGGCATTGATGTGGCTATTAGTCCTAGAAGCTGGTTTTGGACCTTTGATTGATGTTCTCCCTTTTCACCTTGTGTGGAGTTCTCCAAAACTCTGAAAGCCAGCCTTCAGGGCAAGTGGCTTCCCTTTCTTCCCTTAGTAGCACCTGTCTCCAATTGTTCTTCTCTCTCAGGTTCTTGCTTTCCCTTTACCTCCCTGTTTCCTTTCATTATTCTGGCTCTTGCTGTTACAACAGGATATGTACTCACTTATAAGGATTTGTTACTAGGATCCACAAATGAGGGAGAACATTTGTCATTTGTTTTTTGTCTGTGTTACTTCACTTAGTATTACAGTTTCTAGTTCCATTCACTTACCAGCAAATTTCATGATTCTGTCTTTTTTACCACTGAGTAGAACTCCATTGAGTAAATGTACCACATTTTCATTATCCTTTCATCAGTTGAGGGACACTTAGGTTGTTTCCATCTCTTAACTATCGTGAAAAGAGCAGCAACAAACATGGATGTACAAGTATCTCTGCAATAGAATGAGTATAACCAGGTCAAAAGATAGGTTCATTTTTAGTTTTTTTAAAGAGTTCTCCACACTGCTTTCCAGATGGGTTGCATGAATTTGCAATCCCAGCAGCAGTGGATTAGTGTTCACCTTTCCCCACATCCTTTCCAGCATTTAGTATCATTTGTTCTCTTGTGACTGGAGTAGGATGAAATAATAAAGTGGTTTTAATTTGCATTTCCCTAAATACTAAGACTGTTGAAAAAAATTTAAGTTGTTTCTTAGCCGTCCTTATTTCTTCTTTTTAGAACTCTTTGTTCAGATCCTTAGCTCATCTTTTAATTGGGTCATTTGTTTTCGTGATTCTTTGTTTTTTGAGTTCTTTATATATTCTGGATGTTAAACATCTGTTAGATGTATCGGTGGTGAAGATTTTCTCCCACTCTGTGGGTTTTCTCTTCACTTCTTTTGTTGTTTCTTTTGCCGTATGGAAGCTTTTTGGTTTATTGAGGTCCCAACTTGTTGATTGTTTACCTTAATGACTGCGCAACTGATGTAAGATTTAGAAAGTCCTTTCCTACACCTATATCTTGTAGGTTACTGCCAATGTTTTCTTCTAACAGGTTCAGAGTACCAGGTTTCACTTTGAGGTCTTTGATCCACTTGGAGTTGGCTTTTGTGCAGGGTTATAGACAAGGGTCCTATTTCATTCTTCTACAGGTGGAGATCCAGTTTTGCCAGCACCATTTGTTGAAGATGCTTTCTTTCCTCCAGGGTGTGTTCTTGGCCCTTTGTCAAACATCAGGTGGCTGAAATTGCCTGTACACATGTTTGGATCTTCACTTCTGTTCCATTGATCCATGTGCCTATTTTTGTGCCAGTACCATGTTGTATTTTAAGACTATTGCACTGTAACATCGTTTGAGATCTGGTATAGTAAGCCCCCCAGCATTGCTCTTTGTGCTCAGGGTTGTTTTGGCTATCTGGGGTCTTTTATGCTTCTATATGAATTTTAGGAATTTTTCTCTAATTCTGTGAAGAATGGAATTTTTTCTTGGGATTGCATTGAATCTGTATATTGCTTTTGGTAGGATGGCCATTTTCATAATATTAATTCTTCCAATCCATGCTCATGGGAGGTCTTCTATCATCTGGTAGCTTCTTCAATTTCTTTCTTTAAAGATTTAAAATTTTCATTGCAGAGATTTTTAAAGTCTTTGATCAGGTTTATTCCAACATTTTTTTTTAACACTATTATGAAAGGGCGTGTTTCCTTGTACTCTTTCTCCAATTGCTTGTTATTGATATATAGAAAAGCTATTGATTTTTGTAGATTAGCTTTGTAACCCACTACTTTACTGAAAGTGTTGATTACTTCTAGGAGTTGTCGGGTGGAATTTTTGAGATCTCTTAGGTATCATATCAAATCATCTGCAACAAAGTATAATTTGACCTCTTCTTTTCCAATTGGTAGTCCTTTAATGTCTTTCCTTGTCTTGTTGCTCTAGCAAGAATTTCAAGCACTATATTAAAAAGGAGTGGAGAATGATGGCTAAATTTGTTTTCTCCCCCTATCTAGATGCCTTTGAGAGGGAACTAACATTGATTCTAGCCACCCCAACAGCTACCAAATCCTAAGTTCATCACTCTGAAGTCCAGCCTTGGCAGACAAAAGAAAAATGAGGAGGAACCCAACAGAGAGATGCTTTTGGAAGCTCTCATCAAGAAATCCCAATGGATTCTGATATGAAATTTGAAATATGCCCTCTTCTAACTTTTTTCTGGTTCCCTGTCTAGAACTTGCAATGCTAACTGCTCTTGCCTTTACTTCTCCCTCACATCCCCTATTCACTAGTCAAGGACCTTCTTTTCTCCCTACAGATAAGAGTTATGCAATTTGGGAGTCTTCTAGATAGACCTACTGAAGGGGTACTCCAATTGCCTCACCCTGTGTCCCTGTTCAGCATGGAAGAAGCCAGAGCAGTCTGCATCCTGATTCCCTATTGGCAATTTGGGTAACCTCTTCAGAGGGTGGTGTGACAAGTATTGGTAGGAATTGGCTAGGCAGTTAGGGTAAAAAGACTCCAAAGAAAAGTGACCAGTTTCTTGGCTAAAAATCAGAATGTCCTTAGGCCTCTTAGCAACATACTCTGTTCTAAAGGCCAAAAATGTCAAAAATATTTAGGAGCTCCTAAATACCCTAAAAGATTTTAAGGTTACCTATTCAGAGGGGGAATGTTAGAGTAGCAAAAAGCCCCATTAAAAGAAAGAAAGAAAGAAAGAAAGAAAGAAAGAAAGGGAGAGAGAGAAAGAAAGAAAGAAAGAAAGAAAAAGAAAGAAGTAAGAAAATGAAGTTGTTAGAAAAAAAGTGATGGGGAGATATGGGAGGTGTTGGAGGGGGAGGTAGTAGGTGTGGATTTAATCAAAACACCTATATGCATGTATGAAATTCTCAATAATTTTTTTAAAGGCATAGAGATAGTGAACAGCACTGTCTGGTTTCTGATTTTAATGGGAATGATTCCAGTTTTACTTCATTTAGAATGATGTTGGCTGTGGGTTTGTTGTATATAGCTTTAATTTTGTTGAGGTATGTTCCATCCAGTCCAGTTCCCTCTAGGACTTTTTACATGAATGTATGTTTGATATTGTAAAGGCCTTTTTTGCATCTATTGAGATGTTGTGGTTCTTGTCTTTGAGTCCATTTATATGATTTATGACATCTATTGACTTACGTATATTGAACCATCCCTGCACATATGGAATAAAGCTGACTTGATTGTGTTGGGTGATCTTTTTGATGTGTGTCTGTGTGTTGTTTGTGAGTGTTTTGTTGAGAATTTCTCATCTATGTTCATTAAGGATATGGGTCTATTGCTTTCTGTTTTGGTTGTGTCCTTACCTGGATTTGGTATTCGAGTGATGCTGGCTTCATAGTAGGAATCTGGGAGATCTCACTCTCTGTTTCTATCCTTCTGAATAATTTAAGTATATTGGTTGTAGATATTTTTAAATGTCTGGCAGAATTCTGCTATAAATCCACCTGGGTCTGGGCTTGTTTTAGCTGGGAGGTTTTGTATTATTGTTTCAATTTCCTTATTGGTCTGTTTAAACTGTTGATTTCTTCTTGGTTTAGCTTTGGTGAGTCCCATGTTTTAGATGTTCATTTCCTTTAGGTTTTCAAATTTAATAGAGCATAGGTTTTAAAATATTCCCTTACAATATTCTGGATCTTTTTGTTGTACATTGTGATGTTTCCACTTTCATCTTTGATTTTCTTGATTTAGAGTTGCTCTTTCTTTCTTTTGGTTAACTGGGTTAAAGGTCTGTCTATCTTACTTATTTTTTCAAATAACCAGTTCTTATATTTATTGACTCTTTGTTTTGATATCTTGGTTTCTATTTTGTTAATTTCTGATGTGATATTTGTTATTTCTTCTTCTGTGCTGAGTTTGGGTTTAGTATGTTCTTATCTTTCCAGAGTGCTGAGTTGCAATGTTAAGTCATTTATTTGTGTTCTTTCTGATTTTTCATGTAGACACTTAGAGCTATAAAATCCCCTCTTAGGTCTGATTTTAAATTGTCTCAGAGGTTTTGTTTATTATATTATCATTTTTGTTTAATTGCAGGAATACTTTTACTTCCTTCTTAATTTCTTTTTTATCCATTCATCATTCAGGAGTGTGTTGTTTAATCTCCATGAGTGCATGTAGTTACTAGGTGATCTTTCAGTGTTGATTTTAAGCTTTATTGCATTTTGGTCTGATTGAATGCATAGAATTATTATTATTATTATTATTATTATTATTATTATTATTTTGTATTTGTTGAGTTTTGTTTCATGCCCCAGTATGTGGTCAGTTTTGGAGAATGTTTCATGAGGTGCAAATAGAAAGTGTATTTTTTGGTGTTTGATTGGAATAGTCAATAGATGTCTGTGAAGTCCATTTGATGTCCACTGCCATTTAATTCAGGTGTCTCTCTGTTTATTCTTTTCCACTTGACCTGTTTAATGGAGTCAGTGTGGTATTGAAATCCCCTACTGTTACTGAGTTGGGGTTAATACATATCTTAAAGCCCTGTAGTACTGTTTTTATGAAATTAGGTGCACCGGAGTTTGGTGCACTTGTTTGTGATTGTCATATCTTCTTGGTCAATTGTTCTTTTGATCAGAATGAAGTGACCCTCTTTATGTCTTCTGATTAGTTTTAGTTTGAAGTCTATTTTGTCAGATATTAGAATTGCAACCCCTGGTTGTTTCATAGTATCATTTGCCTGGAATATTTTTTCCATCCTTTCACTTTAAGGTAGTGCCTGTTCTTGAAGGTGAGATAGGTTTCTTGCAGACAACCAAAAGATGAATTTTGCCTCTTAATCTATTCAACTATCTTGTGTCTTTTTACTAGGGATTTTAGTCCATTGATATTTAAAGTTATTATTGATAGATATGTATTGGTTGCCATCATTTTAATTTTTGTTCTGTTTGCATTCTTAGTCTAACTCTGTGTTTTCACAATTATACCTTCCTTTAGTTTCTTTCTGATGTCTCTTGTGTATAGTCATTCCTTTCTTCAGTTCTTTGTACTGCTTCAAGTGTTCTCAGAAGGGTGGTTTTGTAGACGTGAATTCTTTCAGTGTATTCATGTCATGTAAGATTTTTCTTTCCCCTTCAATTATAATAGACATTTTTGTTGGGTAAAGTGTTCTGGATTGGCATCTATGGTCATTTGCATGTGGGAATACAGTGGTCCACGCACTTCTAGCTTTCATAGTTTGCACTGAAAAGTCAGCTGTAATTCAGATCGGTTTTCCTTCATATGTGATATGTTGTTTTTCTTTTGTACCTTTCAGTATTCTGTCTTTGTTCTGTGAATTTAGTGTTTTTACTCTGATAGCTGTGTCAGTCTTACTTTTGTAAGAAAATGGGAAGATATTTAACACATAAACTACACACATGCCTGCATAGTTTCATTAGAAAAGGTGGAAAAGAGGTCAGGAAAGGTGGAAGGTGAACACAATATCAGAGGAAAGTATGTGAACTCTAGAACATGCTGAAACATGTCAGCCATCTACAGCCTCATGAGCTGACTTACAGGGTGTGAAGCCACTATGAATGCCTCACGTCTGTCTTCTGTGTAATCATTACCCTACTGCAGCAAGAGCAAAATGGTTGAGATTCTCCTTCACCTTCCAAACATTGTGTGGGACTTCTCAGTAACAGAACCTGGACTCATAAGTTCATGAAAAAGAACCTAGGAAAAATAGCTTACAGGCCTTCAGAATACTGGCAAGACTATTTGATATAATCTTAAATCTCTCTTTGGCTAAATCCTAAAGTAAGATAAGGGTTGATGATCACTACCTTGTCTTGCCAGAGGTATTCCCCCTGAGGCATGTTAAAGTGGTAGCATCTCTGCTGGTAGAGACCATACGGATCAGCAAGACAAACCAGGTATATAAACACTGACGTCATTTTCCAAAGTTCCCCAAGATGTGTCGGAACATATGCCTTAGTTGAGCTCCCTACCTGTACAGTGTGTACGTAAATTGCATGCTGTGCAAAGACAGATGGATTTTCAAAAATAAAAATCTATTCACTTACAAAGCAATTCCACATGTATGACCTGATTTGATTCTTGAAATATTTCTCAAGTTTGGCAAGAAAAGCATTATTATTTCAAATTTGAAACTAGGAGCCTAGAAAAGTAAAAGAATTACTGAGAGAAAAGGTAACAGATCTGATGCTCATCTAATGAACTATTAAAAGTTGTTTCATGTTTTGCAATAACGTATCAGAAGTATAACATCATTCTGATATTAGGTTATAACTTATTGAGTATATTGATATAGATAATATTTTAACTTTAAAAAAAACTTTCCAATATTAGTTTGAGATTTCTACTACTGATTGATTATAATTCTCTTCATCATTTTCAGGATTTTAAATATTAGTATAGTTTAAATGTATTTACCCATAGAGATGATTGGTAAAGCTGATTGTGCTCTACAACTAATGTGAGTGTAAGTCATGGTTCTCAGCTGGTGCAAATACAAATTAAAAATGATCCAAATAAGCAGCCTGACATAGGAAGTTTTCAGACAGCTCTGATATTTCCAAGAGTAAAATTTATTTCTAAAATATTAATGTTAAAAAGCCTTTAACTGATGTAGTTTTTTGGAATAGCCTGAGTGTTCAAGAATATGACATATATCCATTCACATAAAAATAGTACATTCAGGTAAAGACTCCATCTACTGAAGCACTTTAAAGTATACTTGTGAATCTATCAGACCTGAGTTCCCAGACATGTGTGACTTTCCATAGATCTTTCTCTAATGTGAAGTTATTAGACTTTGTTAATAGTGTGTTTATTGATGTAGCTATTTTGAGGTCAGGCATGTTGGAGGATGGCAGACTCTTGCCATTCAATGCCCACCTTCACCCCTACCAGAACCATACGATTTTTCAAGGAAGAATTTGTGAAGTTCAAAGAGAAGGGCTCCATAGTTCTCCAGGGTTTGATAGAGCAGCCTTGTCTGGGAGTGTGGGTTGCTAATGTCATACCTCATTAACCTAGGTCCAAGAGACTTGCAGTGCAGTGAATCTATAACAGACACACAGGAACAGCTTCTGTGTTAAGACAACCCATGACTGTTTTTTTCGTGGCAGATATGACTTTCCCCATTAACCTTGGATTAGGAAATGCTTAGAAAGGCAGAGTTTGTATATTCCTAATTTTATGGACACAATCTGTGGAAGAGAGACTTTAGTGAGCAACTCATCTTTAAGAGCAGGCAGGAGAAGGACAAACTTTGAGAACTGGTCTTGAAGGGGGAAGCTTAGCAGCTCTTCCAATGTGAAAACCAGAACATTCACATACTCTACCATCACCACATTCAAATTTACAAACTTCCAAGTGATCATAGGTTAACCTACAGGGCTGGAGTAGGTAGGAAAACATTAGTGATCGTTTTTATAATAAAATGATTAAAATGTCTGCAAATGAGTAGAATTTTTGTCACAGCACAGACTTAAGACAGATGTTCAGAGTTCAAGTTGAACACTACAGAACCAGATAGCATGGTTAGTACAGGCATTTTAGATGAATAGAACCATTTTGTATTTGTATATTTGTATGGATGATCTCTAGTACACTATAAATTCCTTGTTACATTTATTTAAATTACTTAGATGTTTGCTGTAACTTAGTCTGTATTTGACACTAGTCACAAACACTCCTATTTAACTCTAAATTCTACTCAGGTCTTAGGTCAATATTTGTTATGAAAACTGATAATACTTAACTATAAAGAAAGAGAAAGTAGTGAAACTGACCTAAAGGTCAAGGGTCTGACATGTTTAAAATTCACCTCCAAAGACTTATTTTTCTCAAACTGGAATCTTGATTGGTAAGAATATGCTGTATGTAGTCTTCACTCATTTAAGATAACAGAGAAGGGTTAAGGAAATATTTCTCTCAAGTCTCTCAAAAGGCTGATCTCTGAAGGCCATTCAAAGAAATTATTAATCTTTTGGTAAACTGATCCATAACTGAGCCAGAACATTAAAAGCATGTGATGATCTGAGCAGAGCTTTAGATTAGGAAGGTATTCCTAGCCTGCAGTGTTAGAAAACAATAATTATTAAAATTTTGATCACTGCCTCAAGTTAAACTCTGAAGTACAAAGCTGAATATATTTGTTTCCAGCTCAAATTGGTTTTATAAGAAATAATAGTAAAAACAAGGTATAAAAATCTTATTTGTAAATGAATAATTATAGGCACAATTACACTGTCCTTAGTACACTTAGTCTAAGTGTAACTAAAATATAATCTAAAGAAGAGTGTTTGTTTAACATGTCAAATTCCAATGTAATGTTTAGGAAATATTTTATAGGAATTATAATACATACATTTGTCCTCTATGCTTGAAATTTTTTATTATGCTTGTGTGTTTGAAATATAGTACAAAAAGAAGAAATTTATCTGTGCTTCCCTAAGTGAGGTAAATGTTAGTACTGACAATGGAGTGTTTTGCTGATGTGGCATATACTGTCATGTATGCACACTTCAGTAATGACATGACCTAGAGGAAGAAGGATTAAAGGACTAAGTGTCAAGTAACTACAAACTGGAGCATGCTTACAGCAGCAGCCAAGAAACAATGAAAGCAAACAATCACAGTGAGTGCTTTTGCTATCAAAAATCAGACACAAAGATCTGCCTGCCTCTGCCTCCCAAGTGCTGGGATTAAAGGCGTGTACCACCATGCCCGGCTTAGCAAACTGTTCTTAAAATGTAAAACAGGATTTATGTTATGGCAAGTAAAACAGCACCCTAGAAACACTACAGGGTTTTCTCTGGACCAATGAAATTACAGAATTTTATAATAGTGCTGAGCATGACTCATTATGACAAGAACTCTTTTTGCCATGACCTGCTAATGCTAACATTTTTACTAATTTTCCAAAGACAAAATGCAAACTGCTGAAGTGATAATGCTTACAAAACTAAGACTGAGCAGCTTGCAAACAATAAAAAATAGTACTGCTTGGTGTTTTATGGACCATAAAGAGAGTTTTGAGCAGAATAATGACCGGCATCGTTTTTCAGGTCCAGAAACTAAAGTAAGAACTATTTTTAAAAGAATTTGACACTTTCTTTCATATTTCTCCAAGTCTCAATAAATTGGTGTCTGAAAATTGGAATATTATAAAGATAAAAATATGTGAAATTGGGCTGGAGAGATGGTTCAGTGGTTAAGAACACTGACTGTTCTTACAGAAGACACAGGTTTGAATACCAGCACATACACAGCAGCTAACAACTGTTCGTAACTCCAGTTACAGGGGATCCAATGGCCTCTTCTGTCCTCTGAGGGCATTGCACGACACGGGTGCACTCACCTACATGCAGGCAATACACGCACACATAAAAAAAGAAAAATTAAAGAATTTGTGAATAATCATTGCTCAAATACTTTTGTTTTCATATGGCAATTTCAACCCAAAATATGTATTGTAATTCCTAGCTGCCTTATTGAATGTGGCATTGTGATTTATTCACCCATCCTTTCAACTAATTGCTATAAAATTCAAACTCTTTGGCATGGTGGAGATTAGTTCATGAAGACCCATAAGAAACAGTGTAGAAAAAGTTCAGAGCTGTGGGGAGTGATGGGCAGGTCAGGAAGGATTAGCCAGCCTTTTCAGTGAACTTAGCTTTTACTATACAAGAGATGTTAAGTGCTCAATGCTTGTTTCTTGGAGAATGGCGGGATCTGTAGCTGCCACACTCATAATAAGCTCTCATTTCATAAAGTGCAAACAGTGAGAAGGCTATTGGAACAGATTGCTCATGAGCTGAGTTTGTATGTAGTTGTAGCAGAGCAAGGAGAGAGGTAGAAAGATGTTGGAGAAGATTTCAAGGTTGAGCTAAAAATATCCATAGGTTAAAGATGAACTGTCAAGATAGAGAAAGCTAAGGATGGAGCTGAGAATTTGGGCCCCCAAGCTAGACAAAGTAGCATTTTCTCTCAGAGTCACAGTCATAATGGCCCACACACTGAAGCAAAGAGAGGGTTAGAGTGCTCAGTAGTCTGAGTATAATTCAGGCCCTGGTCTGAAGGCCCATGGGACCTTGCCTGCAGGTGCTCCTCAATGTCCTTGCGGTCATACGTGATACCACTGGGTGTAATGCACATCAGCTCAAAGCTGATCTTACTGCACAGATAGTCGGGGATATCTCGCTTCTATAGCACAATGGGACAGTGTAAGGCAGTGGGAAAGGGATGCCACTCCAGGACATACTCGTGGGCTTCAAGAAGACTCACCTCTTCTCATCCACCTGAGAGAAGAGCTCATCCATGTCTGCCATGTATTTGTCCTGCAGAGTTGAGGGCTATGTGTGGGAAACTCATCTCTCCTCCACACAGACACACACATACCCTATGTCAGCCAGAGCATTCATGTCTTGCATGTGCCAACAGATCCACCATGGGTTGGGGCACCTTTCATGCCACACACACACACACATACACAAACCCACATGTGGACCAGGGGCACCCTCACGTGCTTGGCCTCAGTGCAGGCCTGCTGGACTCGGACATGTCCATCATTCTGGTCACCCTCATGGTTCTGCTGACACTCTTCCAATTCCCTGAGGATTGACCAGGAGCTGGTCAGTGATAGACCTCACTAAGAAAGGCCAGAGCCCACTCCACCTCAGTTCTCTTTCCCCTCTTAGCTTCCCCTGTGACAGCACTGGCCCTCAATAAAGCTGGGGCGGGGAAAAAAAAAAAAAAAAAAAAAAAAAAAAAAAAGAGATTTCATGTTCAGGGGTAGAATTGGTGATCAAATAATTCTAATTTGAGCTTCTCTGATTTGAAATACCTATCAAGAGAGCAAGAGAATGGAATTGGCATAAGAATCAAACAGCTGTGCATACTATTGGCACAAAGGAAAAAAAGCACAGGAAAGAATGAAAAATTAACAATATAATTAAAGTACTTTTCTCAACCCCTCACTATGGCATATAGGTTTTTTGTTAATAATATTTTTATTGAGTCTTTGAGAATTTCACACAGTTTATGTTGCCTGTTCAGATCCCATTCTCTTCTCCTCTCAGCTGCATCCCTGCTTCTTTACTTCCCTAGCTGCAAAACCTCCCACTTCTTTTCCTATACTATTTTTTTTGAATTTTATATTTTTATTTTATGTGTATGCATGTATTGCCTGCATGTAGGTAAGTGCACCCCTGTCGTGCAATGCCCGCAGAGGTCAGAAGAGGCTGTTGGATCCCTTGGAACTGGAGTTATAGACAGTTGTTAGCTGCCATGTGGGTGCTGGGATTTGAACCCGCGTCTTCTGCAAGAACAGCCAGTGTTCTAAACCACTGAGCCATCTCTCCAGCCCCTCTTATATTATATTTTAAGCTCTATCGATTCTAATTTGTGTTTCCCCAAGTACTCTTGGGTATGGTCCATCCTCTGGAGTCTGGTCAAACTACCTGGCATAATACCCTTAAAGAAAAATGACTCTCCATCTCCTAGCAGCTGTCAATTGCCAACAGCTCCTCATCTAGAGCTGTGGTCCCTGGCCCACCACCATTCTTCATGCTGGGATTTTATCCATGTTGGGGTTTTCCATGTCTTGCATATATTGTCAAAGGTGCTGTGGGTTCATATGTTTAACTGCTCTGTTGTGTCTGGGAAACGCTGTTTGCTTGGCTCTTACAATCTTTCTGCCTCCTCTTCTGCAATGCCCTGAGCCTTGGGAGGAAAGGACTCAATATAGGTGCCCCATTTAAGGGTGAGCATTCTTTGTCTTTTATTTAATGTATATGGATATGTTGTGAATTGTTATCTGTTTCAAGAAGAAGCTTCTCTGTTATGAGTTAAGGAATGCATTAATTTATGTCTATAACAATGTCATTAAGAATTAGTTTAATGCTATGTTAATTTAACAGAATAATAGTAATATTATTACTATTCTCCTCTATGGCTTGTGACCTGTTTAACCATAGGTTTTTGGTTCTGATAACAGTGTCAGTTATAAGCCCCATCTTGTGAAGTGGGCCTTAGATTCAGACATAAAGTGGTTGGTTACTCCCACAATATTCAGGACACTCTGATATCAATGGGTATATCTTATCAGGCCCATCATTATTGTAGCTGGCAGAGTTCACAGCTGGGTAAGATTAATGGTTACTTTTCTCTTCCAGTAGCATGCATACCATTGTCCAGCACTATGAGAGCTGGTCAGTATCGACGAAGGTCAGTTCCAGCTTGTGTTCTCCATGTTTATTCTACAACTCACATAGAGATTTTCTTCAGCAACAACATCAAGTTCTGCAAGGTAAACATGCCATCCCTGGCATTGGGCTCTTTATTTGTTAGCTTGTGGTGTATGCTGGGGATTGTTCCCTAACCCCTGTAATAAGGTACTTCAACTTAAACTCTTTTTATGTATGTACATGTATAAATTTTAAGAAGAGTCTACAGTATGAAGTTTCCATTTGACTTTTTGAGAAGGCCTTTAGTGGTAGTTATTCTTCACTTTACTCTCTCCTGTACCCTGCTTTCTCATTCCCCACCTCATTTAATGAATTTTGTTTAATTATTCTCCTTTCTGTCTTTATATCACTGCATTCTATCTCCCCAAGGCCCCTTAGTAATTTCCTGACCTCTGTGGATTTTTACAATTGTAGTAGACATATATAAATATTCAGTGTGCCTCACAGAGGGCTTGGGAGCTAACAGGGTGCACACAGACCTTCCAGGAGAGAATTTGGTGTTACAAACTGGTGTAGTCAGTGGGATATGCAGCAGCTACACAGGATATGACAAACTGCAGGAGGTTGGAAAGATGATGTCTCTGATATGGAAAAAGGCATACAAAGGATGAAAACTGTCCCAGAGGTGGTTAAGGACCCCCAAAGATTAAACAGGTACATTTCTCTCCTGAGCTAGGCTATACAAGGGGTGGAGGCAAGTTTTGCCTACCAGAGCCTTCCCCAGCAGCCAGGTATAGTCAATGGAGAGATGGCAGATAAGGTCACTGCCAGGAGGCAGACCCAGGGCCTACCTAACTTGCAGAACCAACAGGTGCAGCAGGGACAAGAAGGACTCTCTGCCTCCTGAGCCTGGTGCAGGGTCATCCAACATGAGCCAGCACCCATGATTTTATCAAGGACAAAAAAATACAGAGAGGATTCACATAAAATCCCCAGAATGCAGAATGACTCCAAAGGGATAACTTAAGATAGTAAAGAACTAATCAAGTTAATGTCTCTTATCCATGTTATGGTACCCAACAGAGATCTGTTGAGAAAACAGTTAATACAAATGGATAAAGTCTTTCCATACTGTGTTAGACCTTCTCTATGTTTGATTCAATATATAATGTTAACCTCTGAGTGTTTTACAGATATGAAACCCATTTGAGAGATATCAAGTGCACCTGAAGAAACAAAGGCCAGCTATAGCTGTAAGATTCTTGGGAACTTTATGGTTGGGTAAGACACAAGTGATACTCACCAGAATGGTTGAAAAGAGTCTACAACAGCCTCATCCTGTATGAAAATAAAAACAAAGGCTCCCAAAACTGTATAATTGTTAAGCAAAAATTGCAGTACCAGGAGTGGGTTGCCCTGCACTGAGCTGCTGGCCAGAGAGATCCAAGAGTCCTCAAATTAGCCAAGACTATTGCCACTAATGTAGATGAGACTAAGCTGAAACTCAATACCACTGGATGAATGGCTTTAATAGTGCCAGAAGGCACTATGCAGATGGTCAGGGGAGAAGGAACCCCTATAATTCTGCTCAATGATGGACCCCGCTTGCTGCACATTATTGACATGCCAAGCAATGCCTGCTCGTGCAATAATGGCTGAACTAAAATATGTACAACTGATAAATTTTTAATTAGATAAGGCCCACTCCTAGGGGTTGGACACACAACTGGTGCTGTAGACCAGGCCATCCCCCTGTGTCAGGAAAGGTTATAGGCTCCAGCGGGAAAGCCACTGCAGGTATTTTGTTCAAAAAAATATGATGCACCTGCTAAAGTATCTTCTAAGCATTTGTATTTACACCCATGTTTGTTTAAATGTGCCTTCTTTTCATTTGTCTTTATAGTAGGAGAGACACCACTGAGACAGATCAACAGCCATGTCTTGAGAACAAATGATAAGAAGGCCAAGAGTTCAATATCTTGCCATAATAGAAGAACGATCATTCTGCATGTCACCTCCTCCAAGGCACAGGGATTCTTGCAGAAGATTAGGGAAAGATTGTGAAGACCAGAGGAAGGGGTGGAGTGTTGAATAGGCATGTCCTCTGAATGAATCAGTAACAGCTGAAGGTCTGAACCCTAAGAGACCCCATAGACAGAGGGAGAGACAGTCACCCCTCCTACCCAATTGGTCAGTTATAATTGCATGAGAGGGCAGGTCTAATGATAGGCATGGAGGAAGACAGGAGGCAGTGGGAAGGCACCACCTTGGTGGAGTGCTGGCAGTGGCAGATCTCAATAGCTCAGCTGAGATGTAGGGGAGAGAGACCATGGGCATTTATGCCTTTGTAAGTGACCCCCTCCTGAATAGCATAAGCTTTGTTGGCAAACCCAAATAAATATCCTTATTCCCCAAACTGTAACTTAGAAGGACATTGTGTTGGTTTTGTCAGTCAATTGTAAAGACAACGTGGGACCTAGGAGCTGAGAAGGATGCAGCATGCCACACAGAGGGTTTGGGAGCCAACAGAGCATGCTGGCCTGCCAGGAGAAAATTTGGTGCTACAAATAGACATATATAAGTATTCAAATAAAACACCCACTTATGAGAGAGAACAAGCAATGTTTGTCTTCTGAGTCTCAGTTACCTCACTCAGGATATTGCTTCTAAAATATCCATTTACCTATGAATTTCATAATTTCATTTTCTTAACAGTTGAATAATATTCCATTATTGAATATACCATACTTTCAGTATCCATTCATCAGTTCATGAACATCTAGGTTGGTTCTGTTTCAGGACTATTGTGTACAGAGAAAAAAGAAACTGGATGAGCAGGAATCTGTGTAGTAGCATGTAGAGTTCTTTGGATATATATGCCCAAGAGTGGTGTAGCTTGATTATGTGGTAGATCTATTTTCTAGCTTTTTGAGGAAATGCCACACTGACTTTCAAAGTAACTATACCAGCTTTTACTCCCCAGCAGTGAGTAAATGTTCCCCTTTCCCCACATTCTTACCAGCCTTTGAATTTTAATTTCCCTGGTGTCTAAATATATTGAAAATTTTAAAAGTATTTCTCAGTTGTTTGCATTTCATCTTATAGAACTCTGTTTAGTTCCTTACCCCAGTTTTTAGATGGGTTGTTTCTTTAATGTTTAGTTTTTATGATCTTTATATATTCTAGATACTAACCCTCTGTCAGGTGTATAGTTGGTCAAGATATTTGCCCATTCTGGAGACTTCCTCTTCCAGTGATTTAAGGTGTCCTTTACTGTACAGAAGCTTTTTAGTTTCATGGGGTATTATTTGTCAGTTGTTGTACTTAATGCCTGTTCTATCAGGGTCCTGTTTAGAAAGTCATTTTCTGTGTCTATGAATTCCAATATATTCTATACTTTCTTTTCTATCAGATTTAGAGTACCAGGTTTTAAGTTGATATCCTTGATCCACTTGGAGTTGAGTTTTGTGCATGGGAGAAACAGGGATCTAGTTTCTTTCTTCTCCATGTAGCTAATCAAGTTGACCACCACCGTTTGTTAAAGAGGCTATCTTGCAAATATTCTATTGAGAATTTTTGCATCTGCTTCATCAGGGAGATTGGCCTACAATTTTCTTTTTTGTTTTGTTTTGTTTTGTTTTGTTGAATTTCTGTCAGGTTTGGGTATCAGAGTAGTAATAATTTCACAGAAAGAATTTGAACTTTGTTGGGGACCCCTGCTGTGAAGTCCTAGTCTCTCCATGTCCGGGTGGCCCACGGGCTCGGTTTCATATGCAGATGACTCCTTTCAGCAGAGTACCTGGCATCTTCCTAACTCTCCTTTGAAGTAGCCACCATAGAAAACATGGCCTCTGGCTCTGGAAATACCATGCTTTCCTGTGTGATTTTTCAGGCAGTCTGGCAGCGTGGCGGGAGCCCATTTCCACACGCAAATGAGGCATCCCCAAAATACCTATCAGCTAAAGCTTTTACCACTGCCCCTACAGTATAAAATATCCCAGTCTTTTCTGAATAATAGAGAGCTGGATCACTAGGAGCTAGGAGCTGAACACTTAATAAAAGCTGTAACACGGACTAAGCAGAGTCCTGCGTCTTACTACTGGCGATCCAGCCTCTCCGGGGGGCAGCATTCCTCCGTCACCGACTCACGGAGCCCTAGCTTCAGCTGCCTCACACTATTCCCGCGTGTTCCAGCGGCCGGTGGAACTCGCATATTGAGGAAGGTGCACGGGTGAAATCAGGCCGGAGACATGGCTGAGCAAAGCCTCAGCAGCAAGGACTTTCAGCACCGAAATGGGGCGCAGGACCCGCGCCGTGACTCTCCAGGTGTGCCCGCACACCCCACGCCTGGCGCCCAGCGTGCCCCATAGAACTTGTTCTTTTTCTGTTTTATGAAATAGAAATAATTTGAGGAGCATTAGTTCTTCTTTGAAAGTCTGGTAAAATTCTGTGCCATATCAGTTTGGCCCTGGAATTTATTGTAGTTGGGAGATTTTTATTGCTGCATATATTTGTCTATTTCTTTTAGATTTTCAAGTTCAAAGTTTAATTAAAGTATGCCCTTATGATTCTCTGAATTTCCTCTGTGTCTGTTACAATGTTTCCCTTTTCATATCTGATTTTGTTAATTTGGGTTTTCTTTTTCTTTTCTGGCTAAAGGTTTGTCAATCTTGTTAGCCTTTTCAAATAAACTTGTCATTTCATTGATTTTTGGTGTTTTCTTCGGTTTATTTGTTTGCTTCTATTTCACTGATTTCAGCCTTGATTTTGTTTATCTGTTCTTGTCAAATCCTTTGTGCTGTTGTTTGCACTTGGTTTCCCAACACCTTCAGATGCATCATTTAATTATGAACGTCAGATGTCTCTAATTTTCTGTTTAGTGTGACAAACTTTCCTCTGAGAAATACCTTCATTGTATCTTTTAGATTCTGATACGATGTGTTTCATTTTCATTCAATTCTAGGTATTTTAAAATTCTCTTTTTGATTTCTACAATGGCTCAATTTTCATTTAATAGTGTGTCATTCATTTTCCATGAGTTTATGTACTTTCTATAGTTTCTGTTGTTGTTGATATCAAGATTTGTTCATTTGTGATTAGTTAAAATGTGGGATATTATTTCAATTTTCCTATGTTGAGAATTGCTTTATGTCATAATATGTATTCAGTTTTGAAGAAAATTCCATGGATTGTTGAGAAGAACATACATTCTTTAGTGTTCGGGTGAAATGTTCTGTAGGTGTCTATTAGATACATTTGTTTTACATATCTTTTAACTCCACAGTTTCTCTGTTGCATTTTTGTCTGAATGACATGTCTATTGATGACAGAGGTATGTTTATATCAGAGTGTTGTGGTCAATCTGTAGTTTTAGGTATAATATTATATCTTTTATCAAATTGAGTGTCCCTGTGTTTAGTGTATAAATGTTTAGGATTATAATATTCTTGTGATGGATTTTCCCTCAATGAGTATGAAATAACCTTCCTTATCTCTCCTGACTAGTTTTGGATTGAAGTCTATTTTGTCACATATTAGAATAGGTGTGCCTGCTTGGTTCTTGGTTCCATTTGCTTGAAATACCCTTTTCCATAGTTTTACCCAAAGGAAGTATATGTCTTTGGTGGTGAACTGTATTTCCCTGAGACAGCAAAAAGATGAATCCTATTTTGTAATTGAATCTGTTAGCATACATCTTTTTAATGGGGAATTGAGACCATTTCTGTTGATAGTATTGAACAAGGTGTACTGGTTCCTATTATTTTGTTGTTGTCATGTTATTTTCTTAGACATCTTTTGATTAACTCTTTAGGAACAGTTTATTCCCTGTACTACCTTGGGTGTGATTAACCTTTTCTTCAGACCAAAGTATTCCTTCCAGTATCTTCTGTAGAGCTGGTTTAATGGTCATAAATTTATTAAATGTATTTTTATCATGGAAAAATTTTCTTTCTTCTTTGATTATAACTAATAGTTTTTCTCAATATAATAGCCTGGGCTGGCACCTCTTGTCTTTAAGAACTTAAAGAATGCCAGTCCATACCATCCTGACTTTCAAAACCTCCACTGAAAAATTAGATTTTATTCTGATGGACTGATCTTTGTTATTTTTTCTCCCAGTTTTCAATATCCTTTCCTTTTTCTGTCATTTAGTATTTTGATTATAGGTGAAACGAGGAGTTTCTCTTCTGGTTCTGTCTATTTGATTGTCTGTATTCCTCTTCGACTTTCATAGATTTTACTTTCCTTACATTTGAGAAGTTTTCTGATACAATTTTGTTGAAAATATTTTCTGTGCTTTTGACCTGGGTTTCTGTTCCTGTGTCTATGCCTATGATTCACAGATTTGGTCTTTTTATAGTGTCTGAGAATTCCTGTACATTAAATTCCTGGGATTTTGGTAGATTTGATGTTTTCTTTGATTGAGTGATTCAATTCCTCTAACTTATCTTCAAGCTTTGATATTCCCTCTTCCACTTGATCCATTCCACTGGTGAGACAATCCACTAGTTTTTTATTCCGTGGACTTTTTTATTTCAAGTTCTATTTCAATTTGACTTTTTTTCAGAAATGTATTCCTTTATTAAATTCTATTTCATGTCTTGGATTTTTAAAAATTTTGTTCAGCTATTTATTTGTGTTTTCATGGTCTTCATTATGGAATTTATGCATATATTCTTTTATTTTATTGAACATATTTATAATTGCTACTCTGAAATCATTGTCTTGTGCATCAACTAAGTTGTTCTTCTCAGGGGACATTATGATATATGTATTAATTTCAGAAGGAGACATATTGTCTTATTTATTTTGTTCATATTTTTTGTGATGGGACCTAGGCATATGGAGTTAGGTCATTAGTGATGTTTCTTGGTAGGACTATCTGGTCTCACCTTTGCTGACTGGATGTTTGTTGTTGTGCCTTTGCTGTTATATCAACTTGTTAGGTTGTGAACTAACTCAACAGTGCTTAGGGTTCAGTCTTGGAGCATAACTGTGTGTTGATGTCAAAATGAATTTCAGACAGGTTCCTGGCATAACTGGTAACATGTATGCTTCTGAGAGCAGGAATATACCTCTGTAGAATTATAATATTCTTACTGCCAATCTTCAACATTTTGTAGAAGACTCATAGGATTCTACTGATGGTCTGTGTGTGGCAACAACTGAGGGTCAGTAACACTAGGCAGTGCTCATTGGGGTTGGAATCACAGGGGCCATGCAGTCCCTCAGTGGAGTGGTGGAGGGAGTGGTCACTGGGTGGAGGGGTTCAGGGAAGGGCTTTGAGGAGGCCTATTCAGTGGATCAGAGGTTAGGTGGGTGTCAGGAATTCCTGGCAGAGGGAGGGAGCACTGGTTGATGGTCCCAACAGCAGAAAGTTCCACAATTAAAATATTCAATAATATTAAGTATTTAACTACTCAAGGAATTCTTTTAATTTCCAAGTATTCTACTAAAAATTAACTTTTATATTTTCTTTATGAAAAGAGTGACATGCTTATAAGAAAAACTGATATCCTCAAATTGTGAAAATTAATCTCCATAAATTATGGAGGTTAAGCATTTATATTTAAGGGGCTGGAGACATGGCTCAACAGTTATAAGCACTGGCTGATCTTGTAGAGGACTCAGATTCAGTCCCCAGCACCTATATAACAACAATTTGTAACTCCAGTTCCAGGGAATCCGACTCCCTCTTCTGACCTCCATGGGGATTGTTCCACACTGGTGCACTTACATAAATGTAGGCAATACACTCATACACATAAAACAGAAATAATAAAATATTGTTTTAAACAGAATTTTTGTTTAAGACAATGAAAAATAAAAAAATGTTATGCCTTTCTTTGGAACTCTGAGCTCATTAGCTCTTCTAATTCTTTATAAATCAGGCATACTTCTGTGAATAGGCTGCTCTGTTAGTCAGTAGTGCATAAAGTAAATTAAATCATCACCTCAAAAACTGTTAACCTATTTTAGCACATTCAAAGTATTTTACCTGAAAGTTTCCAGAAAGTCAGAAAGACCTCTGCATAGAATCTAACTGAAAGAAATTAAAGGAAAAATTTTTCTTTTAAACTTGAAAGAACTTCGTGTTATACTCACCAAGGAGGCCTTTCTAAAGTTTTCCTGAGTAACATTTGTCAAAAAGGAAGACCAATATTTTTCCTTAAAGGAAACATAGTAAAATAATTTCATGGTTATATCAAAGACTATTTTGCTAAAATAGGTTAACA
>NW_008334871.1:1589823-1591992 GCF_000622305.1 Nannospalax galili | reverse complement strand
GTCAGAAGAGGGCTTCAGATTTCCCTGGAACTGGAGTTGAGGATGGTTCATAGCTGCCATGTGGGTGCTGGAAATTGAACCCGGGTCCTCTGCAAGAGCAGTCAGTACTCTTAACTGCTAAGTTATCTCTCCATCCCTGAGAAGAAAAATTTTAAAGAGAAATATCAAGTTTATGACTCTCTATACATATACTCAAGGAATCAGAAAGGGCCAAGAGCGTGCAAACATGGTCCATTCAAATGGAGGGTTATTTGGAGAAGTGATGCAAACTAGATTTAAATGAATTATAAAAAATTAGAAAAAAAGACTGTTAGGTACTTGGTAAAGATATAAGCAAGCTTTGTTTCTATAGCAAATTGAAAATCAATACAGAGAGCAACTGACCATATGAGGAGTTTGATATGAATATTTTCCACTAAATAGGCCAATACAACTGGCAATACTTGTTTAGCTACAGACACTAATGTGAATAATCTTCATTGGTGTGTCTCTCTTCACAGTTACATATATATGTTCATTTTAACATGCTATAATTTAGCAGGACAAGTCTTGGGAAGCAGGTTATCACTAACTAGAAACAAATCTGTAGTGAACACAGAATGTGCAACTCGTCATCTGCTCAAAGAAACAAGCATCCCAACATGCTCTACAGAACAGCTCAGCAGAGAGCTTCCCTTTTACAATATTTCCATATGCTACTACATCATAGGAACTTATTGAATCAGATGGACATAAAAAAATCACATCAGTTGGAAAAGCTCAGTGGAAGTTCAGATTCCTAATGTCAAGAAATATGTGTGTGTGTGTGTGTATGTGTGTGTGTGTGTGTGTGTGTGTGTGTGTGTGTGTGTGTGTGTGTGTAGCTAGTGGATTAATGTAATCCATAAATTCTTTTGAAACTTACAAATATATTCATGGAAAACATTCCAAATGTTATTATGAAAAATGTTTACATTTTTCCCTTCTCATCTTTATCAGGATCTAATATTAGCAGAGTTAGATATTGTCAGTGTGAAGCAGGTATCCTGCATAGCTTCTTATAAAATGCCTTTACTTCGTTTAGCAATAGGAGATATTTTTGCAAAACCACAGCAAACTCTGAATTCTCTTTCCTGATCTCTGCTTTGTGCAGCATCACTAGAATCACTAGGGGGAAATGTTACTTTGCAGAGAGAATCATTTTTACATGTAAACATGAGCATTCTCACCACATGCTACAATTGGCAGATGATCCTCCGTAGAAGTACCACAGATTATGTGTGGACTGAGCCATAAATTCATTGCTGGAAACTTCCAGGATGCATGGACTTAGGGTTGGATGGAAATTAACACGGAGACCCACAATTGGTCAATATGCAAAGAGCAAGAGGACACAGAATGCTCATCCCTGAATAGGACACCTATTTCAAACTTCTGCTGCCCAAGACTCGGGAATCATTTCAGAGAAGTGGAAATATTTAAGAGCCAGAGGGTATATATGACCACAAGGAAATAAAGCCTTCCAGACAGCTGCTCAGTTACTCATATAAACTCACAGCAATGGTGACAGCATGTACAAGTCCTATGGAAGCTCAAACCAGAAAATATCCCACTATAGATACAGAGGCGGATGAGAAATGCCAATGCAACCTAAGGAGCTTTTAGTAATTGATTGCAGCCTGGAGGGGGAAAACCAGTGTCTTATAGGGATGGGACTCCTGATGGGTCCACTGGATGGACTCGCAGTACAGGACATTTGGGTACACAAATCAGACTCTATAGATTGCTGTGTGTGTGTGTGTATGTGTTATTCTCTTTATATATTCTCATATATATATGAGAGTACATTAAATGGAGGGTGGGTGGGAAAGGGGATCTAAATACCATCAAACTATATTGTATGCAAATTGCAAAAATTCACACTTGGCTTAGTGGCACATGCCTTTAATCTCAGTACTCCAGGAGGCAAGGACAGGCCAATCTTTGAGAGAGATACAGACCATCCTGGTCTACATAGTAAGCTCCAGGCCAGCTGGGGCTACAGGAGAACACTGTCCCCAAAAGCCCAACAAAGTGAAAGGGTTAGAAGGAAACGCACAGGCAGAGTTGGTCACAAACCACAGAAGACAGAATCAAGAAACAAAGTCTCAGGTAAGATGCTTTTGGTTCCAAGTAACAGACAATCTGAAG
>NW_008334871.1:1576923-1589735 GCF_000622305.1 Nannospalax galili | reverse complement strand
GCGTTGTTTAATTTTTAAAAAGTATTGAAGTATCTTGGTCTTGGTAACATCATGCAGAAGAAAAGGAAGTGACATCTTTTGCCTCACATTGAATCTACCTATGGAAGATTCAATGGTCAGGATAAAGAAATCACCCTGAGCACACCATGTTAGCCCAGGTGACAGGATCTGGGACTTTGCTTCTCTGCTGCTCGCCTTACCACCTACGCATCTCTAGCTTTGAAAGTCAAAACAAAACCCCCACACCTAGCATTGCTGTCAGAAGGAAGCAGTAGGTATGCGGCACAGATACCTCGGGTTCATGCTCTGCTAAGTGTCATCTGGCATTTGCAAGTTCTGCAACAATCTCCATGGCACATTTCTGTCATGGATTCTCCCACTACAATCATTGATGTCTCAAAGAGCCATAGACATGATCCTTTTGGGGAAAAATATCCAGGATGATTTCTCTGGGGTACATTTTGATAGCTATGCTGTCTGCATGAAGAGCAGGAGTGGCAGCTGTGCTGGTTTTATAGCAACATCTGTTTTAGCATGAAACATTAGCTGTTCCAGTTTGTCTCAAAATGAAATCATGATTTTGTGCTTATTTCTGTACAGCTAAATTCAAGTTAAATATTGGGAGGTATAACATGACTCAGCATCAACCTTTCAGGTTCTCATGCTAGATCCCATAAACACCAGCTCTTGATCCATGCCAAATACGAAGGTGTACTGAGAACACTGCTCTTTTAACATTCACTGCATGCCAGGTTGGGCCATAGGCTTTACCTGGACTATTTCATTTACTCTTGACAGTGGCTATATGTGGGGTAGATCTGTCCATGCAAAAGCATAACCCTTACCTCAAAGGGGATAAGAGATAGCTTATTCTGGAGCCAAATGTAAGTGACCATGGCTCAGGAACACAGATTCAGGTTTCCTCCACATTCCATGTTCCAACATGTTAACAGTTTCATGGAGTTCTTATAGTAATAGAAAAAAGAAAATTCATAAATCAAGACATTTTTCAAATACATTGGTAGAAACAGGAAGTGGGCAGATGCATCAAAAGAGAAATCTCAGCTATAGGTCTCAGATTCTATCTGATCTGATCACGTTCTTAGCGTTTTGATTGGTGGGAACTGTTTACCTAATAACAAAGTGAATATATTTTGTTAGTCACAAGAACATTAAGTCAGAAACAGAGATGGGCAAGGCGTGGCTGCTTATGGCTAAACAAGGCCTTATATAAAATGCACATATGCTCTGATCTGCAGCAGTCTAAACCCTCCACAGTGAGGTGTTAATCAGTTGATCAGCCTTGCAGGAAGTTCAGCTCAGGATGCAGGATTTTTCTGGGAACTTTTCATTCACAAATCTTGGAAGTCATTTTAAAATAAGGAGATTAAGGCTCAGTATGGTTAAGGAATTCCTCAAAGGTCAACCCAGTCCTGGCAAGTATCAGGACTGGGATTTGAATAATGGTCCAATTTCAAAATTTTGCTTTCAACCTCTGTATTAAGTGATTTTTCAATAAAGAAGTTGGGGAGGTTTTCAATGTCAAGGAATCCTCCTAAATAAGATAAAATAAAACATTCAGAAGATAATGCTACTTCCTGGCTTGATTCTAGCTTCTACTTTGTTCTTATTTTGTCTAATTAAAAAAAAAATTATTTATAGCACAGGGTTTCATATATTCTAGGATGGCCTCAAAACTCTTTACATAACCCAGGCTGTCCTCAAACTCCTAATCCTCCTGCCTATACCTTCTAAGTGCTGGATAATAGGGATGTGTCACCACACCCAGCTCTAGTATCTACACTGAAATCCATTTTGATGTTTCACTGAATCTAAAAGTACTCCTCAAATGAAATAATGAAGGTTGATTTATTAGTCATCATTTGACCTCATGTTCTATTTGGAATTGAAAAAATAGTCAATTTTATTCTACCCTTCTATCCCTGACTTTTGTCAGTGTTTTACTCCAGAGTGAAGGTGGTTGTTCTCTTTTACTCTCAGAAGGATGCCCTTTCAGATGCCCTTCCTGAAATAGTTCAAAGTTTTGTTTTGATACCATTTACTTGTGCAAAATATGCCTGGTTTTCAAACTGGTCCAATTCCAGAAAGTTTATTTGTGGGTCAGTTGGAAACTTGGAGCATATTTCAGCCTTGTCAACAAAGATGCAAATAAAAGTTTGATTCCCAGACCAGTTATAAAAGCCTTGAGAACTTATAATGAAACTGAACTACAGTGCTTATACTGTTGCCTCAGAGCAGGTTATTAGTGATTCAAAAAGTCAAGGAGGACAGACTCAATTAAGTACAAATGTATGCTAGAATATTTCTATTTACAATAAGAAATAACATGAAAAAGTAAGCTTTAAGAATATTTTGTACGAATCGCAGGGTGCTGAAAACTCTGTTATAAACCTCTGTTCAGTAGCTGAGAGTGTCAGGGCAGACACCTGTCTCCTCCACACTAGCTTTGAGGGAGATGGAGTCAAGACGAGCCCTTGCAAGGAACTGAGACATGACAAGCTGTTCTACAGTGTACTGTGTGGCAGACCTGCTCCATCCAATAGGTCCATCACATGCCAGGGATCACCACAGGGGAGTGTATATATCCCAGCAGGGGACATATCCACGGCAAAGGGGAACCCTATTTGTCTCTATATAGACAGACTTTACTATGAAACCCAGGCTTCTCTGGAACTCACAAACATCTCACATCTGCTTTCTGAGTGCTAGAATTACAAGTGTGTGGCATGATGCTCAAGTGGAAGCAGTAATGCATACTCATCTGATTTATGTGCATATTTGAACCTGGGCTCACCATTTGGTTGCAATGACTGCTTGCTATGTATAGAATCTGAGGTGTGGAGGGAGCAGTGGAGGCCAAGAGTGGTATACTGTCTCACCGTAAACTCTTTTTTTGAAGTATGGTGGCTTTCTACAATGCGAACATATCCAAATCAATACCTACCTCACCAGCACCTCAGAAGCCGCCTCAGAGCCTTCCCTTCAAGGTGAATTTAAACTAAAATGAGTAAGTGAATACTTTTCAAGCAAGAACGTAGAGATAGCAGATGGCTATGAGTAATGGGAAGCGGTACACACTTTACAATTTTGCTACTGAAAATACATGAAATTTTAACAATTAAAATTTAAACAAACTACCAAGATAATCTAACTTGTTAAAATTATAAATTGATAACTTTATAACTTTTGAACACATTTATGGCTAATACAAAAATGTATTTAATTACTTTTAAGAATAACTCATTAACATAATACAGTATGAAATATATTATCTGAATTTTTATCAAGCATAATTGATGTATAGCAGTAAAAGAAAGAAAAAAAATCATTTAATAAGCTCAGCCAAGATTTATGTATTTTTGTGAGCTATCTTTATCAGCTATCGGCAAATAAAACTAAATGTCAAAGTACACTGAACTCAATTGGTCTAATCTCTCTATATCAAAATGTTAAACCAAGATCTATAAAAGAAGCATACAATCACATTGATCTTAAATATTATTGATATCACTTCTTTAAAATATTTTATTTTTATTTTATGTGTATGAGTGCATTGCCTGCATGTATGTAAGTATGTAAGTGCATCTATGTTATGCAATGGCTGAGGTGATCGGAAGAGGGCATCAGATCCCCTGGAACTGGAGTTACTGATGGTTGTTAGCCACCACATGGGTGCTGAGAGTCAAATCCGGGTCCCCTACAAGAGCAGTGTGCTTAACTGCTGAGCTAACTCTCCAGACCCTGATATTACTTCTTAATTAGAGTATACACACTAATTATACTCATGCATGCCAAACATGAAAATTCTCATGTTCATAGCTCTGTAGAACAGTACGGCTGAGTTCTCTAGTTCAAGCACATCTTATCAAGATGTTTGATCTTATCTTAACATCTTATCAAGATGTTAGGTAACCTGTCTCCACCCAGAAGCCTCCTCCCTGAAGACTAGCTCTCATAGTTCTAGAGGATACTATGTAAGCTGCTAAAGAGAAAATCAATCAGTAGTCCAACCCAGCTCCAAAGCCTAATAACCACAAGGGCTGGCACAGCAAACTACAGTTTTATCTAGTGTGTTATCAACAGCTATCTAATTGGACTGAAAATCCTCTCAAAGGAATATAGCACAACAGGAGGTAGAACGAATACTAATAACAACCTTCAACTCTTACCAGCATCCGCACACAGCAGTGTGATGAACAGTGTGATCCGCAACTGACCAAGTTTTATAGAATAAGAGACTGCAGAGTGTGTGTCCCTGGATAGGATTCCTATATTAAACCTTATCCACCCATAGCTCAGGGATCATTACAGAAGAGGGGCCGAAAAATTCTAAGAGCCAGGGTTGGTACATGGAGATCAGAAAGCAGAGGCTTTCGGGCCTCAGGGAACTTGCTCTTATGAACTTGCAACAATGGTGACAGTATGCGCAAGACACAGGCTGACTCAGACAAAACCCAGCATAGAATTAGGGAACTGGGCAACAGGCCCCAATCCTAGCTGAAGAACTATTGGCAAGTGACCACTGCTGGGTGAGGGAGAGCAGATCTTCTTTAAGGGAGAGACTCTAGATGGGCTGACTAGATTCCAGTGGATAAACTTGCACTGAGGAACACCTGTGTACAAATGCTTGACCACATAGGACTTAACATATATGACAAAATGCATGAAATTCAGTGGCTGGTGGGATCCATAGGAGGACACAAATTGGGGAGGGAGTCTAAATTTGAGCAAGATCTATTATATGAAATGCACAAAAACTCAATAAAAAAGATTTTTTTTAAGTAAAAGAAGTAAGTTCGTTCTGCTGGTGTGGCTACAAGCCTGAAGCCCTCAGTTCCTCACTGGCTGTCCGTGGCTGCTCTTCTTCCCCAAAGCACCCGCTTTGCTTGCTATGGGGCCACAACTGCCTTGAAGCTACCAACTGTATAGTGGAACCCCTCTTATTTTGGGGTCTTTGACTTCTTCTTCATCCAGCCCCAGGGACTAGCTTTTTTTGTGTGTATATAATTAGGTCAGGCTCACCCAGACAGTGTCCTTATTTTAAGGTAAACTGATAGGGAATTTTAAGAACCTTTGCAGAATTTTTTCATAGAAATCCTTAGTGTTTGCTTGAACAAAACAACGGCAATGTATGGTCCACCTTGGTCTAGCAGCCTGCCTTTTTACAGGGCAAATGCTTACGTGAAAAATGTTCACTGTTACAGAACAATAATTTTGGTCTGTGCATGACAATAAATAAATTTTATAAACTACAAGACATTTACAAATTAGTATCTTCTGTTTATTAACCATTCAGATATTGCTAGTCTGTCAATAAAATATTAAAAGGATGGCCAATTTAGTTGTGTTTTATTTTTTGTGGGGTGAACAATTTTCTGTAAAAATGTGCATCTTCAGAGCTCAGTGGTTAAGAGCACTGACTGTTCTTGCAGAAGACCCAGATTTGAATCCCAGCACCCACATGGCAGATAACAACCATCTGTAACTTCAGTTCTAGGGGATCTGATGCCCTCTTCTGTCCTCCATGGGTACTGTATGTCAGAGGTACACTTAGACACATATAGGCATAACACTCATATACATAAAATAAAAATAAATAAATAAATAATTTTTTAAAATGTGCTTCTTCAAATTGAACCTTCTGCAAGGCTAGCCAACTGATTAGAACTTTAATGAGATTAGAACTTTAGCCTCATAAATAGCCATTCTTTGCCCATCTCTGTGTGTGACCCAGGATCCTATGATTAATAGATATACCCTTTTGGAATGTAGTAGCTTAACAAAACCTTACCTTCCATGAACCAAAAGGCTGTGTCATCAGGCAGCATCTGAGGTCTATAGCTGATGTTTCTCTTTTGCTATAACTGCCTATATAATATTTCCACTAATGGAGTTGCATGATGCTCTTAATATATATTTTAAATCTTACAATAATTAAGTATATTTGTCTTAAAAGGATGGTGTAAAGTTTACTCTTTTTAACCTAGTTTGCTTTTTTACTGCTGTGGTAAAACACGATGAAAGGCAACTCGGGGAGGAGAGGGTCCATCACGGAAGGATGCTGAGGCACAATTTCAAAACAGGAAGCTGGAAGCAGGAACTGAAACAGAGACCATGAAGGAATTCAGCTTACTGGTTTGCTTAGCTACCGTTCTTACACAGCCCAGACACATCTGCCCATGGATGTCACCTCCCAAGATATGTCTGCCCATGGATGTTACCTCCCATTGTGAGCTGGGCACTCCCATATCAATTGGCAATTAGGAAACTGCCTCACAGACATGCCCAAGGCCCTTTCTGATGGAAGAAATTCCTCACTTGAGATTCTTTTTTTCCCAGCTGTGTAAAGTTGACAACCAAGTTTAATCATCACATCATTCTAATTTATAATTTTCACATGCTTAAATTAAAGAATATTGACAATCCTAGGATGGGCATGTTCTTCCAATAATTTCTTTCTTTCTTTTTTTTTAAGTTAAGCCTTAAGATGTTTACATATAGAATAGTTATGGATCAAAACAGTGTGTTCCCTGCTAGTCCTCGATTTCCATATAATGTGTCTGACTCTTCTAAGTGTTCTATATAGACAGCACCCATCTATGGAGTCACTTTCTTCCAAGTTAGAGTCTTTAACTTACTTATGCTGTACTACAGAATGGATACAATGCTTCAACTGCAGAAGAGTGGTCCAACTAATTTCCATCCTTCAATAATCCAACTGGTAGCACAGTTTACAAGATAGAGTCAAGGAGGTCTTTGCGCAAAAGCGTCTATTTGAAGTAACTTTCCTATTTCACTGTACCATCTACTATTCTGAAAAGATTTCTTATAAAAATCTTCAAAAATATTTCTCTTGTTTTCCGCCCAACACAAGTCTACTAAGCAACATCTCCAGTACATGAATTAAAGTACATAGGTAGGCAGTATGAGAAAGTCAGGGCTCTGCTCAAATATTCATAATGTAGCTTCCTAGAGCTCTTCTTGCCACCCCATAATATCCACGGGCTGTTGGATAGGTTACTTATATGCTCTGCACACATACAAGTGGCTCATCTATATAAACCAATAACCAAATATGTGCTAACTGCACAGTACTGGAGGTGAACACAACACGACATTCATCAGTTGCAACCTTATATTTGTGCTTGGGACATTAAATCTGTGATATTTGGGTCAGCCAGAATGATAAAATCCATTAATAGATCATAAGGTGACTCGGGTGAATTTGTATGTAATGTTAGGACAGAGGACTAGATCTGGAAAACAAGGACACTCCAGAAAGCCCAATAGGTTGCCCTGTGCCTCAATACAAGCCTATAACTCAAGCTAGTGACTTAGGATGTCACTGTCTTCAAATGTTACCAGAAATTCTGGCCTTCATTGTTCAGAGCTCTTGGGCAACAAATCCCAGTATCTCCTTTCAGCATTTCCCCTAGAATCCTACAAAATCTCTGTATTTTTCTTACTTTTACATACTAGAAGGATCTCAGTAGCCCAGCCCTTGAAAAGTTGGAGCTCAAACCGAATCTCTTTGTCTACTGTCTGTTAGATTAGCAAAGATGCCTCAGACCCGTAGGTGGTCTCTTGTTTTAAGTAGCAAATAGGCAATGTATAATCTAGATTACATTTTTAAAGACCCAGTTCTTGAAAAAGAGGAAAGAAATGGAATTCACAAAGACCATATTTTTCCTGATGGCCTTGCATTGAGGACTTGAATGGTATTAAATATCCATTGAAAATTCACTGAGCAGGCCTGAGCTTGGTTGAGTCTCTGATTCACAGAATATTGCAAGACTTCTATGAACAAAAGTGGGTCTCAACATGCTCATGTTCTCTGACAGTGGAGAAGAATGTACTTTTGTTATGGAGTTTTGGACCACCAAGAAAGATTATCCAGACTCAAAAAGTTCTGAATCAGCTGAATTAAGCTTTTACAATTTTATTTGAATTTTAAAGAAAAATTCTCAGGGCAGGCGAGCTAGTAATCTTGGCAGTTGCCTTGAGGAGGAGAATGGAGGGGACAAGGCATGGGGGTCAGACATGTGGCTGGCTGACAGTCACATGGCTGGGAGAAGGAAGATTTAGAGAAACTGAAGAAATCCAAGATGCTACGGACAGCCCAAAGCCTTAAAGAAAGCACGTTTAGAAAGGGGATATGGAGAAATAAATAAAAGATTACACTTCTCTGAAGAAATCAGAGACTTGGGAAAACTCACAGACTACATGGCTGTAGCTGGTCAGGAAGTTCTGCGCTAGGAGGCAAGATTCAAGGCAGGAAAAAATCACTATCTCATTAACACAGTAGGCATCCTGCCCATCTATTTAGCATAACCCACCTTCCTAAGGTGGTCCCATGACTAGATGATTGACCAGTTAAACTTACACAAAATGGAACACTTGAGGTATTATACTTTCATGTAACTGTCTGTAATTTCCAAAGAGTATGATATCAAGAAATAATATATCAGCAGCAGAAGAGAACAAACAACTGGATTTACCATAATTAAGGGCATAGTCAGAAACCAGATTGAAAGCATTATTATACTAATGACAAAGAGAGAGAGACAGACACAGGGAAGAATGAACTCCCGCCCAGATTGAAAGCATTATTATACTAATGACAAAGAGAGAGAGACAGACACAGACACAGACTCCTTTTGCTGTCCCAGCAGGCCTGCCATTCCTGAAAGCGATACTGTCTCATGTCTAAGGCACATCCTGCTTCTCTGGCAGCAGCTTCCACCCCCTCCATTCACAGAGATGTCAGACATGGTGTTTTGTGACGTCTCAGCAGTCCTCAGCCATTATTGGCTGGGGAAGACCTCACAGACCAATTAGCTGAAGAGTGTGGCACTCCATTGTTCTGAGAGGTTATAAATATAGGATGCTCAGGGCTCTGTGCCAGACTACTGTATGGTTTCAGTATGGAGAATGTTATCAAAATAATCACGGGAGGTTAGTACAGACAGAGACCCATGGATCTCAAGTGCTAAGCAAAGGAGAAAGGCAAGACTTCTCATGAACCCAGGGTCAGCGCTGGTGGCACAACTAGAGGTCAGTCTGCTTCCAGAAGTTGTGGAAAAATGAGAAGACCCAAACTGAGTACTCTTCTTTCTTTCTCCAGTGATGTGCCCTGTCCTCTGACTTCTACTCTTCTCTGGCCTATCAGTCATGTCCCCCAACCTACATCATTTCTCCTAAAGCCCCTTCACATGCATATAATATCCTTTTACAGAACCTAAAGATCACCAACATTTAGTATATTCCATCAGCGAATAGGAAAAGAATGGCCTTCGTTTTAATGTGCGCTCTGGCACTATAGAAGAAAGGACAAGCTGAGGAAAAGAAAACCATGTAATTCAACAGCACAACTCAAGTGAACTTCTGAAATAACGGAAATATCTACACTGTGCACTGGGATGTCCACTCGACACCGTGCCTACTGGCACTTTAAATGTGGCTAATTAGACTGACAAACAATTATTTAATTTAATAGCTTATGTTTATATTTAAATTGCACCTATTTCTAGTGTCTACTGTACAGCCCGACTGTAGACAAAACTTGTTTCAAAGTGATGCATGTTCAGAGATGAAAAACGTGTTGAACCAACTCTTACTCTCTTTTCTTATTCCCAGTAGCAAATTAATCATGCTACAGTGCTAATGGTAACTTCAAAACAGTTCTTCAATCTATTCTAGTTAATGACTAATAATACCCCTGTACTTCTCTAATAGATTGTAAAAGCTCCCAGAAAGAAGAAATATCATCTTAAAATGCGTCTCTAATGTACTGTAACCCATCTTAGGCACTTATTTATTACTTTAATTTTCTCTCTCTCTGTTTTTTTTTTTTTTTTTTTTTTAGTCTTTTTGAGACAGGGTCTCTCAGTAGCCCCAGCTGGCCTGAACTCACTTCGTAGACCAGGCTGGCCTCAGATTCACACAGATCCACCTGCCTCTGCATCCCAAGTGCTGGGATTAAATGCATGCCTTGCTACTATAATTTCCTTGGGAAGAGCATGGCATATACATTTAACAGATAAGGATAACCTTAGATAAATAAAGTATCTAAGTATGGTTTTTACTAGGCTGGGAAATGCTTTATAACACAATTGGCAAGCTTGTCCTTCTAAAGCCCTGTATGGTGTGTGTGTGTGTGTGGGGGGGGGTGTCTTCACCTCTGAGTGTGACTGTGTATGTATATCTGTGTCCTGTGTGCATCTCTGTGCCTCTATATGTGTTTTTAAGTCTCTCTGTCTCTCTCTGTCTCTGTCTCTGTCTCTGTCTCTGTCTATCTCTCTCTCTGCCTATAAGTGTGTCTGTGTCTGTTAATAACTGTGGCTCTCAGGCAGCAGACAATTTGCAGAGAACCCATGGGAAGGCTATGACTTCATTAGGGCCTAAAATGACCACGCAAAATGGAAGTTTTACATCAAATTTGGACATGTGAAATAATCTTAACTCAGGAAACCATGATAAGTGTAATGAATAAATAAAAAGTAGTCATAAAGTGGATTTATTTTAGTTTAAGGAATATTTTAGTTCATCACCTCTTCTTTTAAGATTCATCTTTCCCATGGATACTCAACAATAAAGAAAGCAGTTTTAGCCCTGTGTAGGGTCAAATCGAACGCTAGTTGCTTTCTGTTCTGCTTCCTTCCCTCTGCTACTGTGAACTGCGGCGCGGGTTACCACCTCCGCAACCTCACCACCCCTGAATTCCATTGCTACTGACCTCCCATCGCCCCTTTGTGGATCTTCTATGAGGAAGCTTGCCTCCTCTTTACTACCCTTTTCCATACCACTACCAAGAACAAACAGTGACAGTGATCTCACCCAGTGTGACTGACCTTCTTTGGGGCAGACCCCATGATTTTGCTGTGTTTTCCTGCTTCTAGTTTTCTCAAGTGAAAACAAAACAAAAAGCAAAGTTGAATTTGACCCTATCACGCGTAGCTCTGAGACATGGTTTCTGTCAACTCCTAACACTTTGATCTATCCTAATTTACACACAAAGGAAAAAGAGCCATGGGCAACAGAGAGTTGTCTGATGGTAATAAACAGTTATGGCTCCCAAAGAACAAGATTTAAGAACACCTAGAGAAACACACAACACGCCGTGTGTCAGAATTTGGTAAAACCAAGGTGTGCAGCTCAAATGTTAAAGTTGAGGTTTAGAGTAAAAGGCATGTTTCCAAAATGTCATCCAAAACTGATGTGAAATAGACTCCAGGTCCTCAAGTAAAGGCTTAATAACACTTAATACTATTTCCTTATGAAAGCAGGCAAATCATAACAAACTAGAAGTACATATATATATGTTTATGTGTTGTAGGACGCTTCTGTAGTGGTAGGTTTCCATGTGACTTTTTCTAAAGAGCTTTAATGTAATTTATCCCTCCTCACACTACCTCCTCTGCCCCGTCCTCCCATTCCCCACCCCCTTTAACACTTTAATCCTTAATACTCTAATGTCTGCCTTCATATCAATGCACTTTGCTACCCCTCCCAGGCCACCCATCCATGGCCATTTATTAGTTTCTTGATGTCCCAGAATTTTCAAATTGAAACACAATTATCTAAGATATCAAAGCTAGCAACCACCTATGGGAGAGAATATGTGACACTGGTCTTTCTGAGTCTGGGTTACCTCACTCACAATCATTGTTTCTATTTGCAACCATCTACATCTTAATTCCATTTTTAAGAGCTAATATTTCACTGTGTATATGTGCCATGTCTTCATTATTATCCATTCATCACTTGATGGACATCTGAGGACTTTCCAGTTCTTGGTTATTATGAAAAGGGAAGCAACAAAAATGGATGAACAGTTATTTCTATAGTAGGGTAGAAAGTCTTTTGGGTATATCCCAAGAGTGGTGTGACTGGATCATATGGTAGAACAATTTTTGGCTTTATGAGGAATCTCTGCACTGATTTCCATAGTGTTAGCCAGATTGTATTGCAACAACAAACAACACCCCAGTTGCAGTTGCAGTGGCTTTCCACAGTACCTAATTTTTACTGGGCTTATAACTTAGTGGATGTACTCCACTGCCCAGCTCATATGTCCTCTAACTCCTGGGTTCCTTGTAAAGGAGACTCATCTCCCAAATGATGTTTCCTGGTTCAGGTGGAGCAGACTACCATGGGAAAAACATTGAAGGCTTATGTTTAGACCAGTATTTGTCACCTTCACCAGCAGTCCATTGGCAGAATTAAGTCAGAACTAAGCCTACTGCCCAAGCTCCAGGGAGTACATTCCTTGTATTTGGTGGAGCTTAGTGAGGTTGTAAATGAAAGAAGTAATTAAGCAGTATAGAATCACATCTAATAGATATAATTTGGTTTCTTACTGCTATATTACATCTCTTTTGTATTTTATATATTCTCTTGTCTTATTGCTCTAGCTAAGATTTCAAGCACTACTTGGCACAAGAGGGTAAAGAGTGGCAGTCTTACTTTGTTCTAGATGGTAGAGGATTTAAATGTTCTCATATTTGCCTGTTTACTATGATGTTCAATATGTTTGTCATACACAGCTTTTATTATGTCAAGCCAGGTTCCATCTATTACAAATTTCTTCATGATTTATATCATAATGATGAGCTGAACTTTTCAGATGCTTTTTCTGAATCTACAATGACAATCCTGTGATTTCCAACACTATATAATGTATTTTTAAAAACTATTTTATATATTATTCTTATTTTATGTGTATGAGTGTATTGCCTGGATGTGTATAAGTGCACCCATGTCATGCAATGCCCACAGAGGTCAGAAGATTC
>NW_008334871.1:1550480-1576508 GCF_000622305.1 Nannospalax galili | reverse complement strand
GCAGGAAAATGTAAAGGATGGAGATCCTCATCTAATGCATAATTAGCCAGATTCAGGTGAGAAATATACTTTCATACACAGAACACTGATTGAAGAAAAAACAGGATATGACAGAAGAAAACTGTTTAGGAAGGGGTTCACCAAGAGTGAAGAGGAGTAGGTTATTGGGGGTGAATATAAACAAACTGCCCTAATGCATTTATGACAATGTTGTAGCAAAACCGATTCCTTTGCAAACTACCATCTGCTAAATTTTTAAATTTTTACTGAATTTTTTAGGATTTCTTATAATGTATTTTGATCTTATTAATCCCCCCTTCCCTAACTGTACCCCCTTATAACTCCTACCTAATTTCATGTCTTCTTTCATTTTTTAAGGACTAAGTAAATTTTTTATTTATTATTTTTATTTTATGTGTATGAGTGTATTGCCTGGATGTGTATAAGTGCACCCATGTCATGCAATGCCCACAGAGGTCAGAAGATTCCCTGGAACTAGAGTTACTGATGGTCGTTACCTGCCATGTGGGTGCTGGGAGCTGAACCCAGATTCTCTGCAAGAGCAGTCAGTGCTCTGAATCACTGAGTCATCCCTCCAGTCCTTATAGGATGTATTATATTTTCTTATTTATTTATGTTGAAACAACATTTCATGCCTTGGATCAAACAAATGTAATCATGGTGTGTGAACTACTAATTATTCCTTGAATTCAATTTCACAAGTATTTATTCTTTAGTTTCTTTCTATCCAGCTTTGGTATCAGGATAATACTGTTTTCATAGATTGGAGTTGGTAGTGTTTCTTCCACTTACATGTTCTGAGCAGTTTTAGAAGCGTTTATATTAGATCTTTCTTAAAAGTTCGATAGAACTAAACAGTGAATCTGTCCAGTCCTCAGCTTTTATTTGAGGGAAAACTTTTAATTATTATTTGAATATGGTTGTTTGTTAGGTGTCTATTTAAATTGTTTATATATTCTAGATTTTATTTTGGTAGATGTAATGATCAGTGTTATCAACTTGACAGGATCTACCATCCTCTAGGAATCAAGCCCCCAGACAAGCCTGAGAAGGATTCTCTGGGTAGGATTAGCCTCTGGGCCTGCTTGTCAGGGAGTATGTTGATGAGGTTGGTGAAGGTGGAGAGCCTTGCCCACTGTGGATGACATCATTTCCTGGGTTGCTGTCCTGGACTGTGTGAAAGAAGTTAGCAGGCTGAGCACAAACATTCATCCATTCATAGGTCTTCGCTTCTTCTCTCTAAGCACACAGGACCAGCTGCCTCCAGCCCCTGCTGTATCACATTTTTACCATGGGACTGTAACTTAGAAATATGAGCTAAAATAAACTCTTTCTCCCTTAAGTGGCTTTTTTTCAGGATGTTTTATAATAGCAACAGGAAAAATTGCTAAAACAATAGTTTATATGTGTCTAGAGATTTCTTCATTTCTTCTGGGTTTTCCAGATTTGGAAAACACAAGTTTTCAAAGTATTCCTTGATAATTCTCTGTATTTCACAGAGTATTTTGTAAAAACATCACTTTAATCTCTCATTTTATTAATTTGGTCTTTTTTCTATTTTTATTACTTTTTTCTATTTTTGTTAGTTTCTATCTTTGTTAGTTTGGTCACTGTTAATCTTTTCAGCTCCATCTGATTGATTCTGCTCAGTCTCTGTTTCATTAATTTCTTCCTAATATTATTTCTTGCCATCTACTATTCTAGTTTCTTCTTATCCCAAAACTTTGAGGTCCATCGTTGGCTGTTTATTGGAAATCATTTTCTAAGTTAAACATCGATATCTATATATTTTCCTTTTAGAACTGCCATGGTTGCATCCCAGAATTTCTGGTAGGTTGTACTGTCTTTTCGTTTGATTTGAGGAATTTAAATTTTTTCCACTTTTATTTCTTCAGTGACTCACAGTTCATTTAAAAGTATATTGAAACTTAGAGTAGCAAAAAGCCCCATTAGAAGGAAGGAAGGAAAGAAAGAAGAAGGAAGGAAGGAAGGAAGGAAGGAAGGAAGGAAGGAAGGAAGGAAAGGGAGTACAGGAAGTTGTCAGAAAAAAGTGATGGGGAGATATGGGACGTGTAGGAGGGGAGGGAGTGGGTGTGGATTTGATCGAAACACCTTATTTGCATGTATAAAATTCTCAATAAAGTTTTTTTAAATTTATTTATTTTTGGGTCTTTTTGAGACAGAGTCTCCTTGTAGTCTCAGCTGTTCTGGAACTCACTATGTAGACCAGGCTGGCCTTGAACTCACAAAGATCCACCTGCCTCTGCCTCCCAAGTGCTGGGATTAAAGGCATGTGCCACCACACCCAGCCCAATAAAGTTTTTTTTTTTAAAGTTAAAAAAGTACATTGTTTACCACTGCGTAGAACTACGTTGTATAAATGTACCACCTTTTCATTATCCATTTGTCAGCTGAGAGACATTTATGTTATTTCCATTTCTTAGCCACTGTGAAAAGATGAAATCATGAAATTGCAGGTAAATGGATGGAATGAGAAACTGCTATACTAAGCGAAGTAACACAGACTCAGAAGAACAAATGACATATCATCTCTCATTTATGAATCTTAGAACCAAATCATTATATGTGAGTAGATAACCTGATGTAACCACAGTAGCCAGAAAAATGGAAAGGAACAATGGAGGAAAAGGGAAAGAAAAATACCAAGATGTAGGAGACAGACATTCCCAGTGGGAAATGGGGGAAATGGAGGTATTTAATAGGCAAGAGAGAATGAAAGGATATACAAGGAGCAGTTTGGGTAAAGGGGAAGAAGGAATTCAAGAGATAGAGTATAATAGGACAAGTATTAGCATGGGTAAAATGGGAAAAATGGGGATAATTTAACTCGGGATGGAGGAAGGAGGGTTAGACAGGGAGAGAGAGAGGGAGAAGAGATAAATGATGCTTAGGTGGTGTGAAAAGCCACAGGGAAATGTATTAACTCAAAATCTTACTGAAAAACATGCATATAATATCTGTTCCTGAGTGCATATGTATAGCTAAAGCTATATAACAAGAAACATAGTGCAAGACAGGAGAAACCTCTCTTTGAGTTGTGTTAAGGGTAGTCTAAGAGACTCTCAAAATGACACAGAATGTTGCCACAATCCTTGATGTCCTCCCAGAACTTTAAGGTAAAACTTGATTACTGAAGACAGGACATACTTTGGACACAGGACTTGGAACAGTAGAGCTGGAACTGACCTGGAAGCCTCCATGAAGATCAGCTTTCATAGTTTTGGAGGATATTATGCAAGCTGCTGAGGGAAAAACTCAATGGTTTGACCCGAGCTTTAAAGCCTAATAACCACAATGATCGATACAACAAACTATATCTTGGGAGTAATCAAAAGCTATCCAATTGGATTTAAAGTCTGTTCATTGGGAGGGAACTAATGTGTGGCACTGTGAACACAGCCAAATACAGTCCTAGATCCTAGAGAAACTCCTATGTCTGGCACATCCCTAAAACATTGTAATTTCTTACTGAGTATTAAATATGAATCCTCATATATGGAGACTATTGCAGAATTAAACAATTGGTAACACAGAGAGTCAGTGTCTGTGAGATGCTCAACCCTAAGTAACACATTTACAATAGAACATCTACACCTAAGGCTTACAGAACATAGTGGAACAAGAGACAGAGAGAATTCTAAGCATCTCTCAACTCTCATAAGTGAAGCTCCCTCATGCAACAGGGGGCCATGAACACAGAAAGCCACAACTGGCCAAGTGTAGAGAATAGGAGTCTGCAGAGTGTGTCTCTTGAGAAAACTCCTATATTAAACCTCACCCACCCAGGGCTTAGGGTCCACTCTGGAAGAGGGAGTGGAAAGATTGTAAAAGCCAGGAGTGGTGAATGCCCAAAGGAAAACAGAGTCTTACAGGTTCCTGGTAACTTACTAATATGAAGTTACAGCAATGGTGACAGCACCAACAGACCCAAGCAAACTCCATAAGACAAAAACCAGCAGAGGACTTGCAAAATGGGCAGGAAGCCTCAACCTTAGTCAAGGAACTGTTGGTAGCTGATCACTGCTGGGTGAGGGAGAGTTGATATTCTTTAAGTAAGTGACTCTAGAAGGATTGAACAAGCTCTAGTGGATGAATTCACACCGAGGAACATCTAGGTACATAAATGTGACTCGATAGACTTTCACTATATGACAGAATGCATGAAATCCTGTGGCAGGCTTTTGGGAGGGGGCTTAAATGTGATTAAGATGTACTTTATGAAATCCACACAAATTAAATTTAAAAATATACTTTAAAAAAGTATTGTTCCGTCACTAAGCATTTGTGTGATTTCCTATATTTCTCTTACTAATGGTTTCTGGTTTTGTTCCACTGTGGTTTCATCAGACATGGGATTTGATTCAATTTTTTCATTTTTGAATTTGTTAAAACTTGTTTTGTTGGCTGAAATGTAGTCAATTTTAGTAAAGGATCCACACATCATTGAGAAGAATGTTTGCTCCCTATTGGTTAGGTAAGCATTTGTGTGATTTCCTATATTTCTCTTACTAATGGTTTCTGGTTTTGTTCCACTGTGGTTTCATCAGACATGGGATTTGATTCAATTTTTTCATTTTTGAATTTGTTAAAACTTGTTTTGTTGGCTGAAATGTAGTCAATTTTAGTAAAGGATCCACACATCATTGAGAAGAATGTTTGCTCCCTATTGGTTAGGTGGACTATTCTCTATTCTCTCTCTCTCTCTCTCTCTCTCTCTCTCTCTCTATATTATTTATATATGTTAAATCCAATTGATCAATGATATACTTTAGCACCGAAATTTTCACTGATGACTTTTAGTTTGAAAGACTTACCTAATTATGAAAGTTCAACTTTCCTAATAATATTTTATCAGAGTCAGTATAGCCATTTATGCTTTTTAAATATTTAATGTGTGAAATTAGGAGCCTCAAGATTTGTTTCATAAGTATTTATAATCCTTTACAGTCCTCAAATTTTACATATTTGTATTTTTATGTATGTGAGTGTTTTGCTTGTGTATATGTATGTGAACCATGTGTATACAATGCCCATGGAGGTCAGAATGAGATCCCCTAGAACTGAATTTACAGTGGGTCGTTAGCTTCCACGTGGGTCCTGGGAACTGATCCTGGGTCCTCTGCAAGATCAGCCAGCTGGATATTTTCTCAATCAAGTCAGTTTGTGTTTTAGTTTGTAATAACGTAATTTTCACTTAAGTTGATGTTATTGAGAGGGTTTTGCTATTTCCTATGATTTCACCAGTACTATTCTGGTTGGTTGGCTTATTGGTAGTTCCTTTCTTTCTTTCCTGTTAGTGTTAGAGGTTTGCTAATCTACTGTGTTAGGCATGATGGATTCCTTCCTGGCTCTACTTTTCTTATTTGTTTCTCTCATGTAATAGAATCTTTCGATTTGATCTCGTTTCTTCCATCATGTGAAGTACTCCTTTGTGTATTTTCCTGCTGGCTTGCCTGCCATGGATCACTTTAATAAGTTCTTGACTTAAAATGTTCTTATTCCTCCATCAGTTCAAAAGTTAACTGTTTTGGTTATAGTAATATTGGGAGACAGTTATTTACTTTCAGGGCTTGAAACACATCATCCATATTTTCCTGAATTTTAAGGTTGCTGACAGATATCTGATGTTATTTTGATGTTTTAACCTTTGTATATGACATATTTTTCCTTTAAAGCTTATAAAATTGTTTATTTGCCTTGTATTTTTGATATTTTCACTATGATATGGAGAGCTCTAGGTCTGCTCCTAAATGTTCTTTGTTGGGATGTGCATTTATTACCCTAGGTTTGGGAAATTTTGTGCTGTAATTTCATTGAATCAATTGTCTTTGTTTTTCTACTTTGTCTTACCTCCTGCCACATGGATTCTTAGGTTTCTTAAATATATCCCAGAGTTCTTGGAAGACTGGGTCGTATTCCTTGACTGTGTTTCTGTAAAGGTACTTGAATGTATTATTATTGTCTTAACTTGTCCTCCATTCTTAAAATTAAGTTTTGGTTTTGTCTGTTAATGATGTTTCTGCTGTGTTTTTATTTGGTTAACTGATTCATGTTTTTCCCCAGAATTTCTGAGTCATTCTTTCACAGGTGCTCAAATTTCCTTCGTAAATTTTTCCTCAGATTATTTTTTCTGTAAGTTACTGGCCATTTCGCCTTCCTTGGTGCCTTTCTTGTCTAGATCTTAAATTCATCCTTTCATCTGCCTCTTGAGTCCCCTCTACTGGGTCATTGCTCTTTTTAATTCCATGTAGGACTCTGGAATCTCTTTGAGTTTAGTTGAATTTTCTGTTGCTTTTGTTTGTATTTTGACTATCTTTGTTTTCCGGTATTGAGAGATTATTAGCTAGTGGGAATATCAGTGGAATGTTGTCTCATTTTTTTGTGTGTTCTTAGTTATTTTCTGTTTCAATGGTTTTGTGTGTCCTCTGGTTTTAATTTTTGTCCCGTTTCCCAGTATTTTTCATTTGTTTCATTTTTACTTGAGGTTTCCTAGTGAGTTGTCTTCATTTAGACTTATTTACAGGGGGAAAGCCAACTGTAGTAATAATACTTTTGGCAACAGTCTTAGTGTTATTGGGAGAAGAAGACATTTGTGTATTTCACTTACACTGATGCCCCCTAAAAGGCTCAGAGACAGCAGCACTAGAGTACTGTTTGGGGAAATGCAATTTATAGCTTGGGGGTAGGTGAAGTAAAGGTATCAATACTTACATAGCAAAGGGATGTGGGAATGGGAAAGGGATAAAGAAGGATCAAAGTAACAATGTTAAGAAAGTACATGGATTTGAGATAGAAAAAAACAGTAAACATTTCATATCAGATTAAGGGAAATGAAGGACAGATATAAAAGCCTTTTCCAGTGAGACAAAGCTTAGACATAACCACTCAACAAGTAAAGTACAAAAGTGTAAATACTTAAAAAGGGAGAGAAATAAATATTGAAAATTGGAAAACAAAATGAGCATGAAAATGAGATCGAAGGTCTTAGTCTCTCCGTCAGTATTTCTTCTTCCTTGGGGAGATATGGTTTCCACTCTAAAATCACTCTCCGTAGGTGTGTACTTTGAGATTATTAGTCTCAGTAATCAATCAAGTTAAGTCAATGTGTCCTTACACAGAGAGTGATTTCTGTGACCAAGGACCCCTTGTCTTATTTTTCCTGGGTTGCAAATTATGGCATTGTCTTTGGTGCTTTGAAGATTAATTTATTCAGGAATTTCTGTGCCTGAGGCTCTAAGGGAGAGTGAAAGATTATCCACCCTTGTTTACCTATTTTTGTCCAACAGGATAATTAAGAAAGTTTTGCTGTGTACTTCCTTCCTGTGTAGTTTGACCCAGAGACTGCAGGGGTAGAGTACGCAGTGCTGTGTCGACTCCTCTCTGGGATGGCTGAATTCAGCCTCTGATTTGAGTTTCCAGCAGCAGTGCTATCTGATGCTCTGAGACCTTGAATATCATTCTTTCACTGACATGACCTACTCAGTAAAAGCAGCTTGATTTATTGGGGGCACCAGCTGGTTTATTTAGAGAAAACCCCACCTAGTCCTATTTCTATTTTCTGCAGCTTTTTGTCTTCTCTATCCCTGGCTTTTTACCTTGACTTTCATCCAACCTCAGGATCTCAAAGATGTGGCTTTGAATCTGCTATCTTGAAGTCCAAAAATACTGATTTTTTAATCTGATGCCTTCAAATTCTTAAGAACTGCTTACTCTAAATTTTCACGTTATCTATGCAAGGTTGTGAGCAGGTGATATAAGAATATAAAATTTCATGGGGCTGGAGAGATGGCTCAGGTTCTAATCCCAGCACCCACATGGTAGCTAAAAACCATCTGTAACTCCAGTTCCAGGAGATCTGATGTCCTTTGTGGACAATGCAGAGCATGGGTGCGCTTACACACATGCAGGCATAACACTCATATGTGTAAAATAAAATTAAATAATTTTTAAAAAGAATATAAAATTTCCATCACTGTGTGCAGATCTTGCTCAGTAGTATATTTCAAGTAACTGTAGATACAATCAGCTTAAAGTTCAATGCCTCACCATCTCCTGAGTTTCCTTTATTTATTTATTTTTTTAGCATAACCTGTATTTTTCATGTTTTGGTTCAAAATTTAAGACTCTGAAAGAATTCCAACTCCAGTAAACCTCACTCCATTGATTATCTGGATCAACTTGACATTTGACTTTTCTTATGGATGCGTGTATATTAATTGAAGAAGAGTATTGGTGGAAATACTGAAGAACAGTAGAGTTGGGCCATTAAGTATGGTTCACCCTGCAAGTATGTGAGCTTTGATGATACAACAACTCAGCTGTGTTAGAATGGAGGGAAAGAAAAAGTATAGGTAAAAGTAGGAATTTCTATACTAAGTGAAGTAAATCCCACACAGAATACCAAGCACTACATGGCACCATTCACATAGACAATATACAAAGATTGACCTCACAGTTAAAAGTTAAGTCAGATAGTGGCTAGCAGGGCTGGGAATAATAGAGGGTGTGCCAAGATGGTGAAAGATTTGTCAGTGTGTGCTAGGTCAGGATGGTTAAGTTCTCGTAATCTACTGCAAAGTAGTGACTATAGACAACATTGATGTGCTTTGCATTTCCAAAATGCTAGAAGACTTTGAATCTTTTCATTACAAAGAAATAAGTAAGTAGATATGCTTACCTAGATTTGTAAATTACATAATATACACATGTATTGAAACCTCACGCAATACTCCATAAATGTGTGTGATTTTTTACATACTGATTTAAAAACATAAAAAATGCCGGGTGTGGTGGTGCACACCTTTAATCCCAGCACTTGGGAGGTAGGGGCAAGTGGATCTTTGAGAGTTCGACGCCAGCCTGGTCTACATAGTGAGTTCCAGAACAGCTGGGGCTACAAGGAGACCCTGTCTCAAAAAGACAAAACAACAACAACAACAAAAAAAAAAAAACCATAAAAAATGTTTTTCAAAGAAAGAAAAGTAAAGCTAAAATGCCATGCTGGTGATTACATGTTATAACAACATCATTCTTCCAGCTCATACTGTTTACTTTAAAATGCTTTTTTGATATTATGACCCAATAAGTTAAAAAATCTGAGTCTAGGAACCAAAGTATGGAAGTAAGTTTACTAACATCATTTTCTGTGACTCACTTGGTCAATATTTCTGCTTCTTATTCCCACAACTTTTGACTTCCTTCCTTTGAAAGGAAAGCATTTCTACCAAGATACTCGGCAAATTTCCATTGACCTTTATAAACTATCACTTGCTTCTCAGATACTCCACATTCCTCTGTGTGACCAGAAGATGATAGAGGTGGCTTATTTTCTGGAATTATTGCCTGTTTTCACCAGGATGGCATGATACTGAGGGCATGTAGGAATATATTTCATTCTCTTCTGATCACTTGATCACCTCTTAGTAATCTGTGTTAGTCCATACTTGTACTGTAACAAAATACAATATACTAAGCAATTTTTAAAGATTGGAAATTTACTTTTTCAAAGTTCTGGAAGCTCGAAAGCCCAAGATCAAAGTGCCCAGCTGCTTCAATGTCTAGTAAGGACCCAAACCCTTACTGTGTTTGTCTCTTACTGTGTCATACATGATAAAGGTAGAAGGCCCAAAAGGACCTAACTAGTTTCCTATAGCTCCAAATCAATAACACTAAAATGTTCCAACACAAATTTGCAAAGAACACGCTTAAATCTCAGCTTACTCCTTGTTAGTTCTCATGGTCAATGGAGAAAAGTCGTAACTCTTCCTGAGACAAGCTTGGTGACTTGGAGCACAGAATCCTCAGGGATAGTGGTATGAGTTACAGCCAAAATGAACTATTTATTCCCTTTCGATTTTGAGAGGCTGGCTATAGACTTCTACCTCTTTGTTCAAGAAACCATAATGCACAAGCTCATCCCTTTTCCTCACAGTAACCTGAATCCAATGTTTGATCACATGGGATTATGAAAACTCACCTTCCTCATTCTACTCAGAGACAGTGGTGAAAGCCTGTACCATATCGGGAACTTTCCATGGAGCCTCCTGAAGCCGTTGAAGTGGCCACCATTCTGCCTAGTCTGTCTCCTGATGCTCCCTTTGGTAGATGTTGACCCCAAGGAACATATTAGCATTCTTCCCTAACTATCTACTCTAAAGTGTGATTCTTGTGGAATCTGTCCTTCAGCATGTTTATTGAAGAGCTGTTCATCGAATATTCTGTTGTGGTCTATTTGATTGCATTGTCTTTCTGGAATCGGTATACTTAATGAATTCTAAAGCATCTTTGGGCTCAAAGTTTTCAGATAACAGATCGTTGACCTGTATTTACAAATAAAGTAAATGGAATCCACAGAGACAAAAGTACAAATGTTGCCTCTCACCAGCACTTATTTTTCTGTCTTCATTCCTCCTTCTAAAATCAGCCATTCTCCAACCCTCCAACCTATGATTGACTCAGAAATCTGCCTGGACTTTGCTTTTCGAGAAAGTTTGTTCTTACTTTTCATATTTGCATACCTACATCTAAAAGATGTAATATCAATTACATAAAGTTATAAAGTAACTTAAGTTACCATAAAATTAAAACTATAACCCTAATGTTATAATTTTAATAATAAAACAGTGCTATAATTTTGTTGTAAATTTTCAGTTACCAATAGATTTGATAATCAGTGTATAATAATTTCACAAGGAATATCTTCTTCAATTTTTGTTCATTAGAAAAATTGAGGCTAGATAGGTAGCTCAGTTGAAAAAGTGCTTGTCATGAAAAATGAAGACATAAGTTCACATTTCCTAAATAAAAATGCTGGGTATAGAAGTAAGTGCCATGATCCCAGTGCTGGGGGCAGAGACAAAGGCATCCCTGGGCCTCACTGGCCAGCCAGTCTAGCTGAAGCAGCCAGTGAGAGACCAGTTCAGTGAGAGAACTTGTCTCAGAAACCAAGGAGGAGAGTAGTTGAGGAAGACACATGACCACATATACACTTAACAAACAAAAAATGAAGCAAAATAAAGCAAATTGTCTTCCGCTATTAGCACAAGATTATATAGTTTTCTCTTTGACACACTGTAGATATTATTTTGTAAAGGAAGACAGTAATCCCTAGAACAAATAATGATTAGGATAATAAATTTTAGCCACATTTCTCAAAAGAAATGCATTCATGGAAACATCCTATGTTTTGAAGAGTTATCTAGCATTATAGCTCCATCAAGTGGTAAAATTGGCATAAAACTTTCCTCTTAGTCCTAAAACGCCTTTTATGATTTTGATTCTACCGTTTTTCTCAAGGCTAAATTTGTAATCAAGTTTCTCTTCATTTCAGAGCCTCACCTGGGTTATTTTTAATTTGGAAATTCTGGTTACTTCAATTGTAATCAGGCAATTTATATTTTTCCAGTGGAAACAGAATCTTATTTTCGTATTGCTTACATTTTGATTTTTGACTATAAATCCCCATTGCTAACAGATATGGCTATTGCTGGGCTATTGCTGATGTTTGGCCACAGGTACCAGTTACATAGCACACGAGACTCTCCTTTGGACTCTCAATTGGCACATGGTTCTCTTAGAGCAGTCAGGCAATTTATATTTTTCCAGTGGAAACAGAATCTTATTTTCGTATTGCTTACATTTTGATTTTTGACTATAAATCCCCATTGCTAACAGATATGGCTATTGCTGGGCTATTGCTGATGTTTGGCCACAGGTACCAGTTACATAGCACATGAGACTCTCCTTTGGACTCTCAATTGGCACATGGTTCTCTCAGAGCAGCAGACTGGGACAGAAAGAACAAAATGCAACCCGGTCATTCTATAACTTAATTATAGAAGGAACATTGCATCACTTTTCCTATTTTTTTACACTCATTGAGTGTGAGTCACTTTATGGAGTCCATCGTGAAGGGGTAGAGGTGAGAGACCAGTCACCTTAGCGGCTGCCTTCCTTAAGTCGCCTCCTGAAGCAAATACATGATCTCTGAAATCAGCTAACCTTCAAAATCATTTACTCTCCAATATTAATCTTATCATCAATAATAGGGTTTACAATGTTGCAGGCATTATTCTGAATGTTATCCACATCAGTTAATTATTAGTTCTCATCAATTAATTAGTTCTCTGGTTTTTGAAAAACATCTTATTAGGTAAGAACTGTTATTCCCATCTTTTTCTGTATTCTTTGAGAATTTCATACATGTATACAATGTCATTTGATCATATCTACCCCTACCCCTACTCCTCTCCTTCACCTTCTCCCTGCCACCTGTCATATGCCCCTCCCAACTTCATGTCCTCACTGTGAAACTCACTGAGTTCCATCACTGCTGCCCCTGTGTGCATGGACCATCGACTGGAGCATGAGCTACTGACCATGGACTAATCCCCACAAAAACCCGACTTTCCGTATCTCGGCATCCTTGAACTCACAACAGTGCCTTGGTTAGTGGTGGGGCTTCATGAACTCCTCCACCACCTGTATTGGAATTTTGACTGGCTTTATCTTACCCAGGTAACCATGGCACTGTAAACTCATGAGTGCAACTGCGCTATGAAGTCCTGAAGACAATAGTTCTCAAAAGGCCTCCCCAACCTCTGGTTTTTAACAGTCTCTCCAAATCAGTAAAGAAGGTGTCAGGATTTAAAACCGAGACATCTGGCTCCCAAGAGCCATAAATTTTCCATAATATGCAAAATTAAAGATTGGAAGTGAAAGTCATTGTAAATTGAATTAAACACTGAATTTTAGCAAGAATTTTGTTTTCTGCCACTCCAGTTGGTATATACTATAACATAAATAGAGTGACCAACTTCTGTCTTATATACAGAAGCCCAAGATTAAGCTGGCATTCAGACATAATTGTTAATAGTGTGTTTTTGCATCATCAAAAGCATCTGAATTTAGTTGAAAAACTATACAGTTACTCCACATATAAGGATACTGAAGTGTCCCAACATGTTTAAAGAATATCACACAGTTATTTTTTTTTTAACTTGGGAAATGCATTCTTTTTTCCATAACCCGTAGTGATCCTGACATGGCCTTACATATTAGTAATTACTATTGTAAATGGTAACATTAGATAAATATTAAATTACTTCCTTACATTACAAATGTTTGGTCTTATTAATAGAACTGCTATTACATCTTTGTAGTCCATTCTATGAAAATATAAGCAAAAATAAAAAATAAAGTGGTAAACATAAATAGACTGTAACATTTATTGAAAATATCACATAAATTCAAAGACCTTGAATTTTATTATTAAATTGTTTAAATTAATGTCACATGTCAGAAACTCAATAAAATGGTACAGAGAATAGGGATAGAGCTCATTGGTTAAAAAATAACTATTTACAAAGGATAATAATTAATTTCATTTTCTTTTTATTTAGAAGATCATTAATTTTTCATTCTTATAATTTAATGAATTGTCAAATCACTAGTGATTTAACTGATTTATAGCATGATGAGTTATATAATAACAAATACAGCATATATATATTTATGAGAATCCATTAAGATCTATCATAAACTTCTTTTTGATTTATCATATGATTTAAAAGTACAATGAAACCTGATGAGATTCTATTATTAGGTACATATAGTTTTACATTTTTTGTTGTCTGGGTTTAAATAAAATAAGTATTTGTACAACAGTTTTATACCAATAGTCTAAATTACTTCCTATAACTTGTAAATGCCCTGTACATGTGTTGGGCTGTAAGTGTCTGTTCCTGGAGTCAAGGCTAGCACCCTCTGCATGCTGAGTAGCCACTTAAACTTGCCCTTTCAAAAGAACAACATAAAATGTGGTAAGCTAGTTCATTTTGTCATAAACAAAATCCCAACTAGAGAGACTTCAAAGTTACAGAAATATTTTAAGCTATAATAAAATAATTTGTTACAAAGGTAAATTCCTGCATCATTAATAAAACATTAATTTATCAAACATATAAGGATAAAGCATTAGATATTGTTGAAGCAAAGTAGATGTATTTAAAAGGGAAACAAATACTCAAATTCCCAGATAACATCATTGCACTAAGAATGGTTTGGCTTTGGTCTGTAGCCAGAAGAGGGCATTATGTGGCTATACTATAAAGGTCTGCCTGTCTGTGCTTTGGAAACTCTAGAAGAATGCATTTGTGCAGGTGGCATTTGAAAGTATTGAATCATCGCACATAGAACTACATATCAAAATCCTGTAATACTTTTCAAATGAGTCTGCTTGAGACACTCAGCTTTCTTTCAAGCTGAGACTGATTTCATTATACATATTGCTCTATGTCAGACTACAGCCAGTGGTTTGAAACAGAGAACCATTGATTTTCAGGTTTCCAGGGTCCTAGTGAAGTCTAGTGATTTCTTCTAGTGATGCTATGAACAAGGCTGGAACCATCAACTGAGGCTTACACAGAAACTGTGTTCTCCTCCAGGTGCCCTCTGAGACTAGCCCCTCTCTCCTCCAGTTTACCTCACACTAAAGCATCACCCTAATGCTGAAATCTGTGGTACCAAGGTGTTCCAGAATCCCTGGAAGCAGCAAAGAAGTGGCCACTTGATGGCCCTTTGAAGTCAATGCAATTTAAACATGAACATTTTTAAAGGTTTATTGCATATATTTAAAAAATTAATGTGTATGTGTGTCTGTGCAGGTGTATGTGAATGTGCCTACAGGTGCCTGCAGAGGCCAAAAGATGGCATTAGACCCACTGAAGTGGAGTTATGGGCAGCTGTAAACCACCTGACAGGGGTGCTGAGATCTGAACTCAGGTCTTCTGGAAGAGCACCAAGTATTCTTAAGTGCAGAGCCACTAAATATGAACATGTTTACCTTGACTATAAAAAGAATGTATCTAGTAAAACAATTCTCTCCTTTTCCAACGAAATCTATATTCCTCTACCAGAAGGGCACACACAAGAGAACACAGCAAAAGTAAATTCCAGGTAAGACAACTGACTAAAATGTATCTTGGTGTGACCCAATAAAAGGACAAAAAACAAAATAAGGAGAAAAACAAACAAATAAACCCAGACTATCCCAAAGAGAGAAAGAGGTTTGGAATTCTTGAAGATCATGCTAGAACATTTGAAAAATGCACAATAAAGATGGGAGATGCATCCAAAAGAAGTAAAGCCAGCCAAGGCATGAGGCTCACTGCTGGGAAAGGAGAAGCGGAAGTATTGTCCAAAATGTGGCCCTGGAAAAAGAGACTATCACATTGGTATATTACGCTGATGCCAAAATCAGATAGACACCAGAAGTATGACCAGTCACCCTGAGGAGCACATACACCAAGATCAAATACCTGCAACCAAATTCAGGAAGAAGTCCAAAGATCATCCACCATGGTCAAGCTGGCTTCATCTGAGAGATATGAGGATAATTCAACATATCTAAATAAGTGCAATATAAATGACTCTAGGCTAGAGATCACAAAATCATCTCAATAGATGATAAAGTCCTTTTGACAAACTTCAACACCCTTTGATGACAAAAACCCTGAAAAGATGAATGGAGGTCATAAAATGCAACATAATAGGAGTAATATTAAAAAAACAAAACCCAGGGCTGGAGAGATGGCTCGGCACTTAAGAGCACTGACTGCTCTTGCGGAGGACCTGGGTTCGATTCCCGGTACCCACGTGGCAGCTACAAACTGTCCTTAACTCCAGTTCCAGGGGAATCTGAAGCCCTCTTCTGACCTCTGCAGCATTGCACAACACAGGTGCACTCACGTACATGCAGGCAATGCATTCATACACATTAAAAAAAAAAATACTAGAGTCAACACTATGCTAAATGGAGAAAGACTCGAAGCATTTCCACTAAAAAAGGGCTGGAAGGGCTGGAGAGATGACTCAGCAGTTAAGAACTGTTTTTTTTTTGTTTTTTTTTTGAGAATTGCTGTTCTTCCAGAGATCCTGGGTTTGATTCCCAGGACCACATGGGAATCAAACTGTCCATAACTCCAATTCCGGAGGATCTGACACCCTTTTTTGGCCTATGTATGAATTGCACACATGGTGCACTAACATATGTGAAAGCAAAAATACTAATATATGTAAAACAAAAAAAGAAAATATTTGCGAATGATAGGATTTAATACCTAAGAAATTATAAATGTTTCTTCAGAAAACTCTTCGAGCTGACAAACACTTTCAGCAAAGTTACACGATACAAAGTGAGCATACAAACGCAGTAGCTTTCCTGTACAATAACAAACATGTTGAGAAAGAAATCACGGTGACCATCACATTCACAATAGCCTCAATAAAATAGAATACTCTGGACAAAACTTGACCAAAGAAATAAAACATCTCTGCAATACAAGCCTTAAATCATTGAAGAAAGAACTGAGGAGGATATTAGAAGATGGGATGCCTTCTCATACCCATGCATTAGAAGAATTAATATTATGAGAATGGGTATTCTACCAAAAGCAGTCTACAGCCTAAATGGACTCCACATCAAAATTCTCCTTCTATTACCATAACCACTTAATGTAACTTGAAATCAGGTGTGGTGATAACACCAGAATTCTTCTTTTTGTTCAGGTTTGCTTTGGCTATTTAGGGTCTTTTGTGCTTTCAAACAAATTTTAAGATTTATGATGGCTAATGTTTTCAGCTTGAAAGAATCTAGAGTCCCCCAGGAGACAGGCTTCTGAGAATGCCTCTGGGGGATTATCTTGATTCCAACAATGATTCCAATAATGAATGTGGAAACTCATCTTAACTGTGAGTGGAATGGTTCTCTGGGCAGGGATCCTGGACTGTATACAGTGGAGACAGTGAACTGAGCACTGATATTCATTCACCCTCCTTTCTGCTTTCTGGCCATGCATGGCTGTGAGGTAACCAGCTGCTTCTGGCTCATCCCCCTTGACTTCTTAGTCATGATGGACTGTAGCCTGGAACTGAGCCATAACTAACAATCCTTCCTCTTTAAGTTGCTTTTGTAGGAGTATTTCAGGAATTGAAAAAAAATTCATCTTAGTTTCTTTCCTTCCTTAGTGATGTGATGAAATACTAGGATATCAAAACAGAATAAGAACATATACATACACAGAGACAGAGACTGATTAAGAGAAAGAGAGAGAGAGAGAGAGAGAGAGAGAGAAGCTATAGGCCAAGTAGCCTAATAAGTGTAAGAATGTAAAAATTCTCAATAAAATTATTGCAAACAGGATTCAAGAAAACCTTAGCAGCCCATACACCTTCACTCAGTAAGTTTCATGTCAGACATTCAAGCATGCTGAAATTTTATGCAAATCAATACTCAATACAGCACATAAAGAGACTTGTTGACAAAAATTACATCATTTCCATGTAGATGAAAAAAGCCCAGACTTGGACATCTCTTCATGTCCTGAAGAGCTAGGAAGACACCAATACAATGCGGGCTATATGTGACAAACCATAGCCAACATTACAACTGGGGAAAAACTGAGACAATTGCTTTTAAAACCAGCATTGAAGTGCTGTCAAGATGGCTCAGCTGATAAAAGCGCTTGCTGCCAAGCCTAATAACCTGAGTTTGAGTCCCAGAACACATACAGGAGGAGAGAAGCAATTCCACAAAAGTTGTCTTCTGACCTTCACATGCTCACCATGGTGCACATACACACACACACACACACACACACACACAAACACACACACACGCACACACCCTAAAATGTATAGAATTAAAATTAAAATCAAAATGGAACCTAGGGTTCCTACTCTCCAGTTTTATTCTTTAATTTTTATTTTTATTTTTATGTGTATGAGTGTATTACCTGTATGTATGTAAGTGCACCTGTGCAACGCAATGTCCCTGGAGATCAGAAGAGGGCATTGGATACTGGAGTTATGGACAGTTGATAGCTGCCATGTGGGTGCTGTGATTAGAACCTGGGTCTCGCTTTTAACCGTTGAGCCATTTCTCCAGCCCCTCCAGTTTTATTCAGTGTTGTGTTTGAATTATTTTCTGTGGCATATAACAAAGAAAAAAATCACATGGATACAAGGGGAAAGGAAGAAGTGAAATTCTGTCTACACTCAGATGATGTGATCCTAGACTTAGAAAACCCTAAAGACACCACCAGAAAACTCTTAGGTCTGATAAACACTTCCAGAAAAGGGGCAAGATACAAAACTAACATGCAAAATCATTATTTTTAATATATATTCAATGATGGATTTCCCAAGAAAGAAAATGTGGAAAAATCTCATTAACTTAAAATAAGTAGTAATAAACCTAGTAATAAGCCTAGTCATAGAGGTAAAGATCTTCATTAAGACACTGAAAACTAAGTGGAATGTGACAGTATAAAATGGAAAGATCTCTTATACTCTTGGATCAGCCAAAACTTAAAAGTTGTAAGGAAATAGCAGAGATCCAAATAGCCAAAGCAGAGGTCAACAGAAAGAACAATGCTAGAGATATCACAATACCTGATTGAAAATTACACTACAGAATAATAGTAACAAAAACAGCATGGCACTGATATAAAAATGGACACGGATCAATGGAATAGAAAAGAGAACCTTGGAAACACATTTTGTGTATTTACACAATAGTTGAAGTCACTTAATCTTTGACAAAGTTGTCAAAAAATATAGACTGGAGAAAAGACAGTTTCCTAAACAAAGGGAGCTGGGAAAACTGGACGTCCATGAGTAAAAGACTCAGTCTAGATCCATCTCTCTCAGTCTGCACAGATATTAATTTAAAATGGGGCTGAAGATGTAACTCATTAGAATGCTTGCCTAGCTAGCCTGAACAAAAGCCTGTGTTCAGTTTTCAGTACCTCTTAAGTTAAATGTGATGGTGCATACCTGAAATTCCAGCACTTTGGAGGAGGACCAGAAAATTCAAAGTTATCCTGACCTACACTGTGAGTTTGAGGTAACCCTTGAATACATGAGACACCACCAACAAAAACCCACCTAACTGAAAATGAGGCAAAGACCTGAAACTCTGAAACAGTTTGAGGAAAACATGAAAAATACTTAAAAATATAGCCTAGGCAAAGACTTTATCAAAATAATTCTAACAACACAGACGTAATTCCAAGAACTGGCAAATGGGATTGAATGAAGTTATAATTCTGTACAATAAAGGACACAGTATAGTGAAGAGACAGCCACAGAGCGTAACAGCATCTTTTCTGAGTCTATATGCAGAAGCGCATTGTTACAAACATCAAGTTATTCTTCTGCCCCTAAAAGTATCATCCAATCAATAAACAGGCTAATTAGACAGTTCTCAAAGGAAAAAAATGTATAGAAAATTGTGAAAAAATGTTCACCATCTTCAGCCATCAGGGAAATATAATTAAACTGTTTTGAGAATTCATCCAAAGCCAGAAAGGCTCATGAAGGGTGGGGATAAAAAGGGCTCTGTAGATACTGGTGAGGACATGGAGAAAGAGGAAATCTCATATATTCCTGGTGGGAATGCAAATTGACTCATTTTCTATGAAAATCAGAATAGCGATTCTTCAAAAAGCTAAAAATAGGGTACTTCTAAAAATAGAAGCACCAAACAATCCAGTTCTACCACTCCTGAATATATATCTGACAGGTTCTAAGCCAGCATACCACAGAGATGTAACACGCACATACATTTGTTATTGCACTGTTCACATAAACCCAAACATGGAACCAACATATGTGTCCATGAGCAGATGAACACACAAAGAAAATGAAGTATAGATGCACAATGGAATTTTATTCAGCTTAAAGAACAAAGGAATTATGACATTTGCAGCAAAGTCTGTGGAACTGGATATCATTATGCTAAGTAAGGCAAGCCAGACTCAGCAAAACAAACATCAGATGTCTTCTTTCATAAACAGAATCGAGATTTAAAATTATGTATACACACACATACACACACACACACACTCCCACATACACACACACACCAAACATGGAAGTTGAAAGGGGACTATGAGGGGAACAGAAGAGATCTCAAAGGAATATGAGGGAGAAACACAAGAGGACAGTGAGGTGTCCGTGACAAGAAAGCAGAAGGGAGGTCCAGGGAGAAGGGCAAGGGGATAAAGGTGAGTCCTGCCCAGCCTGACAACTTTAATTTGATTGCTGCGATCCACATGATGGAATGACAGGATCAACACCTATTAGATGTCCTCTGACCCCTACATATGCACCACGACATGAGCATCCATACACATGTACACACACACACACACACACACACACACACACACATACACACACACACACACACACATACACACACACACACACACACACACACACACACACATGCACACACAAATGCATGTAGTAAAGAATTTTTAAAAATGAAATCAGAAGGATAGATGGCTTGGAGGGGGATGGAGAAACAGAATTAAGAAGAGCTTGGAAGGGGCGGGAAGAGGACTACATGGAGATGGAGGATGAACAGCAAAAAATCTATATAATGATATGTATGAAAATGTCACAAGGAAACCCGTTACTTTGCATGATAACTAAAAAATAATAATAATACATAAGATGGCAAAATTGCAGTAGTTCTTTCTGACAGCCAAAATAATGTGGCCTCATGTCACAACATGATTGAATCACAGACCGAGAACATGGCCAATTAACTTTTCTATTTTATTTGTGGCATTTAAGAAGGAAGAACGCAAAATCTTTTGAGGTCAGATGATTAGCTGAAAGACAAAATCCTGGTAAGTATCAAAATGGATAGGTCACTTAAAGTCTATGGAAGATAGAGTGCCATGATCACTTTCCTCCCATAATTGTAGCAAGAGAATTGGCAAATATAGTTAATGTTCCTAATCAGTTGGTCTTCAAATAAAGGTAGGCAGTAGGTTTTAGTTAATACATGGTCCTTCAAGAAATTTAAAGTGTGGGGACCTGGATTGTTGTCTCAGCAGTTAAGAGCGCTAGTTGCTCTTGAAGAGGACCCAAGTTCAATTCCTAGCACCCACACGGCAGCCAGCAGCCACCTGTAACTCCAGTTCCAGAAAGATCCAATGCCTTGTTCTGATCTCCATGGGCACTGTATGACATGGGTGCACTTACACACATGCAGGCAATATAGTCATACATATAAAATAAAAAGAGTAATACATAAAATATTTTTAAAAGCAAATTTAAAGAAAGTTGGGCAGATCTTTAATCCCAGCAGCCCTCTGTGAGATCCAGGCCAGCCTGGTCTACGTACTGAGTTCTAGACCAACAGATGATGTTTGAGGCAATCGAGGGATGTGCTTTTCAACTGTTAAGCTTAAATAACTTGTTATTGGTATACTACATAGAAATACAAAACTAATACTAGGTCTTACCTGAAAACAGAAAGCATTTGAGATTTTTTAAAAAAGTATTTTATTTATTATTTTATTTTACTTGTATGAGTGCACACACCTATATATATATATATGGCCTGCATGTATCTAAGTGCACCAGTGTTTTGCAGTTTCCACACCCAGAAGAGCATCTGATCTCTTGAAACCAGAGTCACAGACAGTCGTTAGCCACCATGTAACTGCTGAGAACTGAACGTGGGTCCTCTGCAAGAGCAGCCAATGCTCTTAGCTACTGAGCCATGTTTCCAGCCCTGCATTTTAGATTTTCATCAGCAACACAAGAACTTGTTATACAAATGATGTTATGTTAAACAAAAGGTGTTTGGGAAATTCTGATTTACTATCTGCACAGAGTTCTACACCTTAATTAGAGGGACTATAGGGCTTGAGATACTCGTGTCCTTAGAGTGGAGTGACACTGCAGAAGTTGGAGTCTGGGCAGGCCCTGAAACTACTACATAAGTCAGCAGCTGACAGTAAGAGAAGCTGAGAGGCAGGAGTGTGTGGATTTCATTATTTGTCTTCCCAACTTATACTATTTCTTCCTCATAACCAACCCAGCTGGAGCAGGTAATAGAGGAACTTGAGAATTGCACCTTCCAGGTTAGTGTGTTGTTTACACTAAGCCAAGCAAGTAAGGAAGGAATGGATTGGCTTGAAAGGTAAACAGACATGAGGCAGGTACTATGGCATCAGGACATCGACACAAGGCATCTGGAGTTGTAGCCATAAACTAGATAACTCATTAATGCCACCGTAGTTTCTGGTAGATCTTCTGTTTTGTATTCCTGCTGTATAGACAAGGAAATTTATGACCAAGAAAGTTAAAGCATTTTCACAGAATTATATTGCTTTATATAACTAACTTCATTTAAAATACAGGTTTATCTATCACTCACAATAGAACTTGTTAGGCTTACAAAGAAGCCTGCAGATCCTTACTATCTGAAAGAGGAAAAAAATGAAAAAAAATTCTGATAGATCTTATGTTAATTTAAATATCTTATTTAAAAACATGATATTTGAGGTCATTACTTTCAATAGTTCAATAGTTTAATTCTATAGTTCCCTGCTGGGGTTAGGTATATGATTCCTCTAGTCACCATAAGAAGTCTCTTATAATCATAGGATCAAGTCTGCACTAAACCTCAAAAGGTTTTTTTAGAACAGACTCTTCCAAGATTCTTTCATGAGATTTGCTTTCTGAAGATTTTTGTTGCAGTAGTCCCTCTCAGTTAAATAACTACCTGCTTTTCCTTAAATGCCTATTAAAAATGCATCAATAATGAAATGAATAATGAGAAAAATATGGCAATGGTAAAAGAAGTTGGTTTTTGTTAGAGAATGGCAAGTTTATGAACACAAAATTGATTGGAGTAAGTTCCAAAAAACGTTAGAACTTCTCTGTTTAATTTTCCCTAAAATGTGATGCATCCTTAATCTAGTATGACTAACAGGATACATGAAGAAGATGGACATGTAGCCACAGATGTAGAAATTAGCTAATGTATTTACAGGTAAGAGAATGCCAAGGGTTTCCAAAACTACAAGGAGAGATATGGTGCAAATAAAGATGTAGATGGAGCATGGTCCTAATGACATCTTTAATTCAAACTTTCAGCCTCCAGAACTGGGAAACAATGTATTTCTGTTGTTTTAAGAATCCACCTTAAGGTGTTTTGATATGGAAACTCTCATACTAAATATTATTACCCCTCAAGCTATTATGTAGGTAGAACTTATCACATGCCAAAGGATTTTGCAATGTGATGATAATTAATTACTCTAATTATGGGGAATGGGGAAGTAAACAGGAATCTTCCCCTGCCCCTTTTGGTTATCCAAGATAAGGAGTTTGTTTTCCAAAACTATCACATTCCTGTATAGACATAAGGCTTTATTTAGCATTCCTATTACCTTTGCTGGCCTCTGTTATCTTACTTAATTACCATGTATGTGCTATGTACCTTTTGCTTGCATTCCTCACTTGAGTATAAACACCCCCCAAAACTTGAACAGGGGGTCTGACTTGTTGATTCAAGGTGTCAGTCCCACTAGCATCAAATTAAACTCCCCCTCCTCACCTGATTTTGGCTGTTGATCTTTGATTATTTCCATAACAAAGCCTCCAGATAAAGGTATAAACCAGGTCACAATTTCATTGAGGCCCTATGAAATACTAGATAGAAGATATATCTAAGATGTGCCAGAGTTCTGACCTCAGTTGCTTGAAGCAACTAACTTTGTTATAGCTTGTCATGTAGCAATGTTGGACCTATGTCTTCACTAGTTAGGACTGTAGCATTGGCCACATATAATAATCATTTAAAAACCCAGTATCCTTCTCCTTAAAAGCCAGTATATCAGTATCAAGGCATGCGATCTTTCACCTGGCAATTTATGTCCCTTTAAGAGCCTGGAAACTTCCAACACATCTTCCAGCAGATAGACCAGAGATTTTATACCCTTGACCAGTTAAACTTATGAGTCTATTTTCTACTCTAAACAGTTTGTTTAAAATGTTAACTTCCTATAATGACAAATTCTCTTTATCAAGCTCCCCCTTTGATCCAACCTAAATATTTCCCCCTCTACTGTCAGTTACTTATTGCTTGATATCTGTAGCATGAATATATATAGCCTGTGAAGCTACTTGGCTTCCATTTAGTTGATGCTGTCAACACAAAAGAATAATTCACATCTCAGAGGCAATAAGAGATAGCTCATTATGGAGCCAAATACCAGTGACTAAGGCCAGGAAATGCAGATTCAGATTATCCTAATTCCATGTTCCAATGTGGAAGCAGTTTCATCACATTTTTATAGTAACAGAACCTAACAGTCATGAATCAAGATACTTTTCAAACACATTGATGGATACATTCAGTAGGCAGTTCATAGCAAAGTGTTGGGGGGTGGGATTCTAGGTCTCAGATGCTATCCAATGACATTCTTAGACTTTTGATTGGTAAGAACGGAACTGTTTCTTTGTTAAGCGAATACATTCTATTAGTCACAAAGTGTTAAGGTCAAAAACAGAGGTGGGTAAGCAGTGATTATTTGAGGTTAAGGATAGCCGGAGATGATTGAAAATAAGCTCTGTATCAGCAACATTAAAAACTCCTCACAGTCATTGAAGTGTTAATCGGTTGCAGGCAGTTCAGTTCAAGATGGAGGATTTTTCCGGAAACTTTCATTCTTTTGAAGTTAACTATCTCTTTTGAAGAGGAAGCTGGTATCATTTCCAACACTGGGGTGATACACAGCTGGGAAAGTGGCAGAGCGCAGCATCCAAATTTACCTTACACTATCTGTTAGGTTCGGGAAAAGACCAGGACCACAAGAGACCACTGTGAGGGGAGAAAAGGAAACATGTATTGGGATGTACAAGCTGCTGGACTGCTGACAGCACACAAAATTAACATAAAAAATCAGTAGTCCTACCTGAAGGCCTCTCTCCAGGACCAATCCAGCTCCTCAGTAGGTCCCCAGGAGTCCTTAGGGCCTCTTCCTGCCCCATCTGCCTTTGCATCTCTGGGTGGCATGGCCACCAGCTGCCCTAGACCAGCATCTTTCCTGGGCCAGACTCCCAGGCCAGTCCAACCCCGAAATTCCTGAGGTCAAAATCATTCCTGGAGGGATCCAGAGTTAAGGAGAAAGCCTGAAAACAACTGACCCTCATCTGAATTGGGCCTCTGTGGGAACTCCTGAAGACAAAAGCAATCCGGCCACTCCAATATAAAATCAAAAGAGAGAATCGGAGGCTTAGACAAACCAGCTTTTCATACCCAAAAAGTAAACCACAAAGACAAACACAGTTCACAAAAAGTAGACCTAAACTTGAAGGCCTGAGTCTCACAAAAGAATCATAAACTACAAAAGAAATTCACATGTCAAAATCACAGAGAAAAAATAATAACATGAAAAACCAAAATAACATATCCCCACCAAATACCAGTAATCCTCTAGAGGAGCACAATGAGAACCCCCTAGAGATAATGCAGGACATAGAACTCAAAAGAACAATTATAAACATGATAAAAGAATTCAGTGAATTTAAAGAACACACACAAAAAGAGAAATCAAAGGACTGACAAACTTCTGAATGATTTCAGAAAAGAGTTAGAAATACTGAAGAATACTCAGGTTGAAATGAAGAAAGAAGTGAAATACTCAGTAAGCCAATTAGAAACGACAGGAGAAAGCCTCACAAATAGGATGAATGAAATGGAAAACAGAGTATCAAAACTGGAAGATAAAGTGGATGAACTAGACTGCTCAAGCAAAGATTATGAAAAATTTAAGAAATCAGAAGAATGGAATATGCAGGAGTTGTGTGACACCAGAAAAAGACCAAACTTACAAATCATAGGCATACAGAAAGAAAAATCCCAAGACAATGGCATGGACCAGATCTTCAACAGAATCGTGGAAGAAAATTTCCCAAAATTAAAGAAAGACATGGCCATACAAGTACAAGAAACATAGAGAACACCAAATATACAGGACCAGAAAAGAAACTCTCCACAGCACATTATATTAAAAACACTAAATGTACAGAACAAAGAAAGAATATTGAAAGCAGTAAAAGAAAAACAAGTCACATATAAAGGAAAACCCATCAGAATTACAGCTGACTTCTCAG
>NW_008334871.1:1550165-1550423 GCF_000622305.1 Nannospalax galili | reverse complement strand
CTAAATGACCACAGATGCCAACCCTGATTACTATACCCAGCCAAAATGTCTGTAAAAGTCGAAGGGGAAAGAAAAATCTTCCATGAGATAAATAGGCTGAAGGAATTCATGTCCACAAAACCAGCCCTTCAGAGAGTCCTGGAAGCAATACAAAGAGCTGAAGAAAGGAATGACTATACCCAAGGTATTGCGGAAAGAAATCTAATGAAGGTATAACTGTGGAAAACTACAGCTATACCAAGACTGTAAAGAGAAATT
>NW_008334871.1:1548875-1550027 GCF_000622305.1 Nannospalax galili | reverse complement strand
TTGCACTTTCAAGGATAGACACTATCTTAAAGTGAAAGGATGGAAAAAAATATACCAAGAAAATGGCACTAAGAAAAAAGCAGGCATAGCAATTCTAATATCTGTCAAAATAGACTTTAAAATAAAACTAATCAGAAGAGACAAAGGGGGCCAGTATATTTTGATCAAAGGAACAATGAATCAAGAAGATATTACAATTGTGAACATATATTCACCGAACTCTGGTGCACCCAAATTCATCAAAATAATACTACAGGACTTTAAGACCCAGATTAACCACAACTCATTAACAGCAGGGGACTTCAATACCACACTGTCTCCATTAGATAGGTCAACAGGGCAGAGAATTAACAGAGAGACATCTGAATTAAACAATACCATATATCAAATGGACTTAACAGACATCTACTGAGTATTCCACCCAAGAATCAAACACCAAAGGACATACTTTCTACTCAGCACCCCATGGAACCTTCTCCAAAATCGACCACATATTGGGGCACAAAACAAAGCTCAACAAATACAAAAAGACTGAAATCATTCCATGCATTCTATCAGACCACAATGCAATAAAGCTTACAATCAAAACCTGAAGGAGCCCTACTCATCACATGAACACATGGAAATTAAACAACACACTCCTGAATGATGAATGGGTCAAAGGAGAAATTAAGAAGAAATAAAAGTATTCCTTGAATTAAATGAAAAGGACAATACAGCACAACAAAACCTCGGGGATACGCTGAAAGTGGTCCTAAGAGGGAAGTTTATAGCTTTAAGTGCCTACATCAAAAAATCGGAAAGAAGACAAATAAATGACTTAATGTTGGAACTCAACATAATTGAAAAGCAACAGCAAACAAAACCCAAACCCAGCAGACAAGAAGGAATAACAAAAATCAGGGCAGAAATTAATGAAATTGAAACAAAGAAAACAATACAAAGAATCAATGAATCCAAGAGCTGGTTCTTTGAAAAGATAAACAAGATTGACAGACTGCTAGCCCACTTAACCAAAAGATAGAAAGGGCACCTCCAAATCAACAAAATCAGAGATGAAAGGGGAAACATCACAACAAACACCAGAAAGATACAGAACATTATAAGGGAATACTTTAACAACCTATATGCTACTAAATTTGAAAACCTAAA
>NW_008334871.1:1547839-1548406 GCF_000622305.1 Nannospalax galili | reverse complement strand
AGACCCATATCCTTAATGAACATAGATGCAAAAATTCTCAATAAAATACTTGCAAACTGCATACAGACACACATCAAAAGGATCATCCACCATGATCAAGTTGGCTTTATTCCAGAGATGGAGGGATGGTTCAATATACGTAAGTCAATAAACATCATAAATCATATAAATGGACTCAAAGACAAATACCACATGGTCATCTCAATAGATGCAGAGAAGGCCTTTGACAAAATTCAAGATACATTCATATTAAAAGTCCTAGAGTGAATTGGACTGGAGGGAACATACCTCATCATAATTAAAGCTATATATAACAAACCCACAGCCCACATCACTCTAAATGGAGGAAAACTGGAAGCATTCCAATTGAAATCAGGAATCAGACAAGTTGTCCACTGTCTCTACTTCTCTTTAACATAGTGCTTGAAAGTCTTGAAAGAGCAATAAGACAAGAGCAGGAAATTAAAGGAATAATAATTGGAAAGTAGAGATCAAATTATCCCTTTCTGCAGATGATATGATATTATATCTAAGAGATGCCAAAAATTCCACCAGAAAACTCCTAGA
>NW_008334871.1:1547275-1547392 GCF_000622305.1 Nannospalax galili | reverse complement strand
AAACCCCTATCTTTCACCCTGCACAAAAGTCAATTCCAAATGGATCAAAGACCTCAATGTAAAGCCTGAAACTCTGAAACAATTAGAAGAAAACACTGGGAAAAACCTACAAGATAC
>NW_008334871.1:1473927-1547186 GCF_000622305.1 Nannospalax galili | reverse complement strand
ATTAAACTAAAAAGCTTCTGTACATCAAAGAAGGCAGTCAGGGAAGCAATTGGAAAAGCCACAGAATGGAAGAAAATCTTCACCAGCGACACATCTGACAGAGGTTTAATATCCAGAATATATAATGAACTCAAAAAACAGAGACCCAAGACAAGAAGCAACCCAATTAAAAGATGAGTTAAAGGGCTGAACAGGGAGTTCTCAAAAGAAGAAGTTAAGATGGCTATGAAACATCTTAAAAGATATTCAACATCACTAATAATTAGGGAAATGCAAATTAAAACTACTTTAATATTTCACTTTACCCCAGTCAGACTGGCTAATATCAAGAAAACAAATGATACCAAATGTTGGAGAGGATGTGGGGAAAGGGGAACACTCATCCACTGCTGGTGGGGCTGAAAACTCGTTCATCCCCTATGGAAAGCAGTGTGGAGAACTCTTAAAAAGCTACAAATGAACCTACCATTTGACCCAGTTATACCACTCCTTGGCTTATACCCAAATAACTCACCCTATTGCAGAGAGAGTTGTACATCCATGTTTGTTTCTGCTCTTTTCACAACAGCTAAGAGATGGAAGCAACCTAAGTGTCCCTCGATGACTGAGTGGTTAACAAAAATGTGGTATATTTATACAGTGGAGTTCTATTTAGCAGTAAAGAAAGATGAAATAATGAAATTTGCAGGTAAATGGATGGATCTAGAAACTGAATTTGACATATATTTTCCCTAATATGTGGATCCTAGCACCAAATCCTGATAAGTGAGTGTGTATCTAGACATAACTACAGAAACCAGGATAATGGAAAGGAACCAGGGAGGTAAAGGAAAAGAAATAACCTTAAAGAGAAGAACAGTAGGAAACAGGCCTTAATAAGGGAGATATGGATAAAAATTGGGTTAGTTTAGGGGAGGGGGGAGGGAAGGGTATACAAGGAACCTAGGGAATAAAGGGAAAGAAGAGCTCAAGAGAGGTAGGACCATAGGAGAAGGGTAATTAGTAAGGGAGAAAGGGGGGAAATGGAGGCACCTTAAGTGGGAAAATCATGATAGAGGGGTGAGACAATGTGAGAGATAAATAATCCCTAGCTAGTTTTGAAATCCAGAGAGAACCATATTACTCCTACAACCTACTGACAAAGTATACATAGCAGATCAAGAAATATATGTCTAGGTAGGGTTTATCTGAGAACAACTGGTCTTTGCCCAAGATTTATCTACATGACACCAGATTGGTGGAACTAAACTTCTTGGGTGTTTAACAGACATACTTTGAAGCCTATAATAATTTGGTCAAAGGGACAAAAAGGACACTTTTTGCTCCTTTCCCTCCTAGGTCGATTAGTTCCAGGGGACTATGAGCATCTCTCAAAATGTCCTGAAATTGTGGTGGGTGACCTATATTACCCTGTAATACCCTCCTCTTGATCAATGAGGCTGAGGAGACCCTACCAGATGGACTTGAACCAGTGTCCAGTCTACAAAGAGGAGGTTCAACACAGAGGAATCACTTCCTCCATGCTTCCATGCGAAGCCAACCATGGTCAAGCAGGACCTTTGACTTATCTTCACATAGGCAGAACTGGTAAAAGAAAGGAGCCAGGGGCTCCCCCAAGCCCATGTGACCCCTGAGGAACTGATCCTTAAATGAACTTAAGAGTAAAAATAAATCAGCTTATCTAGAAAAACTGAATGGCCTTAAACATCCAAAAGGAAAGCATAACCAAAGATTACAGGGATTAATATAATTTCTTAAGAGTCCATATGCATAGCTAAAGGCTACATAACAAGCAACAATGCCAGATAGGCGATACCTTCTTTTGAGTTATTGGTCAGGGTGACCGAAGGGACTCCCAAATAGTAACCCAGCATAGAACTGGGAAAATGAATAGCAGACCCCAATCTTGTCCAAAGGAATATTGACAACTGATTACTGCTAGATGAGGAACAGCTGACCCTCCTAAAACAAAGACCTCTAGATAGGTTGACTAGATTCACCAGAAGGGCAAGTAGGATTGGCTGGGTGCCAACAACACAGCAGACATTAGCAGGGATATCAGAGTATAAGGGCTCTAGTGAGGGGAGGGAGGCTATGGGAGGGTGTCATCTGGGAAGTGAGTGTATAATCGAATAAGATGGTTTGGGATGTTCTATGTGATACACACACACACACGAAATCAACAAATTTTAAAAAATGCTTTATATTTGAGGAGGAAGCATGGAAATTTACATCATGCTAATTAGTTGAGGTGATAAACATTACCATTGAAATCTACCCGATGACTTCATAGACATACACAGGCTCCAAGGATCCAAGTGCAACCTGACTAGTAATAATCAGATACATACAGATTAGAGATGCATGCGCCAACATCTCAGTGTTAGTAGTACAAACAATGAATTTTTCTGCAAGGAACAGTATATTCTAAAATGAAATGGAGATCTTTTTTAAAGGTTAAAAACTCGTTCAATTTTATGTCTTACAGGGCTTATACTAAGTTCAATAATATATAACTGTATTAATTCAACTGTGAACCTAGAAACTTGCACCCACTTATGAAAGAGATGTACTCTTGCTCTGGAGTATGTTACTGAATATGTTAAATCTGTAGTGAAATGCTTCTTCTAATCACGTAGTTATTCAAAATTTAAAAAAATGATAAAAAAATAATAATTGGTAGATGTGAAAAACATTAACCTTGAAATCTACCTGATGACTTTATATCCATGCTCAGATGCCAAGGAACTCAGAAAGTAACCGACTGTGACTAGTAATAATCAGATATATAGAGATTAAAAATGCATGTGCAAACATCCTAATGTCAATTGCACTGAAAATGAATCTTTCTGTATGAAACTGTGTATTTTAATAATGAAATGTAGATCTTTTGAAAGGTTAAAACCTCATTTAATTTTATGTCTTATAGGGTTTATACTGAGTACAATATTATATAACTGTAATAATTCAACTATAAACCTAAAAATTTACAGCCAATTTTGAAAAAGATGCATCTTAACTCAGAAAATTGCTATTGAATATGTTAATGCTGTTGTATTGAAATGCTTCTTCTAAGTATGTGGTTATTAAATAAATAATTAAGTGGGAAAAAAATCAATAGTCTTCCTATAGCAAGTCATGAAAAGATGGATTTCAATTATAATACCCTAAAAATGACCTTGAAATAAACCTGAGCAAGGAAATGAAAAAACCTCTAAAATAAAAATATCAAAATATTGAAGATAGAAATTGAAACGACATTAGAAGATGACATCTCATGTTCATGAACTCGAAGAATTAATATGAAAATGACCAAACTGGTAAAAGCAATGTATAGATTAAATGTAATCCCCCATCAAAATTCCAATATTTTTCTTCAGAATTAGAAAAAGTAATCTTAAAATTCATACAGGTACACAAAAGACCTCAGATAACCAAGGCTATTCTGTACCAAAATAATAATGCTGGAAGTATCATCATATGTGATTGAGGCTATGCTGCAGAGCTAGAGCAACAAGAAGAGCGTAGTACAGGCAAAACAGGAATGGAAACCCTGTAAATCTAGTGGATATAATGTGGCTAGAGCTACAGAATTTTTGACAAAGTTGCCAAAATTGAATATTGGAGAAATGATGCCCCTTTTCACTAATGATGCTGGAAAAACTAGATATCCTTTGGTAGATGATTGATATTAGATTTTTATTGCTCCCCTTGTACAAAAATCAACCCTAAATAAATCAAAATTCTTAATGTAAACCATAAAATTAAATTTTTATAGGAAAATGTCAGGGAAACATGTCAAGATAAAGGCAAGAACTGACAAACTAGACTGGGACTTTTTTAATGCTCTGTTCACTCCAGCAAAAATGCCAAAAACTGATAAATTGGCTCCCATGAAGTTAAAAGACTTCTGCAGAGCAAAGGAGACAGCCAATGAAGCAGGTTACAGAAAGGGGGTGGGGAGGATCTTCCCTAGCTACACACCTGACAAGGGATTAGTAGCTAGAATATAGAAAGAACTAATGACCTGTCTTTTCTCTGTTTAATGTTCTCTATTTCAGCTCTATTTTACTTGATGTAAGTATGGTTATTTCTGCTTTCTTTTGGATTCCTTCTTCTTGGGCTATTCCTATTCCTTCTCTTCACTTTTAGTCTATGCATCTTCTTAGTTGTGAAGTTAAATTTTGGTATCAACATATAGCTGATCCCTGCTTTTTTATGTATAAAAAGATAAACTATTTAGCCCATTTATATTTAAGGTAATCATTGATAGGCAAGGACTTCCTGTAACCATTTTGTAACTTGTTTTTCAGGTTTATCACATCTCCCTTCTCCCCTCCCTTCCCCCCCCCCTTTGAAGTCTTCCTTTGTGTTTAACTATTTTACTCTAGTAATATGTTCAACTCATTGCTTAACAGTGTTGGATTTTTTAATAAAACTGTTTGCTTTGTGGTTACCTGAAAGCCAGTAAAATATCTTTGGGCTGTAACAATCTGTTTTGAAATGGTATCAATTTAACACGCTTATAAGGATGAGAAAACAAAAAGAAGGTGTCAAAATGTGTTAAGAAGCCCTGGCATTTACACTTCACTTCACAAATTTTGATTTCTCATTTTTACATCTTTTAAATTATGTATCTTACAGTATATTATCATAGTTATTATTACTGTTTGGTTTTTGTCTTCATATTAATACATGAAAGTTTTATATACTGTGCTTACACTGTTAGCACATCCTGAATTTCTTGGTCAAGTTCTTCCTTATCAATGCCTTTTATATCTTCCAGGTTTTGTTTTGTTTTACTGTTTTTAATCATTCGTATTAACATCCTTTTCTCTCACTTACAGGATTCTCCTTAGTATTTCCTGTAGTTGAGGTCTAAGAGAGATATATTTTTTCAGCTATATATTTATCTCTTTCTCATTATTGGGTAGGTTTGTGCATACAATATTTTCAGCTGGCAGACTTCTTTTCTTTCAATAAGATGAAAATCTCATGCTACTGTGCCAACTCCTACTAAGGATGTCTACTGTTAAGCAAATTGGGATACACTTATGTGTTTTTACGTCCTTTTTTCCTGATGCTTTGGGGATTATATCTTTATCATTCATTATAGGAACTTGATTACAAAAAAAGGAATATGAGCACAGATACCCCACATGGGTGGACTATCCTTCCTCAGAAGATACAGGTAATTAAACTAATACCTTGGTGCCGGGAATGGGATACCTCCCTATACCTCGTTGATCAGAAGAGCTTGAGATGCCCAGACATAGGACAGGCTATTGCCATTGCTCTTGGTTACCCACCATAAGTAGATAGTAAGTTCTAACTGATGAAAGCACCACACACTCTGGATGCAGGACATAGAGAAATCCTGCTGAAATTGGCCTGAAAACATCATTCTGGCTAGCTTTTATAATATTGTTAGGTGCTATGCAGACCTATGGGAGAAAAGTTATCAATGATCTGACCCAGCATACAAGCAACTTTGCATGCAATACTTACGTAGCAGGCAAAACATGCTTGCTTGTGCAACAGTGGCATGAAGCTTACAGGGATAACTAACTGCTTTCTGATTGAATTTGAGGCCTTTTCCTCATGGCTAGTACTGTAAAAGCCCATAGACTAGGAGATCATAGGCCCTAGAGGGGGAACCTATTATTGTTGTTTGGTTAAATGACCATGTTAACAAACTGCCTTCTAAATATTTATGTTTTTTAATATTTTATTTATTATTTTTATTTTATGTGTATTGCCTGCATGTATGTGAGTGCACCCGTGTCATGCAATGCCATGGAGGTCAGAAGAGGGCTTCAGATTACCCTGGAACTGGTGTCAAGGATGGTTTGTAGCCACCATGTGGGTGCTTGGAATTGAACCTGGGTCCTCTGCAAGAGCAGTCAGTGCTCTTAACCAGAGCCATCTCTCCAGCCCCAATATTTATGTTTATACCCATAGATTAATGCTGCTCTCAATTTTGACCAGAGAAGTTTCTTTGTTCAGTAAGCAGCAATTAAATGCAGCAATTGGCGATTGATCAAAGATCTGAAGTGATTGCTGAGTGCTCAGTCCTAAATGGGACATCTATACCCACCACCAACACCTTCCCCCGAGGCTCAGAGAGTATCGCATATGAACGGGTGGGAAGAATATGAGAGCCAGCAGATGGGAAAGAGTGCTGTGCAATGCTTCTCCTCTGGTCATAAAATGGCTATTGTTTTCAATGGTGAGGGGGCATCCACACGCAGTTTTGGTTCTAGTTAACATCTTTACAGATGAGTGTCAGCATGTTTTCATTTCTCTTAGTACTCTAAGCATAACATCAAACTCAAGTTGTTGTTTTAAGACAATTTTACTGTTTCCCATTTGTTCTTTAAACACTTCAGCTCCTATAAAAACGAATAACAATAATGAGAAGAAAAATCCAAGGACGTTTAAGAGGTGAACATCATGTGTAGGATGCTGAACCCTTGTATGTTTTATAACAGCAGTTTAGTCTGACTTGGTTTATCTCTATGAATAAAGTGCACACTTTTAAAGTAAAATTTCACATTAACTTGTTGACAGTTGAAACTGAGTCAAGTGTGCATGCAACTTCCCCCTTCGTTCTTAATGCTCTTCTCATGCTGGATAAAAAACAGTGTAAGATATATTTCACTCTAACACCAATTCTTTGAAAATACAATTAAAACAAGTAAACGACTGTCAAGCCCACCCAAGGAATGAGCAACAGAAAAACACTAGGTACAAAAACCAGGAACTAGGAAAGGAAATTACGGTTTTTCCTCTTGGCCTTTGCTTTGGTGCTTCAGACCCATTCTAGAAGAAGCTCCTGTATGCTGCACTGTGAAGATGATGTTGGAAACAGCACATTGACGAATCGAATCAGCTAGGTCTCTAATTATACAGAAGATACCAATTAACCTTACACCAATTAACCAAGTGCCCACTTCCCACACAGCGCTGACCTCATTCTGATTCACAGGAGCAGGAGATGAATGCCTGTTGTTTACATTGCCTTACTTTGGGGAGTTTGTTTTGTAAATTATTTATTACACTAAATATTATGTTTTAAGAAGGCTGCATCTTGTTCTAAATCCTATTGGATTATTTCCTGCTTATGCCTTGTTCTTTTCTTATATTTAAATTTTTTTTTGTTTTTTTTTTTTTTTTTTTGGCCTTTTTGAGACAGGGTCTCTCTATAGCCCCAGCTGTTCTGGAACTCACTATGTAGATCATGCTGGCTTTGAACTCACAGAGATCCACCTGCCTCTGCCTCCCAAGTGCTGGGATTAAATTTTTATGTTTTATAATAAACTTTACTAAAGTAAAACTGATGGAAAATAACACAATATTTACTCTTACGTTTTCTACTCTCAAGCACAATATGTGTGTGTGTGTGTGTGTGTGTGTGTGTGTGTGTGTGTATACAGAGAGAGACTGTAAAACCACCATATTAAATGAGACAAAATTAAACCAACCATAATTTACCACCAATGTCAAATGTTATGATTATATGTAATGATGTGTTTGAGAATGTGATATACGTAGAAATAAAATACAGTTTAACAACATATCTTAGAAAACTTCACAACATGATTCAACAGTTGTGCCTTGATTTACTAGGAATGAAGATAAAAAGAGAAATCAGAAGATGTAAGTTACTTAAAAAAAACACCTGAGTTCGAGGCCAGCATGGTCTACATAGCAAGTTCCAGGCCAGCTGGGGCTACAGGGAGACCCTGTCTCAAAAAGACGAAAAAAAAAAAAAAAAAATCAACAAAGAAACCCCAGAGTTGGTTGCTCTAAATGAAAATTTTTTAGTGTCACAGTCCAGGACATCTTTGTGTCTTTTGTTCTTTTTAAAAAAATATGTATATTTTTATTAATTCTTTGTGAATTCCATACTATAGATTTTATCACATACGCCCCTCCCCCATATCCTCTTGAATCCACCCCCACCTCTTCCCTACCCCCACCCAACTTTGTGTCCTTTTGTTTTCTTTATTGTTATGGGGCTTTTTGCTACTCTAATATTCCCCCCTCTGAAGAGGTAACCCTAAAATCTTTTAAGGGTTAGATAAAAGCTCCCAAATACTTTCAATATTTTTGGCCTTTGGAACAGAGTATGTTGCTAAGAGGCCCAAGGACATTGTGACTTTTAGCCCAGAAACTGGCTGCTTTTCTTTGTTTCTTTTGTTCTTAAACTGGGAGGCAAATTTCTCTAAAATTATTTGGCTTTATGTTGTGTGACACTAGTCCTGGAAGATGTGAACAAATGTATCCACACCCCAGATAGGGAACCAATGATAGACCAAAGTAAGTGTACCACCAAAGTCCAACTTGGTGAACCCACAGATTTTAATTGGGGTTACTTACAGGTATGTGGGTGAGGGATTACCTACAGAAGTAGAGATGACACAAAGACAGCCATATCAGCAAAAGCCCACCCCAGCATGGGTGATTGCTCATAAAAGCAGGAAACTTACATGCATTACACAACATACAGGCTGCTGGTCAAGCTGGAGAGTCTCTTCTCTGCAGCTCAGGTGGTCTGAGCCACTTCCAGGCAGCTTGGCTGGGCTCTGCTTTTCTAGGGAGTATGACAGGTGTAGGCCTCTTCTATGCAGTTCAGCTTTTCTGAGAGCATCTCTCAGCAGTCCTTAATGTTTATATATGCTTGGGGAGAGACAGACCTAGTGAATCTGACTTCCTGAAGCTATTGAGTTATTTACTTCCCAGCTCTTGCAGGATGGACTATTTCACCTTCCCTTAGAAAATCCTGTATCTTAATGAGCTTCCCCCAAGACAGAAGGGTTTATTTCAGATGAAATTGTTACTCAACACCATATTTCAGGTATTTTTTAGATGAGGTTGAGTCAGGAGAGACTCAGAAGATGGATATAGAAGAAAAAATGTGAAGGGAAAGAAAATTTATCTTAAAGAAGGAAAAGAATTTAGGTAGTTATCAAACAATTGATGAGTAAAATTAAATTTGGGGAGAAGCAAGAAATCTGGGAAAGACAGAATTTGGAAAAAGGTTTGTAGCAGAAGCTGCATGCCATCAACATGCCATTTGGGTTGGCAAGATAGAAGTGGCCAGCTGGAAGCAACTGTTCTGGAACTGTGCCGGGGACTTCAGGAAATCTATTGAATAACACGAAGAACTTTCCAGTTCTGTGCTTTTGATGGTGGTGTTTTGATCCCAACTGGTAATAAAAGAATTATGGTGCCTTGGTACATAAAGCAGAAAGCACATATGTATATATTTTGGAAAGTTAAAATGCAACAGGAAGAGATCAAAAGTCACAGCAAGCCATAGGGTATGAACAGCTGAGAACTGAGCTTTCAGAGCAGGGATTACCAATAAGAACAATGGAGTAAATTCTAAAGAACTAACTGTACCCGCATATCCTCAGAAGTTTGGACAGGTGATATTTTCCCACAGAAAAGGAGAAGGGGTTACAAAAAATTGTATTCCACTCTGAAATAGCTGCATACATTCAGAAGGCTGTCAACAGGGGCTGTCAAATCATACATCTAGGTCAGATGTATAACCCCAGTGCTAGTACCATTGTTGATGGGCACTGTTTGTTTGTGATTATTGGTTGGTTGGCTGGTTTTTAAACAGATCTCACTCTGTAGTTCTGACTGATGTGTACTTGCTATGGAGCCCAGGCTGACCCCAAACTCAAAGCAATCCATCCTCCTTAAACTTCCAAGGCCTGAGATTATAGGTGTTTGCCACCACATCCAGCTCAGGCATAGTTTTAAAATAGAAGAATATTTGCCTTTAAATGTTATTTGATTTAGAAACCTGGAGGTCCTAATGTTGAAATACAAGTAAGTTACCTCTATATGGTTTCTCTGGCCTCTTGAAAGAAACAAGTCTGTGATTCTGCAAGGACTTTAAACTCAGTCCGCCATCTCATTTCTTCAAAGCACAAGAAGATTCCAGAGTCAACAGAAAGGTTCCTAGCCTATATACACTGTCATCTGTAAAGCACCTAATATTCTCTGCTGAGTTTCTAAAGAGGAATGTCATTTTTTAAAGATGAGCCACCTAAAGTGTAAGTATCAGGAAGCATTGTGACTGTATTTCTTGAATTTCAGGGCTCTGCCTGTTTCTGATCTGCATGTCTGGAGCAGAGACTAACGTGTTTCCAATTTATAATTTAAATAGACTCATAGTGATATAGAAATGGGCCATGCCTAGGTTGTGTTAGAATTTGGGATGAGAAGATGAAGTGTTAAATAAGTAGAAATGGAAGCCGACCTTCAACAGACGCAGACAGTTTTATTAGTTGGGAGAGGGGGCATGTAATCTTTATTAGTTAAGAATGGAGGTTGTACATCAGGGTTAGGGAAAATCTGAGATTTATAGGTGGACCCAGAAAGCCCTAGACGGGGAGTCCTGGCTTTCCAAAATCCCAGAAAGTCCAGTGTGCCTTGCTCGGTGGTGTCCTGCTCCTTCCTGGGGGTCTGGGAAGGAGAGACGGGGAGTTCTGATAACGGAACCAGGTATCTTCTGGGCAGTGTAGAGTAGGGAACCAGAGCTGCAAGGAAGCTGGTAAGAAACCAGATGTCTTTTGCTAGGGGTATATGTTCTGAGATATAGATGTATCACAGTTCTGGAGTGCAGGGGCAGGGTGGGGGAATGGTTAGTACTTTCAATCACTTTTCAGACTGATTTTCCTTCATTCCATATCCTAAAGACATAGAAAGAAAGTAAAGGGGGCACCCATTCTCTCTTAACTGAGAAGAGGTCCTCTGGTGATATAAAGCAGGAACATAGCCTTAATTTGGGCAGTCATACAAGCTGCTCAGTTAGAAGATTCTGTAAGAATCTTTGGAGACAACAGTTGATCAAGCATAGTACAATGGTCTCATTCCTTAGGAGTCAATAATGGTTTAGTGGAAGGAGGAGGGAGGGGAAATAAACTGGTCAGTCCAGTCTTCATTCCAGGTGTCCAGGTCCATCAAGGTTCTGGTCATGCCCTCAGTGTGTTTTCCAGGGACAGGGTGTTACTTCAGAAAAAAAAGAGAGCGGTATGGAAAACAAACAAAGCAGCAAGAAATCCAGAACCCCTTATTGGTATCCCAAGCCTCTAGCTATGGTGGAACTTTGAGACATCTTTGAATTAGGTAGTTCTGCCATCCCTAGCCTCAGGTAGGGACAAGTTTACTGGCAGACCCAAGGGAATTTTCAGCTCTCAGACAGAAAGAAACTGGTCATTTGGGGGTCTTTACCGTAAAACTACCTAGCCAATTTCTACCTCCTGTTCTTATTACTCCTCCCCCTGAAGAGTTAACCCTAATTGCTAATAGGGAATTGGGGCATTGACTGCTCTGGCTTCTTCAATGCTGAATAGGGGTACAGAGTATGGAAACTGGGGTACCACTTCAGTGGGTCTATCTAAAAGATCCTAAAAATGCATAACTGTTAGCTATAGAGAGAAAAAAATCCCTTGACTGGTACCTAGACAATGTGAAGGAGAAGTAAAGGCAGGAGTAGTTAGCATTAGAAGTTCTAGACAGGGAATCAGGAAAAGTCCGAGCAGAATGAATTTTAGACATTCAAATCAAAGTCTATTAGAATTTCTTTATGACAGCTTCCAAAAGCTTCCATCTATTGGGTTCCACCTCATTTGTATTTTGGTCACTGCTGATGGATGCAGGATCTGTTTTTCAGGCACTTTGATAGCTTTTGGAGTGGTGAGAATCACAGTGTGTTGCCTCCCAAATGGCTTCTAGACAGGGAGAGAGAAGAAATTTAACTATCATTTAATTTTTTGGTAAGAACAATATTGGGCTTGTCTTTAAGTTAGAACTAATTTAAGTAAAGATTTGATTGAACTTTGGCCTTAGAAATGTTTCTTAATGTAACCTTACTTTAGTGCATTTAGGTACATAAAGGGCTGTCCTGAGAATTTGACATTGTAGATTCCCAAGGGAAACAGACCTTTTATAGCACAAGATAGAAGAGATTTAACATCATAGGTCAACTAGGCATATCCCAGGAAAGGGATTAAAAATAATTCCCTCAGGTCTGTCTCCAGACCCTGAAGACATAAAAGGAAAAGAGTGGAGTGCAGTCCTTATCTGAATATTTCCTGTTGGTTATGGGCAAAGTGTGGGTGCTGTCTTCAGGGGCTGATATGCCAGGTTAGAATGAGGGAACATGGTCTTGATCTGGTCCTAGGTAATCCTCCTAATAAAGGTGATTAGGTGTTCCTGTAAGAATTTCTGGAGATAATGTGTTAAGTAGGGGGCAATGGTTGCTAAGAAAACAAGGCAAAGTATGGGTCCCAATAGAGGGGCTATCCAGGGTAACCACTGTCCAAGTCCCCTCTCCCCATTTCAGAATTCTTGCAGAGTTCTAAGTCTCAGTTTAGGAGCCTCTTGGCTACATCCCTGATGGTAGAAAGGCATACCCAGCAACTGGCAGAGTATGAGGACAAGGAGAGGCATCCAGCTGTCAGAAGTCAAGATTAGTGAAGGGTAAACTAAGGAGAGAATGGATATTGTCCATGATAGAGTCATGGCTGTGTCCTAATGAAATGTGCTAATGAGGAGAGGATGACAGTGAAAGAGACCCAGGATCCCAGCATAGACTAAACGGAGTGTGATTAGGAGCAACTTTCCCCTCCAAGTCCAAGTGTTTGGAATGACAGAAACTAGTCCTACTAACAATATGGGAGCACAGGAATAGACAAGCTACCTGCCCATTTGGGCGCCAAGGTCTGGGGAAATGGGTCAGAAAGATACATCCTGTCTCCTAGTTCCAGGGTTGGAAGGGAGGCATCAGGGTGGGGAAGGGAAAGGAATAAATTGACATGTACCCAAACCTGAGTCCTTAGAAAAGAGAGAAGTTTGTTAGTCAGGGAGTGGGTGATGGAGGGGATGGTGGGGGTGAGAGTAGACCGGCCATACATAATTTCAAAAGGACTTAGGTTGGAGGGTTTTGGGTAGAGAGATCAGAGTTTGAGAAGGGCCAGAGGTAAGTTTGACCCACTCTTGTTTGAGCTCCGAGGTCAGATTGGTGAGTGTCTCTTTAAGGGAGTGATTGATTTTTTTTTCTACATTTCCAGAGAATTAAGGGTGGTGTGGAATGTGAAACTTCCATGGAATCTGGAGAAAAGCAACAATCTGTTAGGTAAAGGTAGAAGTAAACTCAGGGCCATTGTCAGATTGTAGGGAGATTGGAAGACTCAGCAACTATAAAGGTTCACTTATTGGTTGTTGGGAAAGCCTCCATCCAACCTGAAAAAGTGCCCACTTGGACCAAGAGGTATTTGTGACTTTTTACAAGAGGCATGTGGGTGAAATGTACTTGCCAGTCCATAGTCATCAGGAGGCCCCTCATTGGGTGGGCAGGAAAAGGAGTCAGAGATTTGAAGTAGGGTTTATGCATTGACAAATATCACAGGAGCTGGAGAGTTCATTGAGAAACTGTTTGTCAGATGGTCGGAGTGAGAGATGATTTTGGAGAAAGGTAAATAGAGTTTGATTAGAAGGGTAAAACAGAGAGTGTAGGTGAGGATGTCCCTATGAGGAGAGTTTCCAGGGAGTTTGTTGGAGGAAAATCCTGCCTTGCTTGATAGACCATAAGGGAGAAAGGTACAAGGTTAAGGTGTGTTAGGGCTATTTCCCTAGGAAGTCTGTCAGCATGACTGTGGGAGAGGGCGATATATTGTCTGTCTCTCTGGAGTCCTTTACAATGCATATTAGATGCTGATTCAGGCAAACTAGCAGTTTTTAGAAGGTCCTGTATTAAGTCTGCATTGATAATTGGAGTCCGCTTTTGGATGAAGAATCCCCTGTGTCTTCAAATTAGGAAGCTGGAATGAATGATATTATAGGCATATTTGGAGTCAGTATATATATTGGGAGACTTACCTGTCTCTAGAGTGAGGGCTCCAATAAGAGTCAAAAATTCTGCTTGTTGGGAACTGATGATTGAAGGTATAAGTTTGAGGGCTATTTGGGTGGCCTTAGATGATAGCGTATCCAGCTGTAAAAGGGGCCCTCCTAAATGAGCTGCCATCAATAAACTAATCATGAATTTAAGGGTGGGAAAGGGTCCTGTATATGGGAGACGGGATTTAGGGAGAAGTCCAGTATCTCAGCAAAAGAATCTCCAGCTGTTGAAGTGTGTGTGTGCGGGGGGGTGGGTGTGGGGGGGTGGGAGCAGTATTTGTTTAAAATAAAAGGGAAGAAAAGTGGCAAGATTAAGTGGGGGGGGGCTAGAAGGTTTTGTTAGGGTCCAAGAGGTACATATGGAGGACTTGAACTTGGGAAAGGGAGAGTAAGAAGACCTTGGTGGCTGATAAGGCCTTTTAGGGCATGTGAGGGGAAAATAGTTCTAGGACTGTGGTGAGATATTTTGGTGTCTTCAGGGATAAGAAGGGCTGTGGCAGCTAAGGTCTGCAGTCAGCAAAGCCATCTCTTAGTAACTAGATCTAATTGTTTGGACAGGTATGCAATAGGGGAAAGGTGTCTCCAGCCCACTGACAGAGGATGGTCAAGGCTTGGCCATGATTACCATTCAAAAAGAGGCCGAAGGGTTTGGAAAGGGTCTGGGAGCGAGAGAGTAGAAGCTTTGGAGAGGGTTGATTTGAGTTTATTGATGGGTTATGCAAGGGAATTGGGTGAAGAGAGAGGCTCTTTGATACGACCTTTAGTGGCCTCATAGAGGGAGTAAGCAGTGAGGGGAAAATTGGGAATGCAGATGGGAAAGAAAGTGAAAGGTCCTACAAGAGCCATGAGTTCCCTCTTTGAAGTTGGTAGAGGGTACTGAAGGAGTTCCTGCACTCACGAGGGTGAGGTGGACTGGCACTGAGGGATAGGGAAAGACTCAAGATAGGTGACTGCTTGCTCGCAAATTTGAGCTTTGGCTTTGGAAGCTTTGTAACCCCAGGAAGCCAAAAGAATTAAGGAGTATGAAATGCTTAGGTTTTCTTCCTCAGAGGGGCTACAGAGATCATCTCCATGTTGTAGAAGGAAACTAGATTTGAGGCTGAGTGTGGCCAAATCCTTTTGGAGGGCCTGACCAAAATAATGGTGGCTATCTGGGAAACCATGAGGAAGAACCATCTAGGTGAGCTGCTGGGATTGGAGGCTATCAGAGTTCTCCCAGGTGAAGGCAAAAAGGAGTTGGGAGTGGGACCGTAGAGGGACAGTGAAGAAGGCCTCCTTGAGATCGAGGACAGTGATGTGTGTAGTGGCAGAAGCACAGGCCATGGAGGAACACTGCTTACTGGCTTGTTCTTCTGGCTCCTACTCAACCTGCTCTTATACAGCATAGGCCCACCTACCCAGGGGTGACACCACATCACTCAGTGCCCAACAGACATGGCCACAGGCCAATCCAATGGAAACAACTCAACTAAGGCTCTCTCTACACAGATGTGTCAAGTTGACAACTAAAGCTATCCAGCACAGCATAACTACAGCCAGCTCACAAAATGGCAAGTGGTTCGAGGTCCCCAACAGGCTTTCTTTACTCTCTGAGATCACCCCTCTCTTTGCCAATCCTGTTCCACTTATTAGATCCTTCTTCTACAGCAGCCGCCCACAACCCACGTGAGCACACAGGAAAACCCCTCCGCCCTGCCTCCCTCTTTTACTTTTTCAAACTTTGACCCCACTCATGAACCTCCTCTTTATGGTTCCTGGAACCTTCTAAATCTGCCCTTTGTGCCTCGTCTTCCAAATCCACCCATCCTCTCTCCCCTCCACCCGATCAAGGGCCCTTCCCCCTACCACCACATCGTTCTCTGACCTCACTCCAAAATCCCTCTCTTTATCCTCTTCCCTTACCCCCTTTCCCTCCCCATTGCCTCTCTCATTCACCCCCTCCTCCACCCACGCAACCACCATCCTCTCCCTCACAGGAGCTCTCAGGTCTGCTTTCCTATTTTATCCGTACCTGCCCATATTCCCTTTGAGAGAAGTGGCCAGCTGGGATGGCTCCACCAAGTTCATGTCCCTTTCTCCCTGGCTGATATGGACCACATAGAACAAAAACTTAGGTCCGTCTTCAAAAATCCCCTCCATTTCAGAAGCCAATTTTTCCCTTTCACCCTGGCGTACCAATTAGTCTGGTGTGATATTTGTTATATCCTTACTTCCACTCTTAGCCCAGATGAGAAAGAATGCATTTGGCAGGTGGCTAGAACCCAAGCAGAGGGTGGGTGTGGATTATGGCCTCATTGAGTTTTCAGTGATCCTCTATTAATTGGTAGGTGTTATTGGATTTTTTTTTTTTTTTACTCCTAAGATAGGAGTGTTATCAGGGGATTTGATGAGGATGAGAAGCTGGGCCTTGAAAGCATAGAGATGACAGGTTCACAGCCATACCTAGTGTAGGGCTTAGAAGGTATTGTTCTTGGATGATAGAGGTAGGGGATCCTTGAGGCAGATGAGAACTGGTTGGTGGTATTTAGCGATGGAGGAGCTCTGGGTATCCCAAAACGCAGAATTAACCTGGAAGAATAAGTGGGTGAGGGAGGAGGGTGAATTTGGGGGTGTGAGTGTTCTCTATCCAAGTTCATGTTGAGGAGAAATGTGGAGGTGGTATTTAAGGATGGGATATAGATTGAGGCTTTATGCTTAGTTAACAAGTCTCATCCTGACTATGAAAGAATGTGTGAGAGTAATATTGCAGAATTTACAAAGGATGGGAGAGGTAAACCTAGGGTTTAGGTAGATTGCTGAGACTCTTGTAACCGTGATGGAAGAAGGTTGAGTTAAACCTTTCCACTCTGTGAGGAGAGAGTACAGTGCCCCAGTGTCCAAGAGGAAAGAGACCTCACACCCAGCCACTATTCCAAGTACCCAGAGTTCAGTGGATGAGCCGAATAAAGACCTGACTGGGGATCATGAACCTAGGCCCATTTATTGAAGCAACTGATGGCCAGGGATTACTGGGGAAGGGGAGTCTGGGGAGGCACTAGAGCATCCCTGCAGGCAGTCCATCTTCCAGTGTCCCCATTGCCCACAGGCTGTACAGGCCTTAGTAGGGGTTCAGGAATTAGGGCAGGCTTTAACCAAATGACCCACTTGGTTGCATCTAAAGCAGGGCCTGAGGGCCTGGGATCCCTGGGGAGATGTGTTTGTGGTGGAAGGTGATGGGGGCACAGGGCGGTTTTGAAAACAGAAGCCAAAAGCTAGAACTGGGTTGGGTTTCCAATCTCTCACTCTCTCTGTCTGTCTGTCTCTCTCTCGGTCTCTCTCTCTGTCTCTGTCTCTCTTTCTGTCTCTCTCTCTCTCTCTCTCGCAGTGCCCCCTTTATTCCTTTTCTTTTTGTTCTTTGCTTAATCCTCCCTTTTATTAAAAACCCTGAAGGCCACATCTAAAATACCCTCTGGGGAGTCTTGGGTCCCTTTTGCAATTGGTGAAGTTTGCACCTAACATCTAGAGCTAACTGGCTGATGAAATGGGCATGAAAGAAAGGGGTACTGTTCAGTGTGGAGCTGTCCAAATTAGTATATTTGGTGACGGCCTCAGTAAGCCTAGCCAAGAACAAGGCAGGATTTTCCTCAGGGCCCTTGGTAATTTCTCTCACCTTGTCATAATTGGCATATGTATTACCTCAGCGAAGCAGGTGACCATGAAGCAGAGTCACCCACGGCCATCCCCATGAGGTTGATAGTTCCAATTTGGCTCTATAGCTGGGGCAGCCACCTCAGCTGTCGGGGAGTGATCATTCAGGCTTTGGAGATGATCTGCATGGGTTCTAGCCACCTGCCAAATGCATTCTTTCTCATCTGGGCTAAGAGTGGAAGTAAGGATATAACAAATACCACACCAGACTAATTGGTATGCCAGGGTGAAAGGGAAAAATTGTCTTCTGAAATGGAGGGGATTTTCGAAGATGGACCTAAGTTTTTGTTCTATGTGGTCCAGATCAGCCAGGGAGAAAGGGACATGAACTTGGTGGAGCCATCCCAGCTGGCCACTTCTCTTAAAGGGAACATGGGCAGGTACGGATAAAATAGGAAAGCAGACCTGAGAGCTCCTGTGAGGGAGAGGATGGTGGTTGCGTGGGTGGAGGAGGGGGTGAATGAGAGAGGCAATGGGGAGGGAAAGGGGGTAAGGGAAGAGGATAAAGAGAGGGATTTTGGAGTGAGGTCAGAGAACGATGTGGTGGTAGGGGGAAGGGCCCTTGATCGGGTGGAGGGGAGAGAGGATGGGTGGATTTGGAAGACGAGGCACAAAGGGCAGATTTAGAAGGTTCCAGGAACCATAAAGAGGAGGTTCATGAGTGGGGTCAAAGTTTGAAAAAGTAAAAGAGGGAGGCAGGGCGGAGGTGTTTTCCCGTGTGCTTACATGGGTTGTGGGCGGCTGCTGTAGAAGGATCTAATAAGTGGAACAGGAATGGCAAAGAGAGGGGTGATCTCAGAGAGTAAAGAAAGCCTGTTGGGGACCTCGAACCACTTGCCATTTTGTGAGCTGGCTGTAGTTATGCTGTGCTGGATAGCTTTAGTTGTCAACTTGACACATCTGTGTAGAGAGAGCCTCAGTTGAATTGTTTCCATTGGATTGGCCTGTGGCCATGTCTGTTGGGCACTGAGTGATGTGGTGTCACCCCTGGGCAGGTGGGCCTATGTTGTACAAGAGCAGGTTGAGCAGGAGCCAGCGGAACAAGCCAGTAAGCAGCATTCCTCCATGGCCTGTGCTCCAGCTCCTGCCTCCAGGTTCTTGCCCTGAGTTCCTACCTTGGGCTTCCTGATGAATTGTGACCCAGGAGATGTAAGTCAAATAAACCCTTTCCTCCCCAAGTTGGTATTGGTCAGAGTGTTTTGTCACAATAATGGAAAAAGAAACTAGAACATATGCAAATCACTTAAGATATGGAAATCAAAGATGCCAAATTCAGGCCATCTATGGCCATTGTCCATTTGGCCTTGAGGCCAGATTTGGGTTGAGAGTTGAAGGAGTATAGCAGGCCTGAGGTCTCCCAATTGGAGGGTTTTAAGGTTTAATCTCAGGCAGGCCAAGTGTGTGTCCTTGGAGACTGACAGTTTGAATGCCCATTTTGAGGGCAATTATTTAGGGCAGGGTAAGGTTTAGAGGAGATTGTTCTTGGTACCTAGATCATCACCTAAGGTGTGGAGGACAGTTGGAGGAGTGTCCTGATCTTCAGAAGGGAGCTTCCTCACTGTGAAGATTCATGAAAAGAGTCAAAAGCCTGAGTGTGGGCTCCTGGAGTCCTAACTGGGGCTGAGATCTTGGGCAGCCTCCAGATCAGGGCTGTCCTACCACCCAGATGGATGGTGTATGAGTGCATCTGGGAGACAGACTGAGGAGCCTCTGATCTCAAGGTCAGATAGATGGATGAGGTGAAGAGAGAAGAAGGCTGTGAGAGAGCTCAAATAGGGTTTTCATGGCACATCAATAAAACCCCTAAATGGTTCTTGCCAAGGTGGCCACAGTCCTGATGGGTTGGGTCTCAAAGGGAGAGTCATAGCAAAGGTCACCTGGAGGGAAGGGCTGGGGCTTGGGACCCCAAAACCCTCCTGGTGTTTCGCACTAAGTGTTAGAATTCAGGATGAGAAGGCAATGTGGTAAGTAGAAACAGAATCTGACCTTCAACAGATACAGAGAGCTTTATTAGCTACAGGGGACACGCAACCTTCCCCCAGGGAATGGAGGTTGGGCATCAGGCTTGGGGGAAGTCTGAGAGTTATAGGTGGACCCAAAAAGTCCCACACAGGGGTCATGCCTTTCTGGAATCCCAGAAGGTGAGGTGTGCTTTTCTGGGCGGGATCCTGCTCCTTCATGGGATCTGGGAAGGAGAGAGGGAAATTCTGATAGGGGAACCAGGTATCTTCTGGGAGGTGTTTGGTAAGGAATGAGATCTGCAAGGAAGCTGGTGAAAAACCTGATGTTTTTTGCTAAGGGACTGTGTGCCCTGAGACAGATGTATTTCACTCCTGGAGTGGGGAGACAAGGTAGAGGAATGGTCAGTTCTTTCCGTCACTTGTCGGGCTGATTTTCCTTCAGACTGTGTGAAGCACGAACATTAGTGGCACTTAAGAGACCATCCTTAAGAAAGAGGATTTAAAATTGCCACTGTAGAGTTAAAGGCAGTGATCTGAGCACTCTTAAGCTTAAACTTCCTTGGCTTCATGAGAAAGCTACCTCATATAGATTTAACTTTTTCTCTTGTCATATACTTTCTGTGTTCCTCTTCTCTCTTGGTTTGATAATTTTCATCTGTAATCCCATCACTGAGGAGGCTGAGACAGGAGGATTACAGCACATTCCAGGCTAGCCTAGGCCACAGTGTAGGACCTTGTCTCAGGAAGCAAATAGAGAACAGAAAGAAACTTTATTTTTAAACTGAGCAATTACACTTTCAGAGCAGTGGTGTTTCTCTGAAACTAAAATCTTATACTGGCATCATTCAATTTCTTTGTATTTAAAATGGTTTATCGTACATACTACAAGAGGACAATATAGCACCAATACCCCTTGTCCATACCCCTTCCTCATCAGGTAACCCTGAAAGAGTGACTTTCCATTCATTTTTTCACTTACAAAGAGTTTAAAACATACACACTACATAGGATATGTGCATATATACATATATATGTATATATAATTTGAAATTTTCATGTATTAAATGTATTTTGATCATATTCAACCCTCACTCCTCCCTCTACCTTTTTCCAGATATACCCCCCACGTCCCCACCTCCTCACAACTCCGTGTCCTTTGTTTCATAATTTTAAGTTTTTGATAATTTCATACAGAAGTACTGTATTTACACCATTCTTGCCTCTCCTTCTCTTCCTTCTAAATATTTCCATGTCCCTCCCACTTACTTTTAAATTCATGATCTTCTCCTTAATTATTGCTGTCACACACACACACACACACACACACACACACACACGTACATATGAACCTACTGACTTTATTTAGTGTTGCTGGTGTACACATATGTTTTAGGCTGACCACTTGGGACTGAATAACTTCTCAGGGAACTCATCCCTGGAGAAAGCTGATTTTCCCTTTCTCAGCAGCCATTGATTGCCTGTAGCTCTGCATCTAATGTTGGGAACATCTGAATTTTCCCAAACCACATTAGCATGACAACTGTTGTTGTCATTATGCGAGTATTGTTTAGTTAACAATACTGTGCAGATTTCATGGTTGCAACTTCCCTGTCATGGCTAGAATACCCTGTGGAGAAGCAGGTGTCCTGGTCCTCTGTCTTTTGCAGTCTTTCTGGCCTCTCTTCCATGATGTTCTCAGAATGTTAGGTGTGCGAGTTGCATTGCAGATGTATCTATTGGGGCTGGGCATACCACAGTCACTTATTTTCTACATTTTGATCAGCTGTGGATCCCTGTACTGGCCACTATCTGCTGCAAAAGGAAGCTTATTTGATGAGGGGTGAGAGCTACACTTCTCTGTGGGCATTAAGTATTTATACTACAGTTAGAAATTACATTGCTTTAGGAAAATGATAGTAGATTCTCCTCTAGGTTCTGTGACCTCTATTCCCAGAGTAGTTAGCTATATCTGTGGTACCTCACTTTGAATTTTTGATCAGGGTAGTCCAGCAGACTCCCATAACAATATAGGCAACAGCCATTGCCCTAGGTTGACTCACAAAACTTCAAGGTAAGTTCCTATTAAGAACTGAGCTGAAACTGACCTGGAAATCTCTCTGAAGACTAACTATCATAGTATTGGAGGTGCCATGCAAGCTGCCAAGGGAGAAACCAACCAATATCTTTACCCACCTGTAAAGCCTATGAACCACAGCAGTCACCTGCCTAGGAAGATATCTCCTAAAAGGAAATAGGGGCACTATTATCTTGAGGGTAACCAACAGTTCTCTAATAGGACTTAAGGCCCACTCAATAGAAGGGAGTTCATGTCTGGTACTGAAATGTTGGCCAGCTTTACAGGAGCTTAATTATCACATCATTTGCAATGATTTTGTAAAGGAAATTTAGTTTCCTCTTCACTTTATTATAATTTTTAAAAGTCAAGATGTTTTAAATGTGGTTATAGTTTTCTATTATCTTTTTTTTCAGTTGTGTTGTCATTGAGCAAAATAATCTAAGGCAAACCGGTTTAGAATCAAGAACTCTTATTAGGACAAAAGATATTTAACGTCATACAAAATTATGTCAGCACAAATATGACAAAATCATTTTTAGTTCCTCTCCTTCTCTTTATGTGTCATATGACATCTCCATTAGCCATTATCTAAACTGTAATATGGACTTTGCAAAACTAAGAAAGGAAAAAAAAAAGGATAATGATTCAGAGGTGCATTTATGACAAAATAATCTAATTTGAAAGCATGGTAAGTGTTATGAGAAAAGTGTGGATCTTGGCATCCATAGTAAGAATATTAGCCGTAAATTACTCACATAAAGAAATGTTTGTTTTAATCTTATGCAATCCCAATCTTCATTTCTTGGTTTATTTACTGAGATATTGAAATCCTTTAAAAAGGATCTCCACCTATGTCTCCATCCTGAAGTGTTTCCCCCATATTTTCTTCAAACATTTTCAATGTTTTCTGTCTTACATTAAGGTCTTTAACACATTTTTATTGATTTTTTGTTCAGGATAGGAGGCGGAGATCTACTCTTCTATGCATGGATATCCAGTTTTCCTAACACTGTTGACAAGGCTATCTTTTATCTAAATTTTTAAAAATAACGTTTGTCAAAAATCATAATATTAATTCTTCCAGGCTATAAGTATGGGACATCTTTCTATATTTTAATATATTCTTCTAATTTTTGCTTCGATGTTTTAAATTATTTGTTAAATTTTTCTTTTTATTAATTTTTCCATACAATAGAGTTTGATGGTATTTATATTCCTCCTTTCTACATGCCTCCCCTTATAGGTCCTCACCCAATCTAATATGCTATTATATATATAACTGTATATGTAATTATATATATATACAATTATATACACACACATATATACATTGAATATATATATTGAACTAGTCTCCCAATTCAGAGCCGGCCCAGTGTTTCCTGATCCCCTCCCTGCACCAAGACTAGTGCACTTTCCACCTTCAGGTCCCACACCTATCCCACCTACCTAGGTAGACCCTCTCTACACTGACCCCACCCTCCTGCCTTGGTGCTAAGACACCCTCCTGATCTTCCAGCCTGATACCCAAACACTGAGCTCCCTGAGCCTTTAATTCCCTTCACCCCACTGGAGAACACTTCAGTTATTCATATGAAATTACAGCATGGTAACAGCATGCACAAGTCCCATGCAAAAATTTCATTTTTAAGACCACAGCCTGATACCCAAACACTGAGCTCCCTGAGCCTTTAATTCCCTTCACCCCCACTGGAGAACACTTCAGTTATTCATATGAAATTACAGCAATGGTAACAGCATGCACAAGTCCCATGCAAAAATTTCATTTTTAAGACCTGAATAATATTCCATTGTGTATACGTACTAATTTGTGGTCCCCAAATGTTCCTCACTGTGGGTCTGACCACTGGAGCCTGGTTAATCTACCAAGAAATCCCATGCTTGAAAGAGTCTGTCTCTGCTCCTCCCAGCAGCCATCCGTTGCCACGATTTCCTTACATGGGGTTGGAGATTTTCACCCACTTACTCATGCCTACTCTGGTATTTCTTTTTCTGGTTTTAGCTTGCATGGGACTTGTGCATGGTCTGGCACTCTCAGGCTGTCTGAGAGGGCCGGGTTCAAGGCCCAAGGAGATGAGCTGGGAAAAGGATGAGCAGGACCGGACTAGCCAGCGAGAAGGTCTGAGCCCTGGAGCAGTGTGATGTGTACAAGGCCCAAGGACAGGGGGTCACATAGGGCTTTTCCTAAATGCCTTTAGTGTTACTTTTCTCTGCCCGTGCTTTCCTCCTCTGCCATGCCCTCCCTTTCCCACGCCATTCCACCTTCCTACTCTAATGTCCCCCTTCATGTCACTGCATTCCACCACCCTTCCAGGAAGCCATGACCATTTATTATTTCTTAACCTCTCTGAACTTTCAAATTGAAACGTGTATCTAAGATTTTAAAACTAGCTTTCAATTATGAGAGAGAACTTGTGACATTTGTCTTTCTTAGTCTGGGTTACCTCATTCAGAATGATTGTTTCCAGCTTCATCTGTTTACCTCTGAATTTCATAATTTCATTTTTAAGACCTGAATAATATTCCATTGTGTATACGTACTGCACTTTCACATATCATTCATCAGTTGATGGGCATCTAGGTTTCCAATTTCTGGTTGTTGTCAAAAGGGCAGGACTGAATATGGATGAACAGGTATTCCTGGAGTAGGGTCTTTGGGGAATATGCCCAAGGGTGGTATGGCTGGGTCATATGGTAGATCAACTTCAAACATTTTGAGGAACCTCCACACTGATTTCCATAGTGGCTGCATGAGTTTGCACTGCCACCAGCAGTGAATAAGAATGCCCCTTCCTCCACCTCCTCACCAGCAGTGCTATTCTTAGTCTTTTCACTCTTTGCTATTCTGAGAGGGGTAAGATGAAACCTCAATGTGATTTTGGGCTTCATTTTTCCGATGGCTAAAGATGTTGAACATTTTAAAAGTATTTCACAGTCATTTTCATTTCATTTTTAGAGAACTTCTTGCCCACATATTTTATTTATTTATTTATTATTTTTGATGTTTAACTTTTTCAGTTCTTTGTATATTCTAGCTGACAATTTTTCCCCCTCTCTGTAGGTTGTTCCTTCACTCAAATGACGGTGTCCTTTGAGATACGGAAGCTTTTCAGTTTCACGTGGTCCCATTTGTCAATTATGGGACCCAGTGTTTGTGCTATAGGAATCCTGTTCGGAAAGTCCTTTCCTGTGCCTATAATTTCCAATGCATTCCATGCTTTCTCCTCTATCTACTCAGGGTACTGGGTCTCATACTAAGGTCATTAATCCACTTGGAGTTGAATTTTGTGTATGGTGACAGATATACATTTGGTTCCATTCCTCTACATTCCCTTATCCATTTTAGCCAACACCATTTGTTGAACATGCTGTCTTTTCTCCAGTGTGTATTTTTGGCTCCTTTGTCAAAAAATAAGTGGCTGTAAATGTGTATGTTTAAATCTATGCCCTCAATTCTTTTGCACTGATCAATTTGTCTGTTTTCATGCCAGTACCATGCTGTTTTTATACCATAACTCTGTAGTATAATTTGAGATCAGTGATAGTAGTACCTCCAGTAATTCTTTTAGTTTTCATGATTGCATTGGCAATCCTAAAATTTTTGTGTTTCCATATAAAATTTGACATTTTTTAAAAGTTTCTTTGAAAAAAATGTATTGGAATTTTAATGGGTCTTGCATTGAATTTGTAGAATATTTTGGTAGATTTGTCACAGTAATAATCCTCCTGTCCCATGATCATGGGATGTCTATCCATATTTTGGTATCCTCTACGATTTCCTTCTTCAATGCCTTAAAGTTTCTTTAAAAACACTTTTGAATTTCCGTGACAGTCATACAATAAAATTTGATGGTATTTAGACCCCCTTCCATATTCTCACCTCCTTACTGCCCTATATATATGGATGTGTAGAGTCTAGTTTGTGTTCCCAAATGTCCTTCAGTGTGGGTCAATCCACTGAAGCCCGGTTAATCTACCAAAAGTCCCACAACTTTAAGAGACTTCCTGGCCCTCCCAAGCAGCCATCAGTTGCCAAAAGCTCTTTAAGTTAGGCTGGGATTTCTTAGTTTCCTATGTCTATCCTGAGAATTTTGTCTACAAAATCTTGTCAGCACAAGTCCATGCTGTCACCATTGCTGGGAATTTCTGTGTAACTGATGTGCTGACTGGATAGCTCTATTTGTCTGGCTTTCACCACCACCACCCCTCCTCACTCACATGCATTTCCACAGTGGGCCTTGAGACTTGAGAGGCAGAAGTTTGAAATAGGCATCCTATTCAAGGATGACCATTCTGCAGCCTCTTCTCTGCACATTGGTCAGTTGTGGGTTTCTGTGTTGATCTCTATGTGCTGAATAAGGGAACTTCTCTGGTGAGAACTGAAAGATATGTTCATATATATGGAGAGGTTGCATTAAAAGTGTGTCACTTAGGCCTAAGTATCTCACATATAATTATTCTCTGCATTTGACCAGTTGTGCAAATCTGTTAGTCTCCATGTGTTTCAAAAAGAATCTTCTTTGATGAGTGGTGAGTGGTGTATTCAATGTCTTAAAGTTTTTATTATACAGGCCCATTACTTTTTGATAGATTTGGCCTAAAATATTTTATGAATATATTGAGGGTATTGTGAATGAGATTTTTTCAAGGATTTCTTTCTCAGTAAGTTTGTTGTTGGTGTATAGGAAGGCTACTGATTTGGGAGTATTAATTTTATATTCTGATACTTCGTTGAATGTTTTTCAGCTCTAGGAGTTTTCTGTTGGAGTCTTAAGGGTCCTTATGTATAGAATCATATCATCTGCAAATAAAGATTCTTTAACTTCTTCCTTTCCAATTTGCATCTACTTTATCACCTTCATTTGTCTTATTGCTGTAGCTAAGACTTCACATACTGCATTGAACAAGAATGGAAAGACTGGGCATCTTTTTCTTGTTTCTGATTTTAAGGGTAAAACCTTCAGTTTTTCTCCATTTAGTATGATGTTTGCTGTGGACTTATAGTATATTGCCTTTATTATGTTGGGATATGTGCCCTATATGCTTACATTTTCTATGATTTTATCATTAATGGATGTTGGATTTTGTCAAAGGTCTTTTATGCATCTACTGAGATGATCATGTGGTTTCTATCCTTGAGTCAGTTCATATGGTGAATTGGACTTATTGATTTATGTATGTTGAATCATTCCTGCATGTCTGGAATGAAGCTTACTTGATCATGGTCAATAATCTTTTTAATGTGTTCTTGCATTCATTGCATATTTATTGAGAATTTTTCCTCTATGTTCATTAGAGAAATTGATTTATTATTTTCTCTTTTGGGGAAACAGGGTGCTCTTTGCCTGACTTTGATGTTGCAGTAATACTGGCTTCATAGAAGGAATTTGGGAGTGTTCCTTCATTTTCTATTTTATGGAATAATTTGATGTCTGTTTGTATTAGTTGTTTGAAGGTTTGGTAAAAGTTTGCATGGTATCCATCTTGTCCTGGGCTCTTTTCCATTGGGAGATTTTTAAATTACTCTAGGTCATTGATAGTTATGGGTGTATTTACATTATTTATGCCATTTTTATTTAATTTTGGTTCACTGCACATTATCTAGAAAGCTGTCAGTTTCTTTCAGAATTTCTAGTTCAGTGGAATATACACTTTTCAAGTATGCCCTTAAGATTGTCTGAATTTGCTTTGGGTCTGTTTTAATGTTTCCTTTTCAATCTCAGTTTATTTATTTGGGTCTTCTCTCTTTCTTTTGGTTAATTTGTCTGAAGGTTTGTCAATCTTGTAAATCTTTTCAAAGAACCAACTCTTCATTTCATGGACTTTTTTTGTACAGTTTTCTTCATTTTTGTTATTAACTTCAGCCTTGATTTTATTTATCTGTCTCCAACTATTCATTTTAGGCGTTGTTTGTTCTTGGTTTTCCAAGGCTTTCAGGTGTGCCATTGCTTTGTTTATGTGAAATGTTTCTAACTTTCTTGTGTAGGTACTTAATGCTGTATATTTTCCTCTTAAGATTCACTTGATTGTGTCCCAAAGGTTCTGATACATTGTGCTTTCATTTTCACTTGGCTCTAAGAATTTTTTTATTTCTTTCCTGATTTTATTTCCTTCTTGAATGAAAATTGGATCAATTTTCATTCAGTAATGTGTTGTTCAGCTTCCATAAATTTGTGCTCGTTTTTCACATTCTCATTATTGTTGGTATCTAACTTGATGCTTTGCAACAGGATAGGATACAAGACAATATTTCAATTTTTGTAAATTTGTGGAAACTTGCTTTGTGTCCAATTTTGGAAAAAAGTCCATGGGCTGCTGATAAGAAAGTGTATTCTTTGGTGTGTGAATGGAATGTTCTGTAGAAGCCTATAAAGTCTTTTTGATTTATGGTGTCCATTAAGTGTAAGGTTACTTCTTTTAGTTTTTGTCTAATTGACTTGTCTATTAGTGACAGTGTATTATTGAGAAGTTGTTGGAATCAATGTGAGACTTTAGAGATAATAAAGTTCTTTTTTGATAAAATTGGACGTGAGGTGCATATATGTTTAGGAATGAAATTTTTTCTTGATGGATATTTTTTATGAGTATGAAATGACTTTTCCTGTCTCTTCTGACTAATTTTAGTTTAAGTCTATTTTGTTGGATATCTTCTACCCCAATGTGGTGCTGATACTTGTTGGTGAGGTGCATTTCTTAGAGGCAGCAACTTGTTGGAGTCTGTTGACTAATCCAATTGGTTGGTCTTTGTCTTTTTACTGGGGAACTGTGATCATTGATATTAAGAGTTATTATTAACAAATGTTTATTAATTCCTGTTATATTGATGTTGTACTGTTTTCTTAGACCTCTTTTGATTGACTGTTCTGGAATAATTTGTTTATTCTTTGTACTTTCTTCAGAGTGTTCAGTCTTCTGATCAAAGTATTTCATTGAATATTCTCTGTAGAGCTGGTTTTGCTGACATAAATTGCTTAAGTCTGTTTTTGTTTTCTCCTTCAATTACAACTGATAGTCTTGCTGGGTATAGTAGTCCAGGCTCAAGCCTGTGTTCTTTCATAACTTGTATGACATTGGTCCATGCCCTTTTGGCTTTCACGGTCTCCATTGAAAAGTCCACTGTTATTCTGATGGACCTGCGTTTATATGTGACTTAATCTTTCTTTCTCACAGCGTTCAATGTATTTTCTTTGTTCTGTATGTTTAGTGTTTTGACTATTATAAGTCTTGGGGAGTCTCTTTTCTGGTTCTGTCTACTTGGTGTTCTGTATGCCTCTTAATACCTTGGTAGGAATCTCTTTCCCCAGGTTTAGAAATTTTTCTTCCATGATTTTATTAAAAATATTTTCTGTGCCTTTGTTCTGAGTTTCTTCTCCTTCTCTATGCCTGTGATCCACAAATTTATTCTTTTCACAGTGTCCCAGAGATCTTGAATATTTTGTACCTGCCCTGTTTTAGAACTGACATTTTCTTTAATTGTGTGATCCATTTCCCCAAGGTTGTCTTCAAGATATGATATTCTATGTTCCATTTCTTCCATTTACTTTTTGTTTCTTTCCTATATGCTTTTTGTTTGCGTTCTTGAGTTTTTTATTTCAAGTTTTATTTCAGATTGGCTTTTCTTTGAAGAGTGTATCTCTTTTCACAATTCTACTTTCATGTTTTGAATTATTTTGGTTACTTCAGACATCTGTGTTTTCACAGTCTTCATTCAGTTTTTTATTCATATCCTCTTTGAACTCCTTGAACTTACTTTGATTGCTATTGTGAAATCATTGCCTTGTTCATCCCCTTTCTTGTCATTCTCAGGAAGCTTTATGATGGGATTGTTAATTTCTGTAGAGTCACATTATCTTGGGTATTCTTGTTGTTTATGGCAGAGGGCGACTCACCCTGACAAAAACATGTTTTAAAGTTGTAGAAGTTTTTCACTTTCTTGGTTATATTTATTACAAGATGTTTTATACTATTTGAATGGAATTGTTTTCCTAATTTTTCTCAGCTTGTTTGTTACTGATATAGAGGAAGACTACAATTTTTTAAAAAATATTAATTTTGTATACTGTCCCTTTGCTGAAAATGTTTAACGGTTTTAAGAATTTTCTGGTGGAATCTTTAGGGTCTCTTATGATTGGATGATGTGAATTATAAAAAAAGAATATTTTGACTTCTTCCTTCCCTACTTATATCCATTCTCCTTCTTTCTCTTTTTTATTATTGCTCTAACTAAAAATTCAAGTACTATATTAAAGTGCTTTCTATACTATACTAGTATAGAAAATGGACACCCTTGCTTCATTCCTAATTTGGCTGGGGTATTTTGAGATCTTATCCATATGGTAGAATATTTGTCACAAATATCCTTTATTAGGTTGATGTTCTTTTTATTCCTAGTCTTTTCAGAATTTTTAGTAAAAAGACATGTTTGACTTTGTAGAAGGTCTTTTCTGAATTCCTTGAGATAACAGATGATTTCAATTCTGAGTCTCTTTATATTATACATTACATTTATTGATTTGCATATGTTGAACCATCCTTACATCCCTAGAATGAGCCAACTTATTTGTGGTCAATTATCTTTTTGATGTATTTTTCTAATTGAGTTTGCAATCTTTATTGAGTATTGTTAAAATTGTCCTATACTTTTTGTGTCTTTATTTTACTAGCTTTGTAAAAAGAATCTTGTAGTGTTTCTTTTTCTGTTTAATGGAATATTTTGTGGATCATTGGTGTTAATTCTTCTTTAAGGTCTTGTACAATTTAGCAACTAATTTATCTGATCCTGGGCCTTTTTAGCTAGAAGACCTTTTATTATTTGATTCCTTTGCTTATTGTAGATTTGTATGTTTTTCATATCATCTTTAATTTTATAGGAAATATATGTTTAAAACAATGATTTAGGAGCTGGAGAGATGGCTCAATGGTTAAACAGCTAACAATTGTCCATAACTCCAGTTCCAGGGGCTCCGACAGCCTCTTCTGTCCTCCACGGGCATTGCATGACATGGGTGCACTTAACCACATGCAGGCATAACACTCATACACATAAAATAAAAATAATAAAATATTTTTAAAAAGAAATTAATGATTTAATTTAACTTTCCAATTTACTGGTGTATTTTGTTTGTCTACATATGCAGTGATGCTCCCATAATGTTCACTGCTATCCTTCTCAAGGCCTCCTTTTCATCTCTGATTTTTTTTCAATTTTCTCCTCTCTCTCTCTCTCTCTCTCTCTCTCTCTCTCTCTCGCCCAGTTGATTAGTTTGATTAGTTTGATTAATTTAGCTAAAGTTTCTGCACAGCAAAGGCATAATTAATTTAGTCAAAATATAAAAAAGAAAATCTTTCTAGCTGTGTATACTAGTCTGGGAGCACAAATGATAGAATGAGTAAGTACTGAAATAGAACTTATTGGATTGATTTACAGAACACAAGTTAGGCAGGCCAACAATGGCTTTTTACAGGCTATAGCACCTGAGAATCCTGTAACTGCTCAGTACATGAGTCTGAATGCTTCCTCAGTCCCAATCTGTCCCTGAGGGCCTAGAGGATTCCTGGGGAACTGCTGGTCTCTCATCCATGCTGGAGGCTTATGGAGCTGGGTTCTCATGTAAGCAAAAGGTGGCATGAACCACAGCAACAGGTTAGATGCACTCATCATGAAGTAAAAGCAAAAGCAAAACTCCTTCTCCCTATGACCTTTTTGTGTCTGGACCACACGTAGAAGGAAATGCCCACTCTGGAGAAAAGTCTTCCCCCTCAGTAGTTCCCTCCAGGAAATATCCCCACAGATTTGTCCAAAGGCACTTAGTTGATTCCAGCCAAAACCAAGTTCACCATCAAGATTAAACACCACACATCAGATGAAGATTAATATCTAAAATGTATAAATAATCTCAAAAACTCAGTACCAAGAAACCAAATAATCCAATCAATAGGTAGGTTAATGAAATGAGCAGGCTGCTCACACACACACACACAAAAGACATGGCCAATGAACATAAGAAAGCTTGGTCAGCATCTTCCATCATCAGAGAAATACAAATCAAAACTACATTCAGATTCCATCTCACCTCAGTCAAGATGTCTAGTATACAAGTAACAACAAATGCTGGCCAGGATTCAGGAGAAAAGGCACCCTTTTAGGCTGCTGGTGAGGAGTGTATAGGAGCATGCAGTACAAAACTGGTTTCCTGAAAACTTTGGCATTGTACACTAAACACAGAACACCTCAGCTACCATTTTTCTCCTTCCCACATCATACTTCATTTATTTAGTGCTTCCTGACCTTTGAAATCTCAGTAAAATCCTTTTTATTGGTGTATATGAAGGAAATTGGCATAATATAGGACCCTTGACTACAGAATATCTGGTCCCTGACCATCCAGTTCTATACTGGGGACTGCTTCTTTCCCCTGCCTTGGTGTTCAGATGGGCCACATGGACGAGTCCCAAGAGAAACTACAAGAACGGCTGATAATAAATCTCCCCTGCAGCTGCTGTCCCCGCAAATTCCCTTGTAGCTGCTGTCCCTATGTAAGACTGTCACCAGCCCCTATGCCCCTTGGAGTAGCCTCCATTCCACAGGAAAGCTGCTGCCCCTCTCTGTGTTCCAAAATCTAACTTGGTGCCAAAACTTAGGAGGGTTTTTGGAGCCCCCACTGGCAGCTCTGGACACCACTCCTGGGGCTTTCTTGACTTCCCCACCATTCTCGTCTATTCCGTTCTGTGTAAACCCAGCTCAGGCGCCCAGGAAGGAACTGGGATTGTCCTTTACTCTCCTCTCTCTCGCTTCATCTCTTGTTCTCCTTTCTCAGTCCCTCTGAAATCCAGACTTCAGACTGTTCATCATTCACTTCTTCCTCACACCTACCACACAAGGACAAGATAATCATTCATTTGTTCTGACTTGGAGGTTCCCTGATCAGGTCTTGGGAACTCCAGGAGTTCTCCAGTCTTTCATCAGTCTTAAGACTTGGTGGCTCAGAAGCTCTGGGAGCTTCCCACTAGGCCCTTTTCTTTTGACCTTCCTGGAGTCTATGAAACAAGGGATGCCCACTCATAGACCCAGGCACATTTTTAGTCAATCCAAAATGTTTGAGACATGACTCTGAGCCTGAATCTGATCTCTATCCTTTACTCGTTTCTGAACCACCAAGCATCTGTCCCAAAAGACATACCTTTAGCCTATCTTTGGATTAATCTGAAAAAAAAAAAACAAAAAAAAAAACCTCAATCAGGAAAACCTCAGACCAGCCACACTTACTAGGCTTCCAGGTCAAATCTGGCCTCATTGGACCATGGCTTCAACTGGCCCAAATTCAAAACTTTCAGTTTCAATATCCTAACAGACTTAAACTTCCTCAAATGAAATGGTAAGCTGTCTGAGGTTCCGGCAGGTTTTCTTTCCTCTGTGAATTCGTTTTTCTCTTTGCCAATCCTGCCTTTGCTTTCCCTGTCACCATTATGCTGACAGACCTTACCAGCAAAAGTTCTCATTTCATTCCTGCTCCCACCCTCTTCCTCTTTGTTTCTGCCAGGCACATTCCAGCTCTGGCCTCTTCTCTCTGCAGACTCCTCAGCCTCCCGATTGACTTTCTTCACTTTCTTCCCCCTTGAGCAGCTCTATGTCTTCTGCATCTTGACTCAGGGTCTCAAAAGGCTGTTCAGCCTCCTGGGGTCTGCCACAAGCAGAGGCAAGGGTTGGCCTGTTTGTTTCTCCCCATGTTGGCTACTGCTTTCCTGTAAGGCTTTTGTCTGCCCTGCACAGTTAGCAGTTTGGTCGGCAGTCCACAGATCTTGGTGGCTTCACCCACAATGTCCTCCAGGAGCCCTGGGGTCTATCATAAGCGTTCTATGTACCTATCAGCCTTAAAGTTACAATTTCTTTCAAAAAAGTCCCTTGTTCACATTTCCTTTTATTTTAACTTTGTTGTGTCCTCTTATTAATCATTCTATTGGTAAAAATTCCCATGAAACTTCTATTTGACTATGTTTTTCATTTCTTACATTTCAGATTGCTTTTTCTTCAATATTTCTCATTTACTTCCTCTTTTATAGTTTCATTTCATTAGGCTGTTTGTTGGCTTTTAAAAGGATCTGTTTCAGGTTTCTCCACTCACTGCAAGTTTATTTTCAGGTTTCCCGTCTCCTGAGAAATTGCTTTCCTTCAGGCTTTGGCTCCAACTCTGTCTGGGAGCTCTCTACCCCACCCTTGCCTTCACTGTCACCTTCATGAGATTTAGTATAACCATCAATTTGATAAGGTTTTTCTCTCTATCTACAGTCTACACTCCTTCAAAACCTAGACTATCTAAAACTGTTTTCTATTAAATCCATCAAAAAACCTACAAAGCCCCAACACAGGTAATATTTGCATAGCAGTCTCTCCGTAGTCAAACAACTGCCTTCTTCATGACTTCAGCTGTGCCTACTTGCAAAAATCATCCTAATCAAAACTGTTGATTATCATGTTTTGGGTGCACCTAGTTTTCATGTAATTATGTCATTGTTTTCATATATTGTTTAAGATTTCACATAATTGTATCATCTATGTTGTTCTAGTTTGTTTCTCCATTGTTGTGACAAAATGCTCTGACCAATACCAACTTGGGGAGGAAAGGGTTTATTCAGCTTACAACTCCCAGGTTACAGTTCATCAGGGAGCCCAACATAGGAACTCAGGGCAGGAACCTGGAGGCAGGAGCTGGAGCACAGGCCACGGAGGAACGCTGCTTACTGGCTTTCTCACCTGGTCCCTGCTCAACCTGCTTTCTTATACAACATAGGCCCACTTGCCTAGTGGTGGCAACACCCACCATGGGCTGGACCCTCCCACATCACTCAATAATCAAGAAGATGCCCCATAGATGTGGCTACTGGCCAGTCCAATGGAGGAAATTCCTCGACTAAGGCTCCCTCTACCAAGGTGTGTCAAGTTAACACTAAAGCTATCCAGCACATATGTCTATAAGTATTTTCATATGTTGCTTGAAATTTCACATAACTATGTCATGTATGTCCATGATAATCATCTTCATATGTTATTTCTGTCAAGACAAATTTTAAACTGTAGCCACTTCAGTTTTTACCTTTCTCATTCTTTTTATCATGGACAAAATTATTGATTTTAATTCTGACATGTCTAATTAAAATACATGTGTACAAATTTATAAATACGAGTATTTTGATAATACATTCATTCAAAGGCCTTATAACCTTGGGTACCTTGATCATTTTTAAGTCTATTAAACAGTGTCTCTAGGTCTGCTGTATGTTTTACAAACCTTTTAAAAGATAATTGTTTATGAAAAACAGCATGTAAGCCAATGGGTTAAGAATCCTATTTGTTAACACCTTTGTGGTTTTGGTTTGCTTTCAAGGTATTTTAAGGTATCCATCTTGTTTGTTTACTTTAAAAGTATTTTGGTTTAAGAAAAACAAAAAAACATAGCATCAATAAAGAGCGATTACAAAATCTTGGTTTTCATGCAAACTAAAATTGTTAAATTAAACCAAAATAGTATTTCAGGGTCAAAATGTTATCTCTTTGATCCTTATCTTAATTTTAGTTCTATAACATAATTCCTATTAAAGATATAAGTTAATTTGAGTTATGATTGTTTCTACTCCAAGGTGCAACTTATCTCTGTGTTTTCAGATATATTTCATACAAAAGTCAACATTTTATCACTACTGCCTCTTTAAAGCCAATGAACACGTTTGACAAGGTTCATATCTTTGCTAAGCCTCGATAAAAACATCTCTAAACATTTAAAAAGAAAATTGGTCATTTAAAATGTGCTTCAAGACTTACAAGGACATCTCAAAATTTATACATTATAACAGTATATTTAAGAAGTATTAATTGCTTAGTAAATTCTCACAACAAATGGTAAATTTGTAAGTGTTAATATGTCTCATGGTATTCAGAAAGGAAAAAAAAGGTTAAAGGTTGGTAAAAGAACATAAAATAGAGATATTTTAATAAAGAAATATTTATGTATGAATATTAAGATGGCTGGATATTGCCAGAATAAAAGGGGATAATGTAGACGTTTAAGCCTGTTTATTGAAGATATGAACAAGATTATAGAGATACACAGTTGTTATTATAATAATTACCATTGCAGCCAAAATTTTCAGTCTAATCTTCTGACTTGCACCACACACCTAGTTACATTCTTAGATTAAATGGATACCAGCAACTATTGGGGTTACCTGTAGCTACTAAAAGATGTCCTTTATGTTTCTCTGTATTATGCAAATGTTACTTTGGGTATTTTCATTTGCCCATAGAAGGTAATTTGGCTCAGAGGAACTAGGTTTTGCCTCCCTGTACTAGGAGGGTATAGTCCAGAAAGAAATAATTTCAGTGAACTTGATCAGCTTATTTCCTGCATATAGATATGTGATGTAATCACCCCTGACTTCCTTCTGGAAAACTATAAATCAGAGTAAGGGGTGGAGGCTGCAAAAAGGAAAGAGACTGCTTCCGTTTATAAAAGAACAGGCTTCATTTGAGGCAGGCCTAAAAAAAACTGTTTTAAGTTCCTTTCCTGGGTTAGGCTTACTTGACCTGTGATGTTAAATCTCTTCTTTCTAAAACTTTACTTTTTACGACAGTCAAGCTTTTACTTAAATCAGTTCTTATAAAGACTAACTTGAGAAGCAAAATATGTGTCCAGTCAAGGTTTATTCAAGAATGTTTAGTTTTTTTTTTTTTTTTTTTTTCCTAAACAGTAATCAAAAGCACCAGACTGGTGTTGGTATAACTGAGCTTCTTGAATGTTTAACAACCATACTTAAAGGCCTGTACTAATCTGATCAAAGTGACTCATAGGGACAATTTTGGTTCCTTGTCCTCTGAGGTCGACTAAGTCCCAGAAGCCTATGGGACATCTCTCAAAGTGTCCTGTAACTGTAATGAGTCACCTGCCCTTTAGTTCAGAGATGCCATAGAGACCCAACTAGAGGGACTTAAACCATTGTCCATCCTAGAGAGAGTAGGGTCAACACAGAGGAAAACTTCCTCTGTGCTTCCAAGTGAAGCCACAGTTGAGCAGGACCTTCTGACATCCTCACGTAGACAAAACTTGTAAAAAGAAATCCAAAGGAACCAAAGTTTCCCCCCAAAGCCGAAGTGACCCCTGAGATCCAGATTCTCAGTTGACCTTCACAGTAAAAACAAATTTTTAATTAATTTGAACCAGTTGTATGGTCTTGACCACCCAAAAGGAGAGTATAACCAAAAATTAATCAACATGTAGAGTTTGAGACATTGTACATCCCAGACAATAAACAGGTTTATATAAAATATTATTTCAGATACTTATTTCTCACCAATGATTTCAGTATTAATAAAAATACTATTTAAATATAAGACTTCAATTCTTGGCCCAATTCAACAGTGCAGTGACTACCTGCAACCAAGAGAAACAAACCCACTCTTGCTCTAAATATGCTTAATCAACTGTCTCCAAAGATTCTTTCAGGAATGCCCAACCACTTTCACCCAAACACCACTGAAGACCAAATCCAGGGCATGCTCTTGCTATACTACACAAGACCCTAGTACTAGGCCCTTGCCTTGGAACACAAAGACCCCTACTCATTACACTCATAAGACAGCAGGAAGTAGCCAGAAAGAGAACTATGCCCCATTCCTGTTTTATGCCTTCATGGTCTGGAATTAAGGAAATTGGCACAACATAGGGCCCCTGACCACAGAATGTTTGGTCCTCCGACCATCCAGTTCAATATTGGGGACTTCCTCTTTCCCTCTGCCTGGGTGTCCAGGTGGGACACGTGATCAAGTCCCAAGAGAATCCACCAGAATGACCAAAAATATATCTCCCCTGCAGCCCCATTTCCTCTGAAGCTGATGTTCCCCGAAATCCCCTTGTAGCTGCTTCCCTTATATAAGACTCTGACCAGTCCCTATGTGCCCCAAAATCTATCAGATTCATTATACAATGTATTAGATTTCATAACTATATTTTCTTATGTGCATTATTTACTATGGCCATGTTCTTCACCTTCACATACCACATACTCTTCTCTCCCTCTTAGCATCTCTCTAGTCTCTTTTGTCTCCTGTTTCCTTCTACTTTCATAATATATATATATATAGACACACATATATATATACATATATGTGATTTTATGTGTCTGTACAAAAGTAGGATCCACAAATGAGAAAAAAAAGCTGGTGGAAATGTAAATTAATGTAGCCACTATGAAAATAATTATATAATTTTTTCAGAAACCTAAATATAAAGCTACAATATGATCTATCTATACCACTCCTGTATATATACCCAAAGGACTGTTGATCGATATACCACAGAGTTGCTTACCCATCTTTGTTTACTGCAGAAACATTCACAATAGTCAACATATGGACTCAATGTAGGTTCCCATCAACAAATGAATGGATAAAGAAATGTGGTATACATGCACAATGGAGTTGTGTTCAGTCATAGATGAGAACAAAATTATGCCATTTTCATGAAAATGTATGAAAATTGGGATCATATTAAGCAAAGTAAGTCAGACGAAGGGAGACAGATACTGTTTAGTCTTTTAGTATCCCATAACTTACATATTATAATATAGATTTACACTTACCAACTTATATCATCTCAATTGATACTATTTTACATGATAAAGACACAGAGGAAAGAAAATGCAAAGATATGCTTGTTATATGTGTATATATGAATAAGCATACTCTAATAAAATATGACAGAAATATGGAAATTACAATCTTCATTTCTGCAACAGGTAACATGGATTTTTCTGGCATTTATAACTAGATTATCCTACTATCCATTCCACATTCTCTCTACCCTCATCAAGTTCTTCAACAGGTATTGGTCTTTTAATAAAGGGGTGACTACACCTTCATTCCTGAAGAATCTGGGCCATGTGTGGATTGAGTTTTTGTAGTTTTTTTAAATCAACTTTAATCACAGGACATAACACCAAGAGATACCCTAAATGGTGCACTGCACTCCAGATACATGACTTGATTATTGAAGTGTCTCATTTCTAGGAAAGTAGTGAGACTTGTGTATGGCTGTGGATTAGAGGCAAAGATGGGTAGGCACTGATAGGCATCAGCATTGTATTGCTTGACAACCCTTCACAGAAGGTCATCACTGTTTCCATAAACAATTCAGGATTAATTCCTTCAAGCAAGATTAGAGAGTCAATGATACAGAGGGTGTGGGTGAAGACGCATATTGTGCTAACAGTGGGTTTACTACTTTCTTGGGGAAAATAAATCAAAATTTGTACAAGTGACGTAATCAGCCATCTTCTCCCCTAAATTTCTTCTTTACTGCTAAAAAGTTCCAGTTGCATATATACCACATTTTCTTTATTCATTCTTGTTCTGTAGCAATTTCTTTGGAGATAAAACTTCCCATTGTTGAAGGAAGTTGGGTAAACTGTAAGATGTTCTAAGGGAGAAAAACAGCAGGATGTTCTACAGGGAGATAAGCAACTGGATATCCAAAGGGAGGTAAACAAGAGAATGCCTAAATGGAGGTTAGCAACAGGGTGTTTGGGGGGAGGTGAAATGTTCAGTCCTGCAAGGAAGATCCTTAAACTCAGGAAGCAAACAACGCAATAGCTGCAGGAAGTCCCCAAACTTAACCAGGTTCATTAAACCTCCTCCCTCCCCAAGCCTCAAGGACTGCCAAAAGACACTCTCAGACTAGCCAAGCTTCCTGGAAGAAGCATAAAGCAGGCATGCTGACTGATCTAAAATACACATACCAGCTGAGCTGCCTAGAAGAGACACTCTCCAACCTATTTAGTTCCCTGCAGATTGTGTTGCACCTTCTAGGTTTACCACCTTTGTGAGTTGGTTATCATGATGCCATTGTATTTGAGTCATTTCTGCTCCTGTAACTAACCCATTACCCATATTCCTATAAGTAACCCTAATAAAACTCATTGGTTTGCCAAGTTGGATTTTGCCAGTATCCTTATTTTTGTCTGTCATTCATTCTCTATCTAAGGTGTAGACATTTGCTCACATCTATTCCAGAATAATGTCACACAATTCCTTTGCATTTTGAAAGTTAGGTTGGTTCTATAACTTTGCCAGAATATGTTGTAAAAAACATTGATATGAAAGTTGTTTCTGAGATGTGTTGAGTTGGAGTCCTTTGGGCAAATATTGAGGAGTGGTACCATTTAATCACAGAATAGACTGGTGTTTTTGTTGTTGTGTTTTTTAGGACCCTCCATACTGACTTATCTAGTGGCTGGACAATGGCAATGCATGGGATTTCTTTCTGTACATAGTCTTAATGACTGCCACTCTGAGTGGGTCAAGATAGAAACTTACTGTATTTTTAATTTGTATTTCTCTGATGGCTATTTTTTTTCATTGCTCTGACAAAATGCATGACAAGATGCAACATATGGGAGAAACGGTTTATTTGAGGGCATACCTTCAATCATGACTGAGAGAGTATGGTAGCAATAGTAGCAAGCCCATGACATCCAGCTTTATGTGGGGGCTGGGAATCTGGAATCAGCTCCTCATGATTGCACAGAAAGCATATCACTAAGATACCTCACCAACCCTTATATTTATTGTTTTGAATATATTATGATGTTGGGAGCAGTTCTTGTCTGTTGGTCCTCTAAATGTCCCTGAATAAGCATCCTTTTCCCCTAGGTTTGTAATTTTTTTCAGCTGTGGTTTTGTTGAAATGTTTTCTATGCCTTTAGCATAAAATTCTCACTGTTCTATAACCATGATTCATAGATTTCTCTTTTCACAGTGTGCATAGATATTGAATATTTTGTTTGTGTATTAATTTTTCTTTGTCATTTTCTTTTTTACACACTTTACTTATTATTTTTATTTTATGTGTATGACTGTATTGCCTGCATGTATATAAGTGCACCCATGTCATGCACTGCCCACAGAAGTCAGAAGAGGGTGCCAAATCCCCTGGAACTGGAGTTACAGATGAACCCAGGTCCTCTGCAAAGGCAGCCAGTGCTCTTAATTACTGAGCCAGCTCTCCAAGCCTCTTTGTCATTTTCTAAGTGTTATAATTCTTTTTACTTTGTCTTCAAGCCCTGATAGTCTGTCCTTCCCTTGAACCATTCTATTGGTGAGGCTTTCCAGCCCACCTAGTTACCCACTCAATGTCCTATACACTTTTTCCCCACTGAGTCCAGTGTGTTACTCAAATACTCTTGGATGTGGAACCTTTCCTGCCTTATTAACCTACCAGAGATCACACCCTTAAAGTAAACTTGCTCTTAATGTCCCAGCACCTACCAAATGCTAGGGACTCATGCTTAACACCCACTCCTTCATGCTGTGATTTTTGTCTGGTTTGAGATTGTACAAGTCTTGTGCATGCTGTCACAATTGCTGTGGTTTCATATGTGCAACCGCATACTGTCTGTAAAACAGTTCTCTTATAGTTGTCCACCACCTCTGACTCTTAACAATCTTTCTCCCTCTATTCTACAAAGCTTTCTGAGCCTTGTGGAGGGGGTGAGACATAGATGTCCCATTTGGTGCTGAGAATTCTGTAGACTTTTATTGTCTTCATGTTGACCAGTTTTAAGTCTCAGTGTTTTCCATTGCAAGAAACATCTCTGATAAGGGCTGAGAAATGCACTAATCTATGAATTAGCGAAGTCATTAGTAGCCATTTATTAAAATGACTGCGAACATTTCGTAGTAGTAGTATTAGGAGCATTAGCAGTAGCAGCTTCTCCCCTGGGGCCTATGACCTGTCTTAGCCACAGGTTCTTTGCCCTAACAATGGTGTCAGACTTGAGCTCTGTCTCATGGAGTCAAATTAGAGGATGATTTTATAGACCCACTATTGTACTGTTGGTATATCTTGCCAGGTTAATCATTATAGTTTGTGGGGTTCACAGCTGGGCAAAACAGATGATTACTTTTCTCCTCCCATAGTGTATATAGCTCATTACAATACCGAGAAAGCTAGTCACCAGGCATGAAACTTCTAGATAAGTACCCTTTTAATTTCTCCATGTTTTTTAATTCAAATATGTATTATCTTCAGCAAGAGGGACTTACCATCAAGTTCTGGATGGCAGCCAAGGGCAAAGGCAATGACCTGTAATGTTTAGTGAATGGGGTGAGATTCTATGGGATCCCACCAGCCAACCACTCAAAGACAGGAGTTGGTTTTTTGAAAATATTAAAAATATTTACATACTTTTAGTCAAATTAATGAAAATAAAGAGGAGCTGGGCATGGTGGCACATGCCTTTAATTCCAGCACTCAGGAGGCAGAGGCAGGAGAATTTCTGTGAGTTCAAGGCCAGCTTGGTCTACATAGTGAGTTCCAGGACAGCTGGGGCTACAGGGAGAACCTGTCTCAAAAAGGCCAAAAAAAGAAAAAAGAAAAGAAAAGAAAAAAGAAAAGAGGAACCCAATTAGTAAAATTGGTCACAAAAAGGGAAATAATATAACAGATACTAAAGAAATTCATAGTATTAAGGACATGCTTTAAAAATCCATATTTCCTGCTACTGGAAAATCTAAGAGAAATAGATTTCTAGATATGAGGGACCTATCATGAAGTTAACAATTTAACAATTTAAGTAGACTCATAGCAGTCAATGAGATTGTGGCAGTAATCAAAAATCTCCCAACAAAAAAAAAAAAAAAAAAAAAAAGGACAAGATGCATACAGCTCAGACTTCTACCAGCCTTTCAGCGGAGAACTATCACCAATGCTCCTTAAGTTATTCCATAAAATAGAAAAGTAAGGGGCACTTACAAATTCTTTTTATGAGGCCAAAATTATTCTGATGCCAAAACTAGACAAATAATCCAACAGAAAAAGAAAATTACAGACCAGTCTCTCTGATGAGCAGACAAAAAATTTCTCAATAAAATACTTGGAGTATTCTGGGTTTTTGCTGTTTTGTTTTTTCAGGTTTTTGTTTTTTCAATTTAATAACCACATGATTAGAAGCATTTCATTATAGCTTTAACATTTTCAGTAACAATTTCAGAGCAAGGATACAATTCTTTCAAAAGTGGCTGTAAATTTTTAGGAATTAATACAGTTATACAATATGTAACTCAGTATAAACCCTGTAACATATAAAATTGAATGAGTTTTTACCCTTTAAAGAAGATTTCCATTTCATTTTAAAATATGCTGTTTCCTACATTTTTAATGCTACTAATGCTTAGATGTTTGCACATGTATCTTTAATCTCTATGTATCTGATTATTACTAGTGACAGTCGGTTACACTCAGATCCTTGGCAACTGAGTATGGATAAAAAGTCATCAGGTAGATTTCAGTGGTAATGTTTATTATCACCTCTACTGATTAACATGAAATAAATTTTTATGGTTCCTCCTCAAATATCTCTTTTTCAAAATTTGTTGATTTTTTTATTCATCTATATACCCACTTCCCAAATGGCACCCTCCCATAGCCTCCCCCCTCCCCACTGGAGCCCATATACTCTGTCATCCCTGTTACTGTCCACTGTGTTGTCGGCACCAGAGCCATTCCCCAGTGCTTGTCCATCTGATGTATCTAGTTAGCCTATCTAGAGATCCTTGTTTTAGGAAGATCAGCTGTTCCTCATCTAGCAGCAACCAGTTGTCAGTATTCCTTTAGATAAGACTGGGGTCTGCTGTTCATTTTCCAAGTTCTATGCTGGGTTATGGTCTCGGAGTCTTTTGGGCCACCCTGGCCGATAACTCAAAGGAAGGTATCTCCTGCCTGACATTGTTTCTTTTTATGTAGCCTTTAGCTATACATATGGACTCTTAAAAATTTATATTGACCCCATTAATCTTTGGTTATACTTTCCTTTTGGGTGTTTAAGACCCTACAATTGGCCCAAATAAACCAATTTATTTTTACTCTTAAGGTTGTTTGAGGATATGTTCCTCAGGGGTAACATGGGCTTGGGAGGAGCTCCTGGCTCCATTCTTTTACCAGTTCCATCCGTGTGAAGATAAGTCAAAGGTCCTGCTCGAACATGGCTGGCTTCACTTGGAAGCATGGAGGAAATGTTTCCTCTGTGTTGACCCTCCTCTTTGTAGACTGGACACTGGTCAAGGCCCTTTCGATGGGGTCTCCACAGCCTCCTTGATCGAGAGGACAGGTGACTCACCACAGTTACAGGATATTTTGAGAGATGCTCACAGTCCCCTGGAACTTAGTCGACCTAGGAGGGAAAGGAGCTTGATCTCCTTGTAGCCCCAATTGCCTTGAAACTTGCTATGTATACCAGACTGGCCTTCATCTCACAGATAATCTGACTGCTTCTGAAATGACTTAATACATCACAGCTTTCATGTAGCTCTGGGTGTGTTCACAATGTTGTATTATTGCCCGAGGATCAGATGTGTGGTACTTAAGAATACAAATACTTTTAGGACTCTTTATACATTAAGTCTTTAAAGATAATGTTTTGAACTGATTTTAGAAACTTAACCTTGATAAGTCAGCAAACCTGAGCCAATTCACAGGATTCTGGAAAATAAGATCACATTATAAATACTTCATTGATTTTAATATAAATAACCTGCTACTAGGCTTCCTAAGACATTTCATGAGGAACAATGTGAAATCAGTATGGGAGTGTAAATCCTGGTTTTCACACCTATGATCATTTTTTTCTTCAGTACTCTTTCCAAAATCAGTCAGGCACCTATGAGTTTTCTCCTTATCTAGGCCCAACTGTCAGCTCCATCCATCTCTGTTTTGTTGATGCAAAGATGGCAATTCTCTCCTCAAAGAGGACAATAGGTAGTTTATTATGGAGCCAAATATATGTGACCATGGCCCAGGAACACAGATTGAGTTTACCTCCATTTTCATGTTCTAATGTGGTAACAGTTTCATGAAATTTTTATAATAGAACAAAAATATCATAAATCAAGACACTTTCTAGCACATTGGTGGAAACCTCAGGTAGTTGGGTTATAGTAAAATGGGCATTCTCATCCATTTGCTTCAGGTGCTGTCTGATACATTCTTAGTCTTTTGGTTAGTGGAAATTAGTGTTCAATTTGTACATTCCAAAGGATTTATCTTATAGTTAGAAAAAATTTTAGATCATATACAGAAGTAGATAATAAATGGCTATTAAATATCAGGATAGATCCAAATCATTTATAACTGTGCCTGAGACCAGCAACATTCCAACTTTTCCACAATCAGTGAAGTCCTAATTGGCCTGTGGTCAAGCAATTGTGTCTTTCTTTTCAAGAATTTTCATCCCAAGTCCCATCGGCTATGTTTTGAAGGAGAATCCTGTTAAGTCAGCCTGTGACCACCCTGACTTACTTTGGATCATAATCCAGTTAGTTTAGTCAGAACTACTTATTTTTGATGTTTTGTCTTGGCGGTATTCCACCAATTGACTCTACTCTTCCTTTTATAAATCCTCTATCTCCTCCTTTTGCTCCTTATGATACTATTGAACTCCATGATAAACCTAATTATGTTAAAATATTCACAAGTTCATTTGAGCATTCAAAGATTCATGTCTGGCAACATCACAGTACAGATTTCAGTGTTTCACTGAGGAAGACAGAGGAGAAAATTCTATGATGCTTGTGTTGGTCAGCATTATATCATGGTGGAAAATACCTGAATGAAGAACATCCAAGGATAAATGCATATCATGACTGAACTATTTCAGAGGCTTTAGTTTATGGTTACTGGTTCCTGTTATTTGGGACTTGTTGTCACAGTGTAACATAGAGGGGCATGTGGTAGAGAAAGATGATCACCTAAACCTAACCAGGAAGGAAAAGAGTAAGAAAGGCTGGGATCCCAAGATCTCTTTAAGGCCACAGCCTACCTTGTCTAACTTCCTCCTGGTAGGCTTAATTTCCTAAACATTCCAACCCCTACTGATAGTTTCTCAAGCTGAAGAAGCCTTTAGTGGAAGGGGCTTGGTATTTAGCTCTTGCACCCTAAAGGCTCATGGTTTCATTCCAATGCAAAATTCACCCATTACATCTGAAAGAGTCCCCCAGTGTGTTAGTAGCTCAGCATTGTTCTGAAGTCCAAATCCAAAGTCTCCTCTAATACCCAAGGAAAACTCAGCTGTGAGTCCTTGCAAAAATCAAGCAAGTTGCATGCTTCCACTGGGTAGCTATCTTCACTTCGAAAGTGAGGAATATGGGAACAAATGGACATTAGCCCGAGCAGTAAGAAATACTAGAGAAAAAAAGAGAAAGAAATGTTAAGTGAAGCAACACAGACTCAGAACAACAAAAGGCATATGTTCTCCCTCATTTGTGGGTCCTAGCACCAAATCCTTATAACAGATGGAATCCCACTGAAATGGGCCAACAGCTCATGGAAAACAGATGATGCAGAGACGCGAAAGCTCAGTGCCTTGCCACAATGGGAGGAAAATCAGCCCAGACCTATCCTCCACCCCAAGGCTCAGGGACTTTTAAGGAAGAGGTTGGCAGAAAGAATGTAAGAGCCAGAGGAATGGGGGGAACGAGTTAACTGAAAGTATCCAATGACCACTGTGCTGGCGAGCTATAGTCACACCTCCTTCCCATGCTCGTCAAGGAGTCAGTGGGGGGAGTCAGTTACCCCTCCCACCCAATCAGTCGACCTTATCTGCATGTGGGGGAGGCGCTAAGTATATATAAGCCAAGAATGCCATGAGGCACCTCTCTTGCCATTTTGTGCCGCTGTCAGGAAGTCACAGTATCTATATTTGTGTGTGGACTTTCCAGTGCAGCTATCAGTGTGTGTGTGTGGGGGGGTGCTCATTGTTGTGTAAATAAACCCTCACCCTATGCTCTGTTAGCAAGCCCGATAAAATCATTAGGATTAAAAAAAAACAAAAAAAGAAAAAAACAGAGCTAATGGAAATTTTCATTATTCCACTGGAAGTTGACCCTATGTTGGTAAATCCTTTGTTCTTTGATTTATTATTCCTATTTTTCCTCCCTTAAATGTCATTGTGCATATATATATTTATATAACCTGCTTCAAGTTATTTCTGGAACAATGTGTTAAAATTGCCTCTCTTTGGAATAAAAAAAAATTAAAAAAAAAGAAAAACAATAAATCCCTTAGCTCCAGGTCCAACATCTGAGCACACTATAGAAGAATGACTTTTTGCAAGGGCTTGGAAGGCCCACTCCAACTGCAGCTGACATGGGTATTCACATGGGCTGCTCTGTCTGCTCTCTGAAATTTCCCTCAGCATTTGTCCTGTATTCCTGGGAGCTTTGTTACGGACCAGCTTCACTTCACCGCTTCACTTATCACCATAACAGAACATCTGCAGCCACTCCATTCCAACCATGTCCACCTGGCTTCCCTCGCTTCCCTTTCAGTCTTGGTTGGTACATCACACGTTTCTTTTCTGGCCAAATTACAAGTTTTCCAAGTCTTTCTGTTCATGTTGTTACTACTTTTTACTATCAATCTGATTAAAAGCAACCAGTGATACCAATGCCACCTGCCTTAATGCTATGCACCTTGAAATTTCCTCTGACAAAATAATCAGTTAATTTTAAAACCCACTTCCTGCAAAGTCTTTGGGCGTGGACAAAATGTAGACAAGTTTTTGCCAAAATGTAACAAGAATGGTCTCTAGTCAGGTTCCCAGTTCTCATTCTTCCATCTGAAGCCACAGAACCATTGGTCCTTATACGCTTATCTCTGCTGACATTCTGTTCTTCCGAGCACCTACCAGGATAGCCGCTAAAGTCTGTCCATACCATTCTCTGCTTTCTTTGGCTTGCTTCACCAAAATCTTTCTAATTCCTCTAGAAACCCATTTCCAAAGGCTTCTGAAACACATTATCAGGTACAGTAACAATGGTCCTACTTGTTGGTAGAAATCTCTGTGTTAGTAATGTTTCACTGCTGTGATATACAATTTGCTTATGACTACATGGCTTCAGAGGTTTCAAACCTATGTCACTTTACCTGTGATAGCATAGCAGATCCTGGCAGGTGTATGTGGTATAAGAGGTTCATCTTACCGTGACCCAGAATGGAATGAATGACAGGAGGGGTCAAGATCCAAATATCCCCTTTGAGAGCACATGCTCAGTGACCTACCTTCCTCCTGTAGGCCTATCTTAGTTTTATTTTCAGTTGCGGCCCGCCACATATTTCTGTCTTTGTCTGATTATACTTCTTGTTTGCAGCCCTCCTCAGCAGATGGTGTATGGCTTTGGCATAGCCTGTATCATGTGATGTCTCTGTTATAGCCCAAGCTTCATCTTCACACAGTATCTTCTCACGGCCTGCTTCACTGGAGTCTGATGCTGTCACACATTGTCTGGCCTCAGAGAAAAACTGAAACCATGGGGCAAGAATCCATCAGCCATGCATCTTGAAGCTTTCATACTTCTAAAACTAGTACAGTGTAGATAGAACCTTCAAGTTCTACTGCCGGCTTGAGATGGAGCCTGGTCCACTTGGATTATGGCTGCAATAGCTTCTGTATGCTGAGGCTGGAGAAAAACCTTCCCTTGGTGATTGCTTTCCAGTGGCAGGAAACTATCCTTAGGCGCTTTCTTTTCACAACCTGGTGGATGGGATCTTGACTTCAGGGCACATTTACTGTTTCAAGGTAGAACTAGGCTTCATTTTAACGATGCTAGTCTCTTTAATAATCACAACGTATTCTTCAACACATTAACTATAACCTATGGTTCCTGCTACTCTTTTTCTCTCCAAACCACTTTTAATTTTTTATGCTCTACTTTTTAACTCTTTTATTGTAGACCTGCATAACTGTAATCATGAACCATGCCAAAGACTCAATGGTATTCTGCCTTGAAATTTTTTCCATCAAAGAAATTAGTCATTACTTTTTAATTCAGTCTCAAAAAAGTTTTCAGAATGTAGAGAAGATTCTTTGTCAGAATGCAACCTGAATGGCCTCTGACCTCTAGTCCTCGTTCTCCTCCAAAACATCATAAGCCTGGTCACTGTCCACAGGTTTTTATTTGTTTTTTGCCTTCTGGTCTTCCAAATACCTATCAGAATGGCCCATTAGTCTCTGCTTACACCATTTGAGAGACTTTTTAGCTCAAAGTTTCAAACTCTTACATATTTTTCCCACAAACTAGTTTCAAAAAACCTATGAACTACTTGGTCAGGCTTATCACACCAATAGTTCCAATTCTCAGTACCAATTTATGTCTTAGTTTTGCTTCCTGTTGCTGTGAGAGAACGCCCTGATAAAAGTAACTTGGGGTAGAAAGGGCTTATTTGGGATTATAGCTTGAGGGGACACACCCATCATGGTAGGGGAGGCATGCTGGCAGGAGCAAGGGGAGAGGCACAGCTTGTCACATTGCCAATGCGTCAGCAGTCCAGAAGCAAAGGGCACACAGGAAATGGAGCCAGACAACACACCCTCAAAGCCTACTGACATACTTCCTCAAGCCAGGCTCTACCTCTTAGAAATTCCATAACTCCCAAACACGGTGCCACCAGCTGGTTACCAAGTGCTTACACACATGAAACTTTTGGCCACATTTCATATTTAAACGTAAGTCCACATAACTCCATAGGTTGGAGTCGAAGCCTTTAACAAATAAAACTTTGAAGACATTCCAGATCCATATTACAGCAATACTCATAAGAATCAAATAAAATATAATTTATTGGATACTCCTGAATCAGGAGTTGTTTGGTAGTTTCCAATTGGTTACGCTGGCGTTTTGCTTCAGTCATCTCATACAGAAAAAGTAAGTGACTCCAGTTATCTCAACCTATTTGTTTCCCAGCTTAAATTTCTTTCTTAAACAAATCTCTTCATAAGAGCCTGACTATCACGAATTCATCTAAAATGACCTTACCTTAGGATTTCAAAATTGTATTTGTAGAGCAGGGACACAGGTATCCAATCTATAAATATTAAAGCCATGGTGACCTTAGTATCTATGTGACTTGGAAATCTGAAAAATTATACTAATGCATAATGCTTGTGTTTACTTATAGAAGTTAGATGAAGATAATTTAAACATCTCTTTGATGAGGCACAAATTGTAAGCTTTGAATCTAAAGGTAATTGCTAAAATGTCTTTATTTTAAAGCACAATTCTGTAATATCTATTCATAATGGATTTTCTTTAATAGTTAAGTCTGTTTTTAATGGAGCTGAATACAGGCAGTGCCAAATTTACCATGGTTCAATTTAACTTTATCCTACTATGAAAGTGATAGACATTCAGTAGAAATCATAATTTTAATTTTAGTCTCTCTCCAGGCTGACAATGTGTAGTACAGTGCTCTCTCATGATGCTGGGCAGCCACAGAGAGCCTCAGTTCCCAGTGGCCACACTATCTCTTGGATAAACAAGCCATACTCTATAGATGGTGTATCGCCACAGTATTCAACAAATTATTTCATGCTTAATCATAAAATAGGAATCATATAAGATGATGTTGTCCAACTGTAGGTTAATGTAAGTGTTCTGAGCACATTATAAACTAGACTAAGCTATGATGTTTAGTAGGTTGCGGTGCACTTCAGCATAATGAGTTTTCAACTTGGATGGACTTCCGTGGATATAATGTTCTTTGAAGTTGAGGAACAGCTGTATGTTGCAAAGCAAAGGAGGAAACCACATCGTGTGAATTTGAGCTTACTCTTAGAAGTGTTGTGGAGCAGTGAGCCAGCAGGAATTTATTTCCTGGAAAAGGGAGCTCTAATCCACAGCATATCATGCACCGAGTAAATTCTTACATGATCTTCCTTAACTTAACAGCCCAGGAATTAATGTCCTCAGTAGGCCCTGGATCTGGAGGAGAAGGTCAGGGATACACTGAAAGAACATGTAAAACTTTCAAGTCAAGGCTACTACGAAAGTGTAAGAGCTCAGCCTAATCCTGACTTGTTCAGCTCTCAATAATACTGAATTAAATGTATTTCATATTTGAGTAATTGCATTTATATTTTGTAATCAAGGCAAGGGAAAGATTAATATATTTATATAAATATGGACTGGGTGTGGTGGCCCACACTTACAAGCCTAGCATTCAGGCATCTGAGGTGGAAGGACTACAAGTTTGAGGCTGGCCTGGATAAAAAAGAAAAGAGGAGAAAAAAACTAAAATCAAATGAAAGAAGGAGAAAAAATGCAAACATGATAAGCTACAGCTTTTATAACAGTTTCTCTGTTTCTTAATAATTGTAATAGAAAAATGATTTTTGTTTTAGTGTGATATACACAGTTCCTAAAAAGCAATGGAATATTTGTTTAAGCTGCAAACTTTTTTCTTGGCTGAAATTGCTGTAGAGTTTGATGCCCTTTTCTTCTCTACCAAGAACAATATGTTGAAATAAGTCCACTTTTTTCCTTTTAAGCTTGACCTTAGAAGAATGATTTACAAGAAATTGAAATCCTAGAGTGTGGTGTCAGGATATGCTGGAAAGTAGAGATTTGGGGAAGCATGGCTCTTACACTACAGCAATGGTCATTTCATAAATCTCACCACTTTCTTAGACGAAATTATAAATGCTATCCACTGTAAGTGTCTGAAGAATTTGCTGCGTCAAGTGCAATATAACTTTATTCTGATTTGACTTAAAATACTCTTGGAACTAGTCTAGACCAGTAGGAGAATAAAGAATTGTGAGGTTAATTTTAGAAACATTAGTAATAATGGCTGTAAGAAACATGTCCATGAGAATATGAAGAAATACTGTTCTATCTTGGCTCCATGAGACAGAGTAGGGTCTCAGAGAAAATCTGATAACTTTGTGTACTGTACATTGATCTCCCCATACAAAAGACAGATCATTGAAAAGCAGTAAATGTTATTTCTTTTCTCTCACATTTATGTAACTTAATTCATCCATGGTTTATTTAAAACACATTAAATTATTTGTTCCACATTGAAGACATTTAAGAATAATTTTAAGTAATTCTGACAAATAATAGTGGACACTGAGTGAAAACATAATCGTCAAAATAAAAGATATTTAAATGAAACAGCTAGCATCAGGCATTTAAGAATAAACAGCAGTCAAATGTGTGAGAACGTTCTCTGTAGTAGAGTCAAACACAATGATCCTTAACCACATTTTAATATTCTGGCCTAGAATTCTTTTACATGAGCTGGAGCCTGTGAAGATGACCGATGTGATTACATCTAAAGTTCTTGCCAAACATGCTCCTTGTGTCACAGCTTTTCAGAGGGCTTCTTACAACTTTGGTCTACGGAGGAAGGACAGATACGTCGTACTCATCCAGCCAGGCTGGAAAGAATGGGGCAGCTAACAGAATGAGATGTGATTCGCAATGTGGTGGCACATGCCTGTACCTGCAGGAAGCTAAGGAATTCAAAGTCAGTTTCAGCTAAGAGCTAAAGCCAGGCCAGCCTGGGCTACACTACACCTTGTTTCAAAGCGACAAGCCAAACTAGGAAGATGTGATCGTATTCTCCTGTAGGTTCCCCTCTCTCTTCCCATTTCATGCAAAGCAGCCACGATCTATGTGTTTTTCTTTCTGTTACTTATTTTTTCTGCAACTTGAGATGTCAGGCCAGCTCATCAATATGGGGATATACGCTCATAGTTTGAAGAGAAATGCCATGATTCATATTTCAACTTTTTGAGAAATTACCAGTCACTTTTGCCTCCATTTTTCATGAATTAAAATCATTTTGAAATCTCTCTAATGGTTCTGCAAACAATTTGAAACAAACCTCAAGAAGTGAGACATAAACTTAACGTTCGTTTAGTGAAAATATGAATTCTGTTAGCACCGGGCAACCGGGCATTCACCTGCTAAAACACACCATTGTGACACTTGGAGGCAAAACACAGATGGGACTATCACAGTTCTTCCCGAGACAAGGAGTGGAATGGGGGCCTGAATGAGCTTTTATGAGGGCCGTAGGTCCTTAGAAGAGGTTTCAGTAGTCCAAAAGGCATATATTCTGTCAAATCAAGACTCCTTCTTCATATAAAAGTGACCATTTAAGTACTTAAGTGTCTCCGAGAAGTCCCAAATTATCATCAGTTTCACTAGTTATTTTTCTGACCCAGAAGACATTACAGATTCTTCTTCTGGTAATTCAGTTCCCTGAACAAACATTATTTTTGTTTGTACTATATAGATGGAACTTGGATTTTCCTCTTCTAAGAAATGAGATAATGAGCTTATTCGTTAGACTACATTTCATATAGAAAAATCCCAGAATTCCTCAGTGTGATTTTCTCTAGCATATAAAACAGTTCAGTAAATTATGTTAGTATTTTATATATTTTATAAAATGATTATTCATCAATAAGTTTTTAGGTCAGGGAAATATATTGATAAATTAGTTACAAAAAGTTTTCCTGTTAAGAACTATGAGATACATAAATTCCAATAGTATAAATAACATAAAAGTATAATTTGAGTGTCAGGGAGATTGCTCAGTAGGTGAAGCGTTCACCATGCTAGAATGAGGATGTGGTTTGGATCTTCAGAACCCTCCGTAAGGCTGAGTGCAGTTGTGAGCATCTGTAATCCTAGCACTTGGTTGTGAGACGGGAGAAAGAGGCAGGAGAAAGCCTGGAAACTCCCAGACCAGCTAACCCTGTCTCAAACAGGATAGAAGGGGAAGACTGACAAGCGTACTACAGAGCGTGGTTTCTCCACAGAGTTGTGGTTTAATGAAAGCCATTTTTTAGCATGGATATTGAGTGTGGGGCTTAAGAGAAAGAGAGGCACTCAGGGCAAGAATAAGATATCTCAAGGTAGAGTCGAATTAAATGCCTTACATATGTACCATTTTGGTGGCTCTCAAGCTACATTTCAAAGGCTTGATAAGAAACTGTTTTCCATTTTTCTTTTTTCTCTTTTTGATAAGTGAGATTGTAGTGTGGGTCTAGAGGTGCCTTGTGTGGGATTATAATCTGATAAAATGAGTTCCAACTAGGTTTGCAGAAGCGGTTCAGGATAGTTTTTTATTGTATATGGGTTTCTAGTAAGATTCCTAGACAATTGTATATTCATAGCTAGAAAAAATTGTCTTAAGCCCATGTTAATTGCATTGAAATTCTTGCTTTTCAGCTGGCAAGAGGCTTCAACCAGGCTTCAGGGTTAGGGGTGCCTTTCCTGTCCTATGACTACATAATATTCCCTGTCTTTCTATCCTGTCTCAATATCACTGGAGAAAAGAAGGACGAATACAACAGGACTACGGTTGATCAGGTAAAGCTATAGCTCATGGGGACGCACGAAGTTAATGACAGCCTTGTGTTTGTGAGATTTTCAGAAAATATCTGAGAGAGGAGTAGGGCGTTTTTGAAGATTCTATGAACTCAGGTATTGATCACTGCTGTTTTAACATTCTTATTTAAAATATCTGTATATACAAGGTATATGATCTCTGTGTAGGTAATCTTCACAGCAAACATTTTATGCTGGAATTTTTGACTCTCTGACAGAAAGTTCAACCAGACTCTGAAGTAAAGGTTTCCTTTTTCTCTCCATGTTCCATTAATTATCTTTATCTTTTATCCTGTATCCTGCCACAGTGACTGGCCTGGTAAGATATACTCACTGGTGCAATAATGGTAGCAATATGACAGCAATAACCAAACACTTTCTGATTGGATTCAAGGACCACTGCACAAGATAGAAGTCACACCTACCACCACGGCTAGGGCCAAGATCCTGTGACTAGATAAGTCATCGATCTTAAGGGAGAACCTACTATTGCTATTCTGCTAAATGAACACAGGATTAAACTGACACCTAATGACATCACTATAGCCATAGATGAGTTCGTTTCTCAACCCTCAGCTGAGAAGCTTCTTTTTGCTGTACACAGCAATTATCGAGAGACCCACAACTGGCTAATATGCAGAGAATAAGAGATTGCAGAGTACGTGAAGTCCCACCCCTAGCCGAGGAGCTATTGGTAATTGACAGTTGCTGGGAGAGGGAGAATAAGTTTTTAAAAATATTTTTTTTAATTTTATATATTATGCATTGCACATAATACATATATATATATATTGCAAATATTATGTAAGTGCACATGTCATGCAATGTCTGCAGAGGTCAGAAGAGGGCATCAGATCCCCTGGAACTGGAGTTATGGATGGTTGTTAGCCACCATGTCAGTGCTGGGACTTGAACCTGGGTCCTCTACAAGGGCAGCCAGTGCTCTTAACCACTGAGCCATTTCTCCATCCCTACAATCTGTTTTTATAAGGGGGTATCACCCCTAGTAAGTTGACTACACTCCAGAGGATGATCCCACAGTCAAGGTTATTTGGGCAACACAAATTGGACTTTGTGGGCTTTATAAACAAAAGGAGGGGAAAAGGTTGGGTGGGTAGGGAGGTGGGATTATATCTGGGATGAGATGGGGGAGGGAGTGAATAAGATCAAAATACATTGTATGAGATTTTCAAAACATAATATTATGACTGACCCCTACCCCCACCAGCTACTCACATCATTTCTACAAGTTAGAATTGACAACTAAAGTTTATAGGTTTTATAACAAGTAGCTTTTTCCTTCCATCCATGAAAACAAACAAGCAAACAAAAGCCTAAGACTGCTCCACTACTGTCCTCCCAATGTGTTAATGAGGTTTGCTTTCTTCACACCAACACCTGTACCATAGGACAACATATTGTTTGAAATTGATTCTCAAGGGTGATTCACTCAAGTTACTTTGCTAAAACACAAATATTGCATTTAAGGGTGCTTGGAGAAGAGATTTCTACCAAATGATAACTTAAGCATTATTTTAAGTACCAAAGTCTTTGCTGTGAATCAAAATGCTGCTGTCAGAGACTTGGTTTCAAGTGCAAGGAAAACAGATAAGAGAAAGGGAGGACAGAAAACCCTTAATGAGCATCTTAATGGAGTGTCTACACTCTGCAGGATTGCACAGCCTGCCCTACCTTAGAAGGCAAGGAATTCAACTTCCCTTTTCATCAGGAAGAGGTCTTAACTTCTTTTTCTGCAGCAACAACTGAATGTACAGATAGTATTTGTATAAAATCCCTTAGCTACTCTGAAGACACCATCAAAGTGAAGAAATGAATCGAGTGAACCTGAGGGTGGAGCTGTTGGGGACATCTACATTTCACTATTTATACATTTTCCTAATCAATAACAACTTCACTCACTGAGAAAATTGAAGCAAACAGAAGATCCTCTGGAGTCCCTACCACCTTACATCTCTGTCCCTAAACACCTGTAGAAGAACACCCTATATCTCTTCTTTAATGTAAAGCCCATCCTTCATATTCAGCAATTATTTCTGTTTTCTCCTGAATCATCACTTTTCTTTCTCTAAGGCATCAGCACCAAACAAACAGGTATTTCTTTGATCTTAAAGTACAAGAGAATTGGGAGAGTGGTGGTGATGAGAACAGGAGATGGAAACTATTTAAGTAGTGTAGAGTAAAAAGACCTTCAAATAAAAGTGACTCAGTTCTCTCAGCTAAGAGCTGGAAATGTCCTGCCAGTACCGGTCCTTGCTTGAAGCCAAAAGCATCTAAGCCAAAGATGCCTCTAGTCCACCATAGCTTGAGGCTGGGGTACAAGAAAGGGAGTCTGGTTTTTTTTCCCCTTATCAATTTTCCCCAAAGGAGTGCCCAGTTACTGGAAACCATAAACCATACTCAGGATGTGACCAGAACCTCTACGGACCTGGATACCTGGAATGGGAACTGGATTGACCAGCACACCACCACCACCACCTCCACTAAACCCTTACTAATTCCAGAACAGTGTAGCTTTAAAATTTGCCCACTTTTCTGAATTACTCAGAAAAACATAACCATTCCTTCCTTCTTTTCATGTCTTTGCTAAATGTGCTTGCCCTGACACTTTGCTTCCCCCCCCGCCCCCGCCAAAAAAAAAATGGACTAAAAGTGTTAGATTCCAAGAGCAAGGATACTGGGGAAGGGAAAATAGGAAGCTGGAAGGGAAGGAAGCTTCATGAAGCTGTTGCAAGATGGTGATATTCCTGGGCTGGGCAGCTTGCAGATGGTAACCTCCCTGGTTGCCGCCTTGGGAGTATGTGCTAAAAGGAAGTAAGGGGACTGGGCCTAACGAGTTCAACAAGGTGGCGAGGCATTTTGATGCAACCTCTGCCAGTCTATGGAAAGTTCCAAAAGAATGAGGGAGAACAAGAGGGAAAGAAAACTATAAACCATGGACTAAATACAGATTCATTAATTAGAAAAGTGACAGAAGGGTGGGTGATTAAAGGGTAACTGATGTGGATACTGTAAATCAACTAGAGTATTGCAATTGCTTGTGGAATTTGGGGTGTGAATACTGAATAAGCTTGTTCTTGAAAGGTCTCCAAAGAAGTCGGAGATATGGAAGTCAGCCAGGTTTCAGTGGCAGTGCAGAGGAGAGGTGTGTAGAGAGGTTGTCATGTTGTTCCATTAGGAATATTACAGTCTACAATGCAGGAATCCAAAGAGACTTGTTTTAAATGTTCCCTGGTGCACCTTAAGGTGATTCCTTAAGGACAAGAAGGGCAAAGGCACAGGCTTACCTCTAAATCTTATGACAGGTAGGCAGGTGGATTTTATGAGCACCTTTAAGATAAGGATCTGATCCCGTTTTAATTTTTAAGCATATAATAAATTAGCTTTCAAGAACTATCTGTGTTGGTCATATTATAGATGACCTGTACACATTTGTGGAAGGAACACAGTTTCCAGCACATACATAACTTGTTTTTTGTTTTTTTTGTTTGTTTGTTTGTTTGACTTAAAATTTTTTTAGCACTGCTTGCTGCTCTTGCAGAGGACCTGTGTTAGCTTCCTGATTAGTTAGTTAGTTAGTTGTTAGCTAGCTAGATAGTTAGCTAGATAGTTAGCTACCTAGATAGTTGCACACACTCAGCAAGCACCAGCTTGGGTGCCTGTTTGTAGTGTTTTGTTAGTTAGTTGTTAGCTAGCTAGATAGTTAGCTAGATAGTTAGCTACCTAGCTAGTTTTGACAGTGCTAGGAATCTAACTCAGGGCCTTGCACACACTCAGCAAGCACCAGCTTGGGTGCCTGTTTGTAGTGTTTAAATGTGCTCATTGATTTGGATGAAAAAATAAATCTGTGCTCAATACATCACATGGCTATGACATGCAGATTTCTTTTTGGTTTTGTTTAACAGTCATATTTCTTAAAAGTATAATTTAGAAGCACTTTATTTCCCCATGTTTTTAATTTTTAATTTTCCAAGAATGTGGTGGCTTCTTCATGAAAAATACCCCCCTCCCAATTCTTCCTGGTGGCATTACTGACCCTAGAATGCTCCTTGCACAGCCGTACTTACTATGACCACAATCAGTATTTTTAAGATACTTACAACAGTGCTCTGTAATTACTTGTATCTTAATAAATATACAGGAATCACATTTTTAAAAACTGTGGTTTGCCTGACTGGCAAAATGCCTATATCATAGCAAATACTTAAATAATATTAGATGATAAATAATACACGTTATTCCTATGAAATCAGGATATGTTTTGGTCATTGTGAAGTACCTACTTTATAAGGTACTCTGAATTACCTATGTTAGCCATTTATTTATAAAATCATTTCCCTAGGTATCCTCATTGGTAACAGACTATTCTAGAAATGCATTTTTTCCCCAAGTACAATTTTCAAACACATGAATTACATGCTCTATGGATAAGTGAATATGAATATTCTTGACTGACAGAGGACACAGTGGTCATTTGTTTGATTTTCTGATTGCTATCTTTGAAGCCCGTTAGAGTAGTCGTTGTCAATGAAGGATGAATACATAAAGAGAATCTAGACTCACTGGTAATTCAGAAGGGTTCTAAACTATTCACATTTCATTTCTTACTGTGAGTTGCAAATAGGAAATAAAAATAACATTAAACTTTTTGTAACATCACTTGGCTGAATGAGTTACTAGAAAGGATGTCAGATAGTACAAGATGATGTAGGATCAAATGGTTGTTCCAATGATTTTAATTTTTTGCAAATATACCAAGAAATAAAAGTAAAATATATAAAGAGTTCAAAGTCCATGCCAGATTGTTTTAGACTCATTCTGTTTTTCTCTGCGGATTGAACTCCATTCTATTTTTACAGCTCAGACTATCGTTTTCCTAGACACCGGAAAGAGCTCCAAAGGACAAAGGCACTGCTCTGAAGGGCACAGGCACTGCAGTCCTGACACTACTGGAGTGCTGTTGACTCCTTGTCTTTTGGGATCAGGAGAGTGAGCCTGTCAGCAGATTTCGTGCCACTATTCACAGCCTCACGGATCAAGCAGACAGTTTCTCCAGAATTCTTTCCATATAGGAAATATCTTCATCTGATGTGTAAAATTGAAAATACCATTCATTCATCTATAGAAACCTCATGCTATCAAATGTGGACTTTTATAGATGAGCAGGTGTAACTGAAGGCAATTATAGAGCAGTTAATAGGATTTTTGCTTCACAATATGGAACTCTAAGTGTTTAACTCCATCTTTTAAAAGGAATCACACTCAAATGTCAAACCCCTAGCAATCAGAAGCTTGATCCACTGCAAGTTCTTAACACTCTGATGAAGGTGAAAATACATTCGAGTACTACATTCTGTGAACCATAACATGTTAAATTATGTCAAAACATAGTAAGTTTTAGGAAAGGCATCAGCAATAACATAGGAACGCTGTCTTCCATAATGAACATTTTCTGTTTAACCCTCAGTTAGTCAGACAACACACTTGACACTAATTTTCCTAGCTTTCACATTATATGTGGTTTTCAAGTTCAGTAAATATCAAGCCTGAGACTTATCTGGAGAGGGTGGAAAAAATGAAGGAAATATAGTGATTTATAGTAGCTTCTACTCACTTTGTATTCTTCATGGTCATTTTTCCCATCTTAGACAGAATTTTATTTCAATATTTCAGGAAACCAGTGTAGAATTCAGTATAGAATAAAAACTGTATAAATGGCGTCAGGAATTCTCAGTACTAATAAAAAATAATTATGCTTATTAACTTTTATTCTCAAGAAAATTTGTCATCTTCCTGCAGTCAATGGAATACAGAGAATCAACTTTTACACTGCTTTAATATGCCTTCTTTTTTCCCTCAAAATCCTCAGTTTCCATAATTGGTACAGTGTAACCATTTCACTCATTTATTTATCAATAAAAGAGCCATAACGGACCAACTTTTAAATTCATACTTCCTTTCTCTTTATTCATTTTAAGTAGTAATTCATTCCCCCCCCCCAAACTGGAATGTTTTAAATTTAGCCTTGTCTATATTTCATTTTTTATTGGCTTTTTACCAAGGTTATTTTGAGTTCTGGTCTCCAAATGCTAACAATATTTTCCAATTTGGTGACCAGCTCAATTTTGGTATCTTCTATTCTAGCAAGTTCCTAGTCCCAAACAAGGGAGACAGAATAATCAAGGCAGTGATAGAATAGTGTGTAGGATCCTTGATGTGTAATGTCCCACCCTACATAGATCAAGACAAGCTTTACAGTAGAGTGGGATTTAGCTTAATGGGATCCAACTTGCTAGGGAACTGCTGGGAAAGTACATTGTAGTGAGAATGCAGGCAAAAACACAAAGGTGCCAGAGTGGCATGTATCAGGGAAACAGTAAATAAATTGTTTACTTAACATAAGACACATAAGCTTAAAAAGAGGTTGACATGAAAGATTATTGACATTTTGCCATTAATTATAAAATACAATGAGGCATATCTTTCAGAGATATTATATTTGTAGAAAGTACGTCAAATACACTCTCTGGGCGATTTTTTGGAACCAAACTCACAGGAAGATAATATTCACTTGAGATAAGTTCTGATTACTGACAATAGGATAGTATTTTGACATGTCTGAGTATAAGGAAAAATAAGAGGGATTCTTCTCATTACTTAGGAAAGCAACAAAATATTTAGCAACCCACATGCTGTTTCGGAACATAGAGTGTTCATTCATATAATTTGCTTCTCTCGTTGACAGTGGTCTGTTCAGTTTAGGTATCTAATTTAAAGATCAGAAAACAAAAGTTTATAGGAAGCTCACACAACTTACTGGATTTTTATGGTGTTAGCTGTTTGTTTTATCTACTTTCTATCAATACTGTTAAAACAAGGAGTACAAAGTCAGTAAAGAAAACAAATGATACCTTCAAAATCCACAATATTTAGTTTTTTTTTGGGGGGAGCAGGTATTCTTTTCAAGGTTATAGGAGTAAGTCTTTGCCTTGAAACTATTCTAGTTCTGTGACTGCTATAAACTACAGCATTTACTATACGATACCACATTATAGCTATGCCTGAATAAAAACAGTCTGACTCTTACCATCCTTGTTGCCAAAAGCAGACTCAAATTGCTGAGAGAATCTGTTCCTTCATTGTTGGAAGTTGACTATTCAGGGATGCCAGGTGCAGGCAGTTCAGCCCTGGGAGAGGCAAAATAAAGGGCCTGCACGTTCTTTTATAGAAACAGTATACCCAGCATGAAACGAGGAAGGAAGAGGCAAAGGACTTGTCTTAACAGAAGTTTATGTTCCTTCTGACCCCTACTGACCTAGACTAGTATGCACAGAACCACATACAAGTGTTACCAATTTAATCCTTGTGGTTGCAACATGAATGACATAATCTTCATATCTTTGTTGTTTGCAATGAATCATCTCTGCTTCCATCATATTCACGCACTCATGCATTATTCTATGTCAAGGGCAAGGAAGCACCATGAGGGATGGAGACCATATGCCCAGATCACAAGATGAGCCCATGGCTTGGTGAGCTTGTCTGCATTATGAAGAAGCAAAAATTAACTTTTTCATCACAAATTTAAGTAAAAGTCATTTGTCCAAAGTACATCCATATTGCGAAAGTCATTACTACAATAAACCTCATGGATTAAGCGAATTTCAGTGACTGGAAAGAAATGTTCACCAACACATGAAAACCATATATAGTATAGAGGAACATAGATCCAAAAACCCATTTGCTTCTCACTTTTACATGCTCTAATTGTGTTAAAATTAATGTTGTGTTTTATAAATATTTTTACTGCTTCACCTAACATATTGATGAAGAATGTCAATGTATTTAAAATATCTTAGAATTTTCTTTCTAAATTAACTAATTAATTTACTTTTATTTTATGTGGATGAATATTCTGCCTGCATGGAAGTGTACCACATGTATGCGGTGCCTGTGGAGGCTGGAAGAAGACATTGGATCACTAGAACTGGAGTTACAGATGGTTGTGAGCATCCTTGTGGGTGCTGGGAACTGAACTAGCATACTCCATAAGAGCAGCAGTTACTCTTAACTTCTGAGCGATCTTTCTAGCACCTGCTACAAGCTTCTCGTGTAATTTCTCTAAATGAGAGCATCAGATTTTGAAAATTACACAATCTTTAAGACTTAGGCTCCATTTTTCATATATACTATCTATTGAAAATGTTAGTGTAATTTCACTGGATTTAAAAAAAATGAGACAGGGTCTCATCATGTAGCCCTTAGCTGGCCTGGAACTCCCTATGAGGACCAGGCTGGCTATGGACTCACAGAGGTCTGCCTGCCTCTGCCTCCTGAGTGCTGGCATTACAGGTGTGTGCCACCACACTCAGATAATTTCACTGGAAATTAAATCCATAGAAGAAGCAGAGTATATGCTAAATTGAAAATTTAAATTATTCTTATTAAGACAATGAACTTCATAAGCTCTTAAACAAAAGATGTCTTCAAGGTCTATTTAAATTAATCTCATTATTAGAGATGCTCAGAGATGTTTTGTTAACATTACATTTGATTTATCTTGTTTTAAAAATCCAAGAAGAACAATATATTTAACTTTTCACTATAGTATAAATTCAGAGTGATTTTGAACTTCTTAGAGAGATCTGATCATAAAAGTTTTGATGGGGAACAGTGCTAATTTTCTCATACATAGAATATGAAACAAGCCACCAATAATTAGTATTGCCTTCTTGGATGCAATGAGTTCTGCTAATGTGGAAACATTCTATTTTTTGGTGCAATAATATTAGGAGCAAACAGAATTAAGCTTTCTTTGTGTGGAAATGGGAAAATAGGAGAAGTCATTATAAAAGATTGAGCTATTCATGTCTAGATAATTTGAGATGTACAGTAAGTTTGTGTTCTAGTAAACTTGCCTAAGTTCAAAATATTACAGGTCTAAAATGATTGTATAGCACACTGAAACATGACAGCTTAGTAACTAGTACACCATGGAGCTGTGGTAATTTACTGGCACCGCCTCTTTTCTGAAGAGGTTACCATATTGCACTTTGGTAGTCTGGGAAAGGCTAACATTCAAAATTTGAAGTAGTCTTTAAAAGTATTTGCTTATTATTTTTACATTATATATATATATATATGTGTGTGTGTATGTGTGTGTGTGTGTGTGTGTGTGTGTGTGTGTGTGTGTGTATTGCCTGCATGTATGTAAGTGCACTCATGTCGTCATGCAGTGCCCACAGAGGTCAGAATAGGGCATTGGATTCCTTGGAGCTGGGGTTAGGGATGGATGTTAGCTGCCATGTGGGTGGCTGGGAGCTGAGCCTGGGTCCTCTGCAAAAGCAGTCAGTGCTCTTAACCACTGAACCATCTCTCTCATCCCTGAAGTAGTGTTTTTATTGAATGAAACTATCTCTCACACAATCATAAACACACACACACACACACACACTAGTGTGTGTGTTTGAAAATTTTATTGAATTTTGAACTTTGAACTTTTCTATCTGCCTTGAAGAAACTCACTACATTTTCATAAAAGTACAGCTATCATTATTGTGACACAATAAAAATACACATCTTGTCTCTGCCTAGGTCCCTTATTTTCAAATGGGTAGCTTCTAAAACTCCTGGAATCTCCAAACTGAAAACTGTCTTTTTGCTTCTATGACCAGCAAATGGGTTGTCTGGGCAAGGCTCAGATGAGTGGTGTTGTTCCCAAGAGTGATTAGAGCATTGGAAATTTCAAAACTGCACCCCAACTCCTTACCCCCCACCTCCAGTGAAGGGAGAGTGGCTGGAGATTGGCTTAATGACCAGTGAGCTACTATGCAATTAGTTTTGCCATCATGACTTAGAAGGACAGGGCTTGAAGACATCCCGGCTGCTGCCCATGTGGAAGTGATGGGAGGGCAGTGTGTTTGGTGACAGTGTAGAAGATCCCTGTCCTTCCCCATATACCTTGCTTATCTCTTCAACCTACTATTCAAGTTCATGCATGTAACATTATCCTGCATTATAAATTAATAATGCTTCTCCATGCTCAGTGAGATATTCTGTAAAAATGAACAAATCAAAGGAGACAGTTATGGAAGTCTCTGATTTGTAAGTTGGGCAGAATCTGTGGGTGATTTGGGAATCCATCTCTTGACATCTGAAGTGGGGAAGGGGTAATCTCGTGGGGTTGAACCCTCAAATTCTGTAGTCCACAGTATACACACATAGTATCAAAAATGAATTGTACACCCAGCAGGAACTGGAGAATTGATCAGTGTGGAGGACAAAAAAAGCAGACAGGAAAATAATAAAACAGAAAAACACATTTAGTATCTGAAGGTGTTCTGGAAATACTGATTGTCATTTCTAATTTGTGGTTAATGGATTTATATGATTGGTCTACTGTATCAATGTATTTTTATTCCAAATGTTTCACCCATTTTTGTTCCTTTTTCTTCTTTTATATTAATAAACAAATATCTTATTTTCTTTTTTCTTGTATGTCTACAGCTGTTTGCTTTCTAGTATTAGAGTGGGTTCTAGACTTACTTCCTTCTCAACCAGACTCTTAGCTCCATCTCTGCAACTTGGGTTGATGGTCTCCACTGTACTCCTTTCCCTCCCTAAGGCCTAGTGCAAGCATCAAACTACAATAGCCAAAGGACTTGCTGCATTTGCTGCCCCATTGTTAGATCTCTGCATTGTGGAATTTTTGTTGTTACATGGTGTAGTTTGAATGTAAAATGTCCTCCATAGGCTCCTGTGTTTGAATACTGAATCCTCACCTACTGTGGCTATTTGGAAAGATTGTGGAACATTTAGAAGAGACTTACTAGAGAGGTGAGACCCTGGGGGTTGATCTTGAGGTTACATAGCTCAGTGACACTTCCTGTTTACTCTTTGCTTCCTGAATGAATACAATGGGACCAGCAAACAGCCATTTAGTCATGATGTCATGTGTTCACTGTAGTGATGACAGGGACATGATAACAGTGTCCCCTCACACTGTTAGCCAGAGGAAATACTTCTTCCCTTATGTTGCTTATTTTCAGGTATTTTGTCATAGCAACAAGAAATGCAACTAACACATGTATCAAAATAAAATCTCCACCCCCCCATTATTTAAGGTGCCTCCGTCCTTACCTTGGACTCAGGAGTGTTCCAGCTTATTTTTTTTCTTTTGAAATATTTGTGTATGTTTCCTTGATCATCTTTTCACTTTAATAAACCTGTGTGTTCAGAGTGAAGATTTTTGAGAATACCATAATGTGGCATATTTTTAGCCAACCTGATAATATCTGCCCTACTATTAAAATATGTATATCATTTGTGTTTAATGTAATCATTGATATTATATTAAAATCTGCCACCTTCCTATTTGCTTTTAATTTGTATTTTCTATTCTTTGTTTCTTTTCTCTCTGTGCTTTATTTCTTTCTTTACTTTAATTGTTACCCTTTACTTTCATTGTTTGTCCTTCATTGTTATTTAAATTTTCATCTATCGTTATTTTTGTGTTTGAGTGTTTTACATGCATATATGTATCAATGGGTGCAATACCTGCAGAGGCCAGAAGAGCGTGTTTGATTCTCTATACTTGGAGCTACAGTTAGTTGCTATGTGGGTATTGAGAAGCAAACTAGGGTCCTCTGGAAAAGCAGCCAGTGCTCTTAACTGCTGAGCTGTCTCTCTGGCCCCTTACCCTTCAGTTTTGTAAAAGGTCCTTGCTGTTTAAAGAATTCTGTGTTCTCTCTCTCTCTCTCTCCTCTCTCTCTCTCTCTCTCTCTCTCTCTCTCTCTATGTCTAAGTAATTTATGATTGTACTTTCATTGTCTTATGGCTTAAATCTTATGATTTAATTATCTAAAGACTTCCTCTTCATTATGATATTTAATTAATTTTGATGTGCCTTAGTTTAAGGTCTTCTATTGGTTGTTCATTTCCTCCAAGTTATTAATCATATGTTTCTACTTCTTGGAAGACTCAACTTTTTGTTTGATGAAGTACATTGTCTATGGTATAGTTCTGATTGTGTTGGAAATAAAACTAATTCCTGATCTTGTCTTCCAGAGATTAAGAGGCCTAATGCTTTCTGCCAGCTTTTTCTCCTGTCTTAGGTAATTTTCTCTTATGACTGTAAATCAGAACACACACAGGTACAAAGGAGCAAACTTTCCTGCATGTGCAGCCTTGGCCTCTGCTGTTCTGGTGTAAGATTAGCTTTAAATTTCCCCAGTCACCTGTTCTTTCTCTCGAGCTCATTCAGACTGTAAAGTTCTGTAGGGTTCACCATCTTGTGCTGTGGCTTGAAAACTTCCTGTAGGTGGAATGGCGGCACAATCAAATGAATTACCCTCCGTATTTTTCTTTCATCCATGATCACAATTTTGTGTTTCCTTTCTATCAACAATTCCAACCGTTATTTCATACATTCTCACAGATATCAAAGGATTTCTGCAGTTGAGCTAAAAGGTAAGTGACTATGATAAACCAGTGATGAGCAGAGTAGTGTGAGCTACACTGGGCATCTCATTTGAGGTCAAGTGAGAAAATGCCTTTGTTGCGCAAGTTATGGCTGTTTTAATTCAGGTACAAGTGTGTTGTTAGTGACTTTATCTGGAAATTATATATGAAAGAAAGAGGTGGTTATAGATAGACCATTTATAAAAGGTTGGGATATGTAGGCTGCACAATTACACATCACATACAACTGCATTATGTATCAAGGCATGGTGATACATGCCTTTAATCCTAGCACTCGGGGAGGCAGAGGCAGGCCAATCTCTGTGAGTTCCAGGCTAGATGGGGTTACAAGGAGAGCCTGTCCCAAAAAGACAAAAAAAAAAAAAAAAAAAAAAAAAAAAAAAAAAGCCAACAACAGTAACAACTGCATTATGTAGTTTATTTCTTATCTTCTAAAGAAAATATCCTATAATCCCAAACAATTAAGTGTAATAAAAAAAGAACTCACCCTGAGGTTGAGGCCAGCTTGGACCATATAGGGAGCTCTAGACCCGTCTGAGCCAGCAGCCATTGACTGCCTGCAGCTCTTCATTTAAAGCCCTAAGCACATGTACATATGAGAAACACTAAATAGACTCAATGTGTACAATGTACACATTGTATGTGTACATTGTACATATATATGTATCTGTATGCGTACAATGTACATACATATGCATATGTATGTATTAATAATAATTAAAGAAGGGATCATGAATTGTGAGGAAGGGGAGAAGGACATGGAAGGGTAGCAGGGGAGGAGGGGTGGGAATGTTGTAAATACTGTATCCATATATGACATTCTCAAAAAATAAAAATTAAACTACATATGTGTGTGTGTGACATTTCAAGTTTAAGAACAACAACAAAAATACAGGATTTGTAGTACTTATAAGCTTAAAAAATAACCTCTCCAAAACCTCATATAAATCTGGAGAGATCCCTTAAAGATGAAAAACCATGGGCTCACAAGATGGGTCAGCAGGTAAAAGCACCTGCCACCACACATGATGTCCTGAGTTCAAGAAACACACATGATGGAAGGAGGGAACAGCTATGGCAAGCTGTTCCCCGATTCCCACGCAAGCACTGTGACATATGTGAACTGCCCCCTCCTCCGAAAATAATTTAAAATAAATAAAAATTTTAAATTGACCAAAAAGAGAAAAGAGCCAGGTGTGGTTGTGTACACCTTTAACCTCAGCACTTGGGAGACAGAGGCAGAGGCAGAGGCAGATCTCTATGAGATAGGGGCTAGACTGGTCTACATAGAATGTTTAAGGCCAGCTGTGATATACCCTGTCTCAAAAACCAAACCAAACCAAACCAAACAGCTAAAAAGTATCAAACTTAAAATATTATCTATTAAAACAATAATGCGATCAAAGACTTACTTAAGAGGTGAATTAGGGGGCCAGAGAGATGGCTCAGCAGTTAAAAGCACTGCTTGCTTTTGCAGAGCATCCAATTCTCAACACCCACATGGTAGCTAACACCTGTTCATAACTCCAGTTATGACATCCTCTTCTGACTTCCACAAGCACTTACATGCAGGCAGTACACTCATATACATAAATTAAAAGTAATAAATAAAATATGTTTTAAAAGAGGTGAATTGATACACATATATATGAATTTACATAGACTATCTTAAATATCTAGAATGTTAAAGGTTAACGATATGTCCTTGCTTGGGGCTGGAGAGATGGCTCAGCAGTTAAGAGCACTGACTGCTCTTGCAGAGGGCCTGGGTTCTATTCCCAGCACCCACATGACAGCTACGAACCATCCTTAACTCTAGTTCCAGGGGAATCTGAAGCCTCTTCTGACCTCTGCAGCATTGCATGACATGGGTGCACTCACATACATGCAGGCAATACACTCATACACATAAAATAAAAATAATAAATATGTATATATAAAAGATAATGTATTTGTTGTATCTTGAAAAAAGTATTATTGAAGAATATTAAAGCAGCAAATTTAAAGGTCACATTCATGCCTATAAAATTTATAAGAGAATCAAAGTGACAAGATGTCAAATTAGCAAGAAACAGTGAGAGGAATCTGTTTTATGAACTAACCTTTAAAAACTAGAATAAAAATGAAAGAAACTAGGTGAGGCGAGTCATGATGTGCTTATTTTAATAAAGCTTTCCTACTATTTTGCTAGATAATTGAAAGAAGTATTTCTATTATTTCCGTAGACTATGGTGAGGAAACCAGGTAACAGAATTCCTTTAGAACTGCAGTCAGACTGTCCTTGTGCAGTTTCAGAGAAAAAAAACCCTATAGGAATTTCTTCTTCTTCTTCTTTTTTTTTTGGTTTGTTTGTAGAAACAACTGCTACAGAAACAGTAAGAAAAAAAAAAGATTTTCTACCAGATTTTCACGGATTGTCAGCTCATAAGATAATATGAAAAAGACCATTGTGTGTAAACTTACAACAACCTAGCAGTTGTGTTGTGTACTCTTCCATAGAAGATGTGTAAATGTGCAATCCGTTTAATTGTCAGCACTTTGTTATATACTAGGCTTTATGAGATAATTTTGCCCAAATGTACTAATGTGAGTATTTTGAGCATGTTGAAGGTAGACTAAGCTATTATACATGGTAGGTTAAGTATATTAAATGCATTTTCAAATTATGGGTTGTCAGGATGCAGTCCACGATAAGCAGAGGAGCATCTTTATGTTTGCAAGAGGAAGAAGGACAAACCTGATGTTAGAATCACAAAAGATAAAAGCATTGTAGATAGATAGGTTTGCATATGAGCTACCCAAAGTGCTGGAATGTAATCTAAATTCAAAGTAAGTTACATAGTACCTAGAAATGTGGCTGGAGCAGGCTGGCATTCTGGATATTCAGTTTATGCATATGAGAACAGGAGGCAAGAAAAACCTCACATTTAATGATCTGGAACAGAGTTAGAAAACATTTACTTCAACTCCTGGCTATAAAGGAGTTAATTTAGATCGCTAGCTGTATAAAATTGTTATATTTGTGACAGAGTATGAACTTTCTTATGAAAACATGACCCTTAAATTTATCAGAGTGGCATCGGCCTGTTTCTTTTGTCATTCAAAGACAACAACCTCAAAGCCATGTCTATGGCTATTCCAGTATTCTTCTGTCTGATAATAATCTGTTACAGACTAGCCCAAACGGACCTTCCTTTGGCCACATATGAAGATAAACAAGATAATAAACAGTGGGAATATGCTTTGCCTAACTGAGTGAAGTTGTGTGTACTACTGTATTGTATTCTGCAGGAAGAAAGTTTAGACACCTTGAAAATATTCTTACAAAGATACTTCATTAATGAACATTGTTTCATGCTCTAATGAAATGCTCTAATGAAAATTGTTTCATGTCATATAAATAAGATTTAATTAAGTGATTAAATGAACAAATATTAGTAATTTTCAAAGAGATTTAACCATTAATTTGACTCCCCATTTACTTACCAAGCAAGTTCAAATAGATAATGATTTGTAAGAATCCATTAAGAAAAGATAAAGTTTTGCAATTTCACAGGTTAAGATTGCTGATGTTTTCTCTTACAGTAGGAATTCTTATAATGGAGAAAAATCATATACCAAACAATAACAAGTACTATTAAATAAATACATTTCTTTTTCCCTTTTAGACATCAGGATTATTAGGATTTAGTAGTGTGATATTGAGGGTCTATATTTCTTATTTTTATTTCTCAATGATTCACTGAGCCTCGACTGGGTTTAGTAGACACAGGAAGCTCAATTATGAGAATGTTAGCCAACGTGTGCCATGGTGAAGAACTCCTAAGTTTTTGACAAATTAAGGCTCATGGAATCCAATTACTCTGTTATGGTATACATTGATGCCACTAAGTACCCTGTCTGTGGTTTCTATTACCACTGTAACTTAAATTCCTCCTACTCTCCAACATAACATTTATGTATAGATCACATATAGAAACTTGTAACCCTCTTCTTCTCTTCCCACTTTAGTCCAAGTATGGATCATTCTTGTGGGATTTGACAAAGAAAAATTTCATTATAATAGTTACTTAGAAACTCCGCATCCTTAAAATAAGCATGAAATGCAAATATACGTGAGCTGAAGCCTCCTCATTTTGTAGAAGGCTAAATTCATTATTGACTTTTCTTGTAGTGACTCATGCCTTTTAGTATCATGGTTGTGCCTTCCTCATTAAACAATTGTGATGTGCAGTCTCCAGCTTGATATTCTGCATGAACTGATATAAACCTTAATTATTTCTTCTTTAAATGATTCATGGACTTCAGCAATGAAACCACGTGGACCCACTGTTCTCTTTGTAGAAGTTGTAGTTAACAGAGCTCACTTCTTTAAAGACATAGACCTATTCAGATTTTATATTCCTTTATATTGAGGTTGAGTCAATTGTGATTTTCAAGGTCCATTTCCTTTTCAGCTAAATCATCAAATTTATTGCTGTAATCTCTTTATGATGTTCTATCCTTTTAGTACCTGTGATCTCTATATATACTCGCTGTAAAGGTCATTTGTACTTAATTATAATTTTTTGATTAATCTTTATTTTGGGCTATTCATTTTGTTAGCTTGATTTTTAGAGACAAAGTCTCATGTAGCCCAAGCTGACCTCAATCTTGCTATGCAGTTGATGACCTTGACCTTCTGCTCTTCCTGCCTCTATACCCCATGAGCTGGGATTACAGGGCATGTCTTATTCTAGACACTAGATTTACAAGATATATATGATTAGTAAATCTTTTCTTCCACTTATTGAATTGTCTTTTATTTCCTTTCTTACCAAAGTTGTCTGGCTAGAAATTTCACTTCAATAGATGGAGGATAAGCTTAGTTGATGGAGTGCTTGCATAGCATACATGAAGCACTAGGTTCCGGCTGTATTGAGCACATCATAAGCCAGGCATGTGGCACTCACTAGTAAGCTCCACACCTGGGAGGTAGAAGCAGAAGGATTAGAAGTTCAAGGCCATCTTCAGGCACAGTAAATCGGAGATGAGGCTGGGCTACATGAGATACTGTCTTAACAAAACAACAAAAAGTGAATGAAAAAGAGATTTCAATTCAGTTTTGCAGAGAAGTATTGTGAAAGGAAATTCTTTCCTTGGCCCTGAGAAGGCTATGAGTCTTTTACAATGTAGTATGACATTAACCATTTATCATACTGAATAAATTCCTTTATATTCTAGTTTGTCATTTGTTTGTTTGTTTGTTTGAGACAGGGTCTCACATTGCAGTCCAAGCTGTCCTGGAATGCTCAGTGTAGCTTAGGTTAGCTTTGAACTCAAGATAATCCTCCTGCCTCAGTCTCACAAGTTCTGGGTTTACAGGCATGACCCCGAGAAATTATTTTCATCATTTAGGCTGTTGATCTTGTTAAATACTTTTCCTGTATCAATGGAGGTAACCATGTTATTTTTCCTCATGCTAGTAATATGGTATATTCCATTGTTTGATTTTAATACATCAAACTACCTTGCATTCTTGAGATAAAATACCACACTTGACCATGTTGTCTATGCTTTTAAAATGAGTTTTCAGACTATGTTCTCTGGTATAGCTTTGAGGATTTTCATGTCTATATTCATAAGGCACACTGGTTTGCAGCTGTCTTGCGACATGTTTATCTGCTCAGGTTCAGTGTAATGCTGGTCCCACAGAAGTGTTCTCCCCTCCTCTAATTTTATTATTTTTTTGAAAACTTTTCCTTTGTGTGGGTCTCCTTTTTTGGAGTTTGCTGAGGTTCTTATATGCACACATCCACTAACAGTGCTTTGGGGTCTTCTCCATTGTCTTTCTTCCAGCTCTAACTCCTGTTATGGATATGTTGGTATGTCCGATGGGGACCCAAAGACCTTTTACTCTTTTCGTTTATATGTGTGTGCCTCTGTTCTCACATTGGATAATGCCATTTAACTTAACTTTAAGGCATATTTTTCCCTTGCCTGTTCAAATCAACTATTCAAAAATCTAGTGATTTTTCAACTGAGGACTGTACTTCTCAGCTTCAAAAATTCCATTTGTTTTGGGTTTATACTTTTTCTCTATTTTTAAGCTCTTTCAGTTGAATCTGTCTCTCCATGTCACTTCTTCATGAATTTTCATCTAGCTCAGTAGATTTAAGGTAGCTGAGGTGAAGTCTTTTCTAGTCATTCTGTGTGTTCTCTGTAAACTGGCCATATTTCCTTTTTTGTATACATTATGTTTTTTGTTGTTTTTAAAGAATGGGGGGCATTTTATTATTAGAATGTGGCAGATCTGAAAATCAGTGTTCACTACACTCAGAGTTTGTTTTTGTGCTTATTATGGTTTATAGTAAGTGACATAGTGTCTTTTCTAAACTATTTTTGTAAAGTAGCTCTAGCTGGCCTGGATTCACTATGGAGACCAGGCTGGCCTCAAACTGACAGAGATCCACCTGCCTCTGCCTCCCAAGTGCTGGGATTAAAGGTGTGCGCCACCACGCCCAGTGTAAAGTTTGTATATTTGTAATGTGTGATCAGATTCTGAAGTCTCAAATCCTTAAATTGTCATCAGATGGTACTTTACAATGAATTTTCTTGAATTTCTGGATCCCTACTCTCATTAAAAAAGAAAAACAAGAAAGGAAGGAAGTGAGGGATAGAGGAAGGAAAATGTTTCTATGCTGTGTTGCTGGAGACAACATCTCAATACGTAGTATGTGTGTAAGTGCACCTGTGTTGTGCAATGCCCACAGAGGTCAGAAGAGGTCAGAGTCAGATTCTCCTGGAACTGGAGTTGCAGATGGTTGTTAGTTTTCATGTCGGTGCTGGGAATCAAACCCTGGGTCCTCTGCAAAAGCAATCAGTGCTCTTA
>NW_008334871.1:1472609-1473845 GCF_000622305.1 Nannospalax galili | reverse complement strand
TATATTTTTTTAAGAAAATAAGAAAAGTCTTTTTCAGCAGCTACAGTCTGCAGTCTATTCTGTTTCTGGGGAATAATGCCTTCATGGTACAAGCAGGTTATTTAAAACTGCTTTAACTTTATTTCTTGATTGTGCTGAGCCTAAAAAGCAACCAGAGGGAAATGCTTAGCAACTTCTTAATTCTTAGTGTATGATATTACACTTGACATGTGTTTAGTTTATTTTTAAAAAGACTTTATTTTTATCTTTAATTATGTGTATATGTGTGTCTGAGTGTGGGTTGTCCATGTGAGTATAGTGCACATAGAGACCAGAAGAGGGCTTCAGATCCCCTGAAACTGTAGCTACAGAGACTTGTGAGCTGAGCCACCCAGTGTCAGTGCTAGGAACTGAACTCCTGTTCTGAGAGTAGTGTGGATGCCATGTGGACTCTTAGCCACTAAACCATCTATCTAGCTCCATGTGTGTGGCTTTTTAAATTTCCTTGTGTATGTGGAGGGCTCTTCAATGCTCTAAATGCTTAAAGAAACTTGCTTCTGGCCTGGCATAGTGGCACATACCTTTGATCCCAGCACTTGGGAGGCAGAGATGGGTGGATAACTGTAAGATTGAGGCTAGCCTGGTTTACATAGAGTGTTCCAGGTTTGCTGGGGCTACAGGGAGACCCTGTATCAAAACCAGCCAACCAATCAACCTTGCCTCCCTGCTTTCCCCCTCAGGAGGTCAGGATGCTAATTGCTCACCTTAGTGCACTGTTTTGCTCTGTGCAACAGAATCTGCTCATGTGCCTCATGGTATTTTCTATAAACATCTTTTCTGAAGACATTTTTCTACTTTGACAATTCCGAGTTAGGTGAAATAAAGGCAATACCTTACATCAGTCTGGTAGCCCATGGCAAGTCAAAGCAAGCACTGTGCTTGGAGTGTAAAATCCATGTTGGCCATTACTGAATGGGGCACAAGAGTCCGAAACCAGGAAGGCAGGCTTCCACAGTTAAGACTGTTGCTGACTTTGAAAGTTTCCTTTTTATGACTTTGGCAATCTCTTTGATGCTATGATATAGTTTCACAAGTGCAGTCAGCTGATTCTGGAAGACATCTGTGATGTTTTTGATGGTTTACTGTTCGGAGGGTAGACCTATCATTATCATTATTATTATTATTATTATTATTTTTTCCATTATAATCTCTGTTGGAGAAAAAAGGAGGTAGGATCAAAGCATAATGCATTTGCAG
>NW_008334871.1:1452578-1472099 GCF_000622305.1 Nannospalax galili | reverse complement strand
AGGTAAACTCTTGTAAAAAAAAAAAAGTGCAGGTTTTTCTGTAGATATAAAGTTCAACTCCTTTGTGAAATTACCAAGTAGCAAAACTTCAGACCTTCAGACTGTGTGTTTAGATTTTGTGAAATTGCTAAACTGACTTAGAAAGTGGTTTATATTCCTACTAGTAGTGAATAGAAGTTCATGTCATTCCAAATCCTGCCCAGCGTTTAATGTGTTTTGGATTTCTGCCATTCTAAATAAGCATACAGAGGTACTTCATGGTACTTTTATCTGTACTTTTGCCAAAACCACACTGCTGTGATTACTCTGATTATTGCAATTTTTGATGTCATAGTGTCAATACTCTACCACCAAACTTGTTCAATTTCAAAATTATTTCAGGTATTGTGAGTCTTGTGCCTTTGCAGATGAACTTTAGAGTCAATTTGATAACATTCACAAAATAACTTTACCCAGTGTTTTATTAGAATTCCATCCAATCTACAGATGAAATTTGGAAGAATTTATGACAATATTAAGTTTTTGGATGCGTGCAGTGGGCAGCGTTGGCCTGGTGGAGTCATTGGGCAGATGTTTCCAAAGTGAAATCATATCATAATAGAGATGAAAGGCAGAGAGGACCCAGGTGTAGAACACTGAAGGAGGAATTCAGCATAGGCAGTTTGACATATCGACACCATTTCTCCAATTTCTGGAGTCAGCATAGTTGGAAGGATCATTTAGCTCTGTCCCATGACATCCTTTTATAGAGGGCTGGGCTCTCCCCCTCTTGCATAACAATCAGATTTCAATTTATCTTAATTTAAAATGCAGAGCATACAAGAAGCTAAATATATTTAAAAATTTCAGTTTCTTAATGAAAGGAATGTACATTTTGTTTTGTTAGAGGGAGGAGTTTGTCAGAAAGGTAAGGATGGAAAGGAAAGGAAAGGTAGAACCAAGCCTGGAAAACGTTAAGTAAACTAAGGAAACTAAATAACTAAGTAAACTAAGCTATGCCCAGAAAGACAAATCCTGTATGATCCCACTCATATATGGGATTTAAAAATTTGAACTCATAAACTGAGAAAAAATGATGTCTAGGGGAGAAGGAAAGCTGGACAGATGCTGCTTAAAAGATGTAAAACTGCCGGGCGTGGTGGCACACACCTTTAATCCCAGCATTTGGGAGGCAGAGGCAGGTGGACCTCTGTGAGTTCAAGGCCAGCCTGGTCTACATAGTGAGTTCCAGGACAGCTGGGGCTACAGGGAGACCCTGTATCAAAAAGACCCCTCCCCACAAAAAAAGATGTAAAACTTCAATAGATATGGGGAATAAATGTGAAAGATCTGTTGTTCAACAGGGTGGCTATTGAAAATATGTTTATAGTATATTTAAAGGATTCTTATTACAAAATAGTACATGTGGTAAGAGATTTGCTGACTTAGTTACTGAAATATACTTATTTCAAACATGTTTTGTGCAATATATATATATATATATCATTTTTGTTCAATTAAAAATTAAACAAATACTGCCCAGAGTTGATGAGGACATGGTGGTTCACACCTGTGATTCTAGCATTTGACTGGCCGAAGCAGGAAGATTGTAAATTCAAGGCCAGACTGGGCTACATAGGGAGACACTTTCTTCTGGAAAGAGTAACGCTGCAGTTTTTTGAAACTCCACTAGAGATGGAGAGATTGCTTAGCCATTTGAAAGACTCAGACTCACAACTAAAAGTGCAACCTGGCATTAGGTAGCAGAGTCGCGCAGCGGAAGCATGCTGGGCCCATAAAAGTGCAAACTGGCATGATGCATCTGAAGACTTGAAATTCTGTACACTTCTAGGAATTTATTCTAAAAGAAAACATATATAAATGTAAAGATATTAACCTCAACTTTATGCATCATGGAAATTTAGAAGCAAATAATATTAATTTATTACATGATCACATTTATATATCATTTAGATGTTAATATAAGAATAAAAACTGTTCTAATATGGAAAGCAAATATAAATGATAAAATAGTTTAATTTCATGCTAAAGAATGGTTTCTTATTTATGGTAATCCTTTGTCATAGTTCTTTATGTGGAAGTGGACAGGATAACCAAAATTTTAACTGTAGCATTCCCTTGGAATTTGTGATATCACTGTGGTATTTTCTTTTTTTTTTTTTAATCATTTACTATTCCTAAATGCTCTGCAATAAACAGAAATTATCATAAAAGTTTTTAACTGCATTGCATAATTATGTAGTTTATCCTTCATTCTTTTAAAAATTATTTATATTTCATGTGTATGAGTGTTAGCTTGCATGTGTGTGAGTGCACTCATGTTGGGCAGTGCCCATGGAGGACAGAAGAGGGTGTTGGATCCCCTGGAAATGGTTATGAATGATTGTTAGCCACCATGTGGGTGCTGGGATTCAAACCTGGGTCTTCTTCAAGAACAATCAGTGCTCTTCAGAGCCATCTCTCCAGATCCCTCTTCTTCATTTTTTTTAATTCTTAATTTATGTTCTATTTATAGGTAAGGCCACAAAATCAAGAGGGAAGACTGGCTGAAGAACAAGATTCTTGAGGAAGACCAAAAGCAAATAAGGGTGGAAAAGTCCATGAAGTAATCTGAACAAATAGGCTGACAAACTAGGGCAGGCTGGCAATGTGGACTAGTAAGTGGACATCCTTACCCTCAGATGAAGTGGGAACAGAGGAGAGCTGGGAAAGATGCCTAACAAGCTGTACATTGTAACAGCTTAGCACGGATTTTCTTGTGTCAGATGCTACAGAGCTCCATGCTGAGGCAGCCAGCTGACATTACACTGAGACAAAAATCTCTTTTACTTGGTTTGTTCTGTTTTGGTATTGAGAGCTTTCCAGTCAGTCATATCAGCTCTGAGCAATCTTTCTTTAAACTGACTGTTACTGCTTGATTTTATCCTTTGACAATAAACACCCCAAACTTGATCTTGATTGGGCATCTTAGTCCTTGGCTCCATGCTTCTCTTCTTCCTTGACTTTCCAGCCAGGGTATTTCTCCTTTTTCTTGAGTCAGCAGCTTTGCCTGTGAATAAATAAATGAAGCATGAACCTTCAGATGAGTTTGTCTAGCAGAAGCACTAACAGGAAGAATGATGCCATGAGTCCTCTGCTTCATCTACTTCACAGTCAATGGGCTTCAGATGACCAAGTCTCAACAGGAGACCCCATGTCATCTACTGTACAGTCAGACCTGATAGATCTGTCACTGATCTTGAACCAAAAGCGCTCACCTGTCAATGTGTGCACATGCATGTGGAGGCCAGAGGTCAAGCCCCAATGTTTCTCAGGAGCCGCCAAGTCCCCTTTGTTCTTTAAGACAGGATCTCTCACTGGGACAAGGATCAATGACTGGGTGGGCAGCAAGCCCAAGGATCAGCCTGATTCCACCTCTCAGGTGTTGGAATTATAAGGGTGTGCTATCACACCCACCTTCTAAGTAGGTGGTGAGGATTGAATTCATGTTTGCATGCTTGCACATTATAGGCTGAGCTATCTCTCTAGCTCCTCCAATACATCATTATAATGAAATTTCTTGACCTGGGAAACACTGTATTCCAGCAGCTCTTTCTTCTTATGAGACACAACTTTTCATATATTATAATAAATATAGCATAAAACGATTTTTCTGTATTAGAAAAGACAGAAAAAGTAAAGACTTGTGTATTCTTTTTATGCTTACAATACAGCCTGGGTCCTTTTGACTTTATGTGAGGAAAGGATGGGAAGAGTGTAGGATATCCTGAGTGGTTACTGTAAGAGTCAAGGGCTGATTTTGTATCTAGCAGAAAGAACTAGCTATGTAGAATTTGCATTCAGACAGCTAAACTATAAATTGAGTGTGCCTCAGAAAACTAAAAGAATGTAACAAACACATTATGAAGATAGCCGGATAATAAGGGAAAATGTTGCAAACTAAAAATAATTTGAACAGAAAGGGTGATTTACTGACCTGTTAGGTTCCAGTGGATACCCAAGAGCAATGGCAATAGACAGTCTTGTTCATGGGCCTATGGAAGGCCCTAGTCAACAACTCCAAAGGAGGGAGTCCATTCCTGACATTGGACTTTTTTGTGTGTGTGTGTGTCTTTTTGAGACAGGGTCTCCCTTTGGCCCCAGCTGTCCTGGAACTCATTATGTAGACCAGGCTGGCCTCGAACTCACAAAGATCCGCCTGCCTCTGCCTCCCAAGTGCTGGGATTAAAGGCATGCACCACCATGCCTGGCGACGTTGGACTTTTAAATTTGCTAGCCTGTGGTGTCAGGTAAGGTCACTGAGCCGCCATTATAGGGTAACTACATTTAAACTCATTTAATATCTCATTGACTGTTTAAATGTTTTAAGAAGTTTCTAGTAGGTTTCCTTATGACTTTATCAAAAGGCCAGCAGTGTTAATTATCCCTTCCTTTATTCCCTCCTCTGCCATGTCCACCTTTGCCTGACCTTCCATTCCCCTCCCATTAGCCCTCCTGATTCCCCTTTCCTCCATGAACTGAAGTGTGGTTCTGTTAATATTGCTGATGTAGCTTGGCTGTTTTCTGGTTGGGTATGAACAGTTAGCTGGTCTGTGCTTCAGGTTCCCACTTTTGAATTTTTATTGGCTGGTTACTGATGGTTGCAAGCTGATTAGTTCCAGCAGGATGAAGGGGCCCAGGCCCAATTCAAGACTATGGGTATCCAGTGGCTGGGTTCTGGTAGGCTAGTCAGGAGGTCTCAGAAAAGAAGTTCAGGAGTGGGGCTGGGGCCAAGGCGGGGGTGGAGACAGCATAGGAATGGTCTAAGTGGCTAAGCAGGATGTGGGTCCTGAAACAGCAGGCTGTAACAAGTCGTTGCAGGGGAATCAAGATGTGGCAGTCTGGGTCTGGGTTAGAAGGTTAGTCCAGAGGTCTCAGACGAGAAGAGCAGGAACAGGCCTAGGCCCAAGGCTGGAATGGGATCAGTTTGGACAGAAAGAATGTAGCTGGTTAGTGTGCAGGGGAATAAAGCCACAGTAGGTGGGGTCTGATTTACCAGCGTAGTCTGAAGGTCTCCCCCTTTACCCTTTTAATGTCATTGCATTTTATCCCCTCCCATGAACAACCCCCCCATGCTCCCTTATTAGCTTCCCGAATTTCCTAATTCAAACACACATATCTAAAGTTTCAAAGCTAGCATCCACTTATGGAAGAGAATGTGTGACGTTTGTCTTTATGTGTCTGGGTTACCACACTCAAAATGATCGTTTCCAATTCCAGCCATTTACCTGAGGATTTCACTTCTCTGAAGAACTGAATAACATTCTGCTGTAAAAATGTACCATACTTTCATTATTCATTTATCAGGTGATAGGCATCTAGGTTGTTTCCACTTCCAGGCTATTGTGAATGAGCAGCCGTAAATAAGAATGAACCAGCATTCCTCCAGTAGGATATAGAGATCTTTGGGAACATGCCTAAGAGTGGTATTGCTGGGTCATATGGTAGATCACTTTTGAGCATTTTTAAGGAATTTCCACACTGATGTCCATATTGGTCTCACCAGTTTGCAATCCCACCAGCAGTGAATAAGTGTTCCCTTTTCCCCAAATCCTTGCCAGCATCTGTCATCGTTTTTTTCTTTTTTTTTTTTTTTTTTTTTTTTCTTTTTTGGATTCCAGTCATTCTGACAGGAGTAAGATGAAGTCTCAAAGAAACTTTAATTTGCATTTCTGTGATGGCTAAAGACGTTGAACATTTAAAAAAATATTTCTCCCTTAATAGAGACAACAAAAAGATGGGTTTTGTTTCTTAATCCATTCACATAGTCTGTGTCTTTTGACTGGGAGTTCAGTCCGTTGATATTTAAAGTTATTAGTGAAAGATGTGCATTGAATCCTGTTACTTTTATTTCTGTTCACATTCTTGATATAGCTGTACTTTTCCACAATTATAACTTCATTGAATTTCTTTCCATCACCCCTTGGGTATAGTCATTCCCTTCAGCTCTTTGTATTGCTTCAAGAACTCTCTGAAGGCTGGTTTTGTGGACACGAATCCTTCAGCCTATTTATGTCATGGAAGATTTTTCTTTCCCCTTTGACTATAATAGATATTTTGGCTGAGTATAATAATCTGAGTTGGCATCTGTGGTCATTTAAAACTGGGAATACTTTGGTCCAGGCTCTTCTGTCTTTCATAGTTTGCACTGAAAAGTCAGCTGTAATCCTAATGGGTTTTCCTTTATATGTGACTTGTTTTTTTTCTTTTGCCGCTTTCAGTATTGTCTCTTTGTTCTGGGGACGTTTAGTGTTTTTACTATGATGTGCCATGGAGAGTTTCTTTTCTGGTCCTGTCTAGTTGATATTCTATATGCTTCTTGTATTTGTATGGGCATGTCTTTCTTTAATTTTGGGAAATTTTCTTCTATGATTCAGTTAAAGATCTGGTCCATACCATAGCTAAAGGCTACATAACAAGCAACAATGCCAGATAGGCGATACCTTCTTTTGAGTTGTTGGCCAGAGTGGCCAAAGGGACTCCTAGATAATAACCCAGCATAGAACTTGGAAAATGCACAGCAGATCCCAATCTTATCCAAAGCAATGTTGACAACTGATTGCTGCTAGATGAGGAACAGCTGACCCTCCTAAAACAGAGATCTCTAAATATGCTGACTAGATTCACTGGATGGACAAGTAGTGGGGAATGGCTGGGGTGCTGACAACACAGCTGACAGTAGCGGGGTGACAGAATATAAGGGCTGTAGTGGCAGGGGGAGGCTATGCAAGGATGCCATCTGGGAAGTGGGTGTATAGATGAATAAGATGGTTTGGGATATTCTGTGTGATATCCACACACCAAAAAAAAAAATAAAAAAAATTTAAAAAATGAATTATATTTGAGGAGGAAGCATAAAAAATTTACATCATGTTAAATATTAGAGGTGATAAACATTACCATTGAAATCTACTTTATAGACATACACAGGTGCCAAGGATCCAAGTGCAACCAATTATGACTAGTAATAATCAGATGCATACAGATTAGAGATGCACATACACAGGCACCAAGGATCCAAGTGCAACCAATTATGACTAGTAATAATCAGATACACACAGATTAGAGATGCTTGCACCAACATCTCAGTATTAGTAGCAAAAACAATGAGTCTTTCTGTAAGAAACAGTATATTTTAAGATGAAATGGAGATCTTTTTGAAAGGTTAAAAACTCATTCAATCTTAAGTCTTATAGGGTTTATCCTGAGTTCAATATTGTATAACTGTATTAATTCAACAGTGAACCTAAAAATTTTGTAGCCACTTTTGAAAGAGAGGTATCCTTGCTCTGGCAACTATAGCCTCAAGCCATTTGCATTTCCTCATTTAAGAACTCTCTACTTAGTTCTTTGCACCAGTTTTTAATTGGGTGGGGTTTTCTGATGTTTAGTTTTTTGACCTCTGTATATTTTAAATATTAACCCTTTGTCAGATGTATAGCTTGCAAAGATTTCTTTTTCCCTTTCTAGAAGTTGAGTTTTCACTTAAATGATGATATCCTTTTCAAGCCATTTGCATTTCCTCATTTAAGAACTCTCTACTTAGTTCTTTGCACCAGTTTTTAATTGGGTGGGGTTTTCTGATGTTTAGTTTTTTGACCTCTGTATATTTTAAATATTAACCCTTTGTCAGATGTATAGCTTGCAAAGATTTCTTTTTCCCTTTCTAGAAGTTGAGTTTTCACTTAAATGATGATATCCTTTGCTGTCCAGGAGGTTTTTAGTCCCATTTGTCAGATGTTGATCTTAATTATCAGTGTATCAGGATCCTGTTCAGAAAGTCCTTTCTGTTGCCTATAAATTCCAGTGTATTTTCTACTTTCTCCTCTGATAGATTTTTGGGTATCAGGTCTTACGCTGAGGTTCTTGATCCATTTGGAGTTGAGTTTTGTGCATGGTGAGAGACAGGGGTCTATTTTCATTCCTCTACATGTAGCTATCCTGTTTGACCAGCACCATTTGTTGAACATGCTATCATTTCTACAATGTGGTTTTCTGGGGTATCTTTGTCAAAAATCAGGTAAGTGCATAGACTTAAATCTGAGTCTTCAGTCCTATTCCAGTGATCAGCATGTCTGTTTTTATGCCAGTTCCATGTTGTTTTTATTACTAGAGCTCTGTAGTATAATTTGAGATCAGGGATGGTGATATTTCCAGGTCTTCTATTGCTCAGGACTCTTAAGGCTATACTGAATGTTTCATGTTTCCTAGCATGCAGCACAAGTAAATGCCACCAGACAAGATCTAATAGCTGTAATGAGTGGAAGAAAATATTTGTTTATGTCATGGAAGTCACTGGTATGTCATGGAAGTCTTCACTAATACTGTTTTATACATTTGTACTTTTACATGTTTATAAAAATCATACACTGATATTAAACTAATTTTTACAAAATTTCTTCTGCTAGTGTGTTTAAAGTCAGCCTTAAAAGACCTTCACACAGTTGACCAGAGACATAAATGGTGGTGAAAGTGAACTTATATTTAAGGAAGCAAATATTTAAGGAAATGTGATTCATGGAGAAAGGTAAACACAGGTCAGTTGACTAAATTATAATGATAAACCTAAGTGATAATGATACAGCAAACCTACAGTCATAAAATAACATTTATTGGGGGGAAATTATATATTTACCCAGTGATAATATAAGCAAAATATTAACAGAAAATATTGTCAAGGATTATAGTTCCAAATGTGGGGATTATTTAAAAACTCTAACACACCCCATTAATACATTTGTTTAAAATTAAAATGCTCTTTTAAAAAAACTAGTGTGTATTAGTGATTGCTAGTCAAAAAGTATTTCTCACAATATGCCTTGTGACTTACTATACGAATCAAATGTAGCCACATAGTCAAAATAATACTGTTAAATACAAGGGAAATCTCACTCAAGTTAAGATTTCTACTGATTTCATTTTTTAATATCAACAAATACAATGATAATACATCATGTGCTAATGTGAATTTTGATTTTTAAAGTTTAAAACAAACAAAACATATGTAAATTGGTAGCAAGCAAGCATTATTTATGCCTTTATCTTGATATATAATTTCTTTCTATCAGTTAAGAAATAAAACATTAAGACCACAGTAGTAACAAAAACCTGTGACAAAGAACTGAAATGGAGGTATTCTCTTTGTTTATTAATACAGCAAAGATAACTTAAGCTTCTATTGTAATAATAGTGGTATCTTGGAAGATCACAAAAGACATAAAGTTTGTTGTATTTAAGTCCTAGTTCTTTCAGTTGTTTTTGGTCTTACATAAACTATTAAGTAGCATGCCTAGGTTCTTTTTTCATTTTGCAAATCTATGACTATATATAAAGTTTTTCTTTCTGAAATAATATAAAGACATTAAAAGATAATTTTTTTTATTATTTTCTCAACAGTAATTGCCTTATCTGGCATGGAAGTGACATTAACACACTTGTGTTTGTTAGATGAATACATGGATTTTGTTATGGACCAACTGTGGCCACACAAAAGACATATGACAGAACCTGATCACCTGTGTGTCAATATGAAGGGTGAAGTCTTTGGAAGATGAGTAGGTCATGAAGACTTTGAATGATGTGAGTGCTCTGATAAGAGAATCCCAAGAGAACCATCTTTCTCTCTCCAAAATGTGAGGAAGTAGCTAGAGTAGGGGTTGCCCTCTGTGAACTGTGAAGGGACCCTCACCAGGCAGCAATCAGCAATGCCACGCCTTTAAACTTCCATGCCTCTAAAACTGTGAAAACTAACTTCTGCTGTTCCTTATAAATTTGTTTAGTAGGATTGCTACTCAGCATGAATTTTCAGCCCTAGTTTAAATTATATAAAACCGAGTCATACCTGTCACCTTAGGCCTACTTGCAACTTCTCCCCAAGTAGTTGTATGAGAAATAACTCGCTGGTTATCTCATTGAACCCAAGCCCACATTTGCTGACCATGATAAAATGTAATGATCACTAAGATCATGCAAATTTCCTTCCTGCATTTTTTTCTTTGAAATAGCCATTCTGCAACCTCCAAGGAAAACCCAATTGAATAATGCCTTAATAAAGTCACAGACCCACAGGTACCTTTTCTTAAACCCCATTCACCAACTGATGTATATGAGTATGTAATATATAAAAGAGGAACTTATGTTTACTTTTGGTCTTATTTATTCACGATAGCATTTTCTGTAGCTTACCGTACCTTAACATTTTTAATTAGAAAAATACAGAATGTAAAATAAAGACATAAACATAACCCAAACTCCATAAAACATAAACTATCAAATATAAGGTTAATGACTCTCCACCACCACCCAACAAATCACCCTCCCCATAGACATGATCACTGAAAACTGTGAGGTACTGGTAGACATTGGCAGGTACAGTATTATAGTTGCTACAAATACATGACTATTGGTAGGTCTTTATGTGCATTTGTGGACATGTGACAGTGCATAAAACATTTGTGATGAAATGGGATTGTGGTGATTTCCAAGTTTTTGTCAATGTAGTCACAATGGTTCTACTAAAGAATGTTCCACACAAAGGCTCAACTGCCTGTGCAGACTTACATTGATTGATAAGGGGATTAATATCAAATAATTGGCAAATATTTTTATGACTGCTGTTAAGAAACCAAAGGAAAAATAAAACAAGCATACTTTTTTCATTAATTATATATATATATATATATATTATATTCAACAGTCTAGTGATACAAAAATTGGCCATAATCTCTATTTGTTACCCTGGATAGTGCTTGCATTCAAATTGTATAAGGCATCCTATCGTTATGAGACATCAGTGTCTGATGAATCATTATTAACATGAATGTTAAGATGGCACAGGAATATGGACTTATATAAAACTGTCAAAGTAATATAGCTTAAAGTGCTACACTTTCACAGCATCAGGTTGTCTTTTCTATTTGTATACATTTGAATACCTATTACACAGATGTATTATTCCAGAAGTGAAATCTAGCTGTGGTGTGCTGTAAGATAACAGTAGATGGATAATCCATAGCCGTAAGAAGGTAGGTGACACTTTTATCATTTAAAGTGTCAGGCAACTTACAGGAAAGTAGGAAAAAGGTGTTCACAGATCTAGCCAATAAACATAATTAACTCAACTCCCAGAATTTTCCTTATCTATCCTAGTTTGGGAAGGGTTGCTGGTGACATTTCACATACTGATTCCATACTTAAATCATTCACACTATATTTGTGGCTAACACTAAGAATTGAAGATTCTGAAGGTACTTACATGTTTGTTAACAGTGAGTGTAAGAGAAGGCCTTTTAAAAAATTCCTCCAAAAGACTGAAGAAGAAATTTCCCACCACATTAGCACAGTCCATCTCAAAATTCTGAATGTTCCCCATGCCTGTCTCAGATCCAAAAACTAAAATTGGGAACGTGCTTAGCCTAAGAAGTGCCAGGCCCAGTCTTAGTGCTTTCTATAGGGCACTTAAACTACATAGCTGGGATGGCAGGAAAAAGAAGATAATGGATGCTTGTTAATGATAATGCACTTGTTATAACATCCCCAAGAGAATGGTTTGTTTTAATGTTCATGAATATGAGAGGAATAAAAAGTACTAGTCAAAGGGCACTTTTCCATGGCATAGTTTATTCTCAGAGGTTGTTGCCAAGGAGTAGATATAATACAAGTAGTTCATACGGCTTGACCTATCATACTGGGAGAGTGAGGATATGTAGGTTGCTGGGAATTTAAGCTAGGCCTCCTCTGCCCCTTTTCCATGTGGTTTCTGCTTATCTGGTCTGAGCAGAATTCATCTGACCACATAACCTAGACATTTCAAACTTAAGTGACAGAGTAATTTGGATACTGGACTCAAGGGTTGCCTCTCTGGAACAGTCTACTTTTTTTTAGACAGGGTCGCCTTGTACCCCAGCTGGTCTGGAACTTACTATGTCCACCAGGCTGCCCTCGATCTCAGAGAAATCTGCCTGCCTCTGCCTCCTGAGTGCTGCAATTAAAGGTGTGTGCCACACACCAGGCTTACCCTATTTTATTTGTAATGCCACTTCAATTCTTTCACATTAATCAAATGCTTACCATATAAGAAGTTCATACAGTCACCTATAAATACAACATTTATGGAAGGTCCCTAATCACTTGAATCACAGGCAATTCTAGTGATATACAGTGTCTTTTGGTAAGAAAATAAAATACAATAATTAAGCTATGGCAGTCTCTATTTGTTGGGGAACCCTGCTGTTAATGTTGGCTCCTTTCTCAGCAGGGGCTTCCTGCCTGACTTACCTGGAAAGTGCTGCCAAGCACGGATGCTTGGCCTCATTTGAAACATGACCTTTGGCATAGTTACCTGCAATAAAACTACCCCCAGGTTTTTCTATATGATAATTAGGCATTGCCCCATAGTTGGATGATAGGATCCTGCTACCACATGTAAACAAAGCATACTATGAGCACCTAGCAGCTGAAGCATTGGCTGCTGCCTCCACACTATATTTTCCCTGACCTCCACTGAATAAACGGAGCTGTTTCACTGAGTCTGGAGCTGTTTGTATCACTGAACCTGCCTCCTTGGGAGGGCTTTCTTCTGTCAGTGCTCACTGGCCGTCCTGATCCCGTTTGTCGCTTCTGCTCCCTTTGTTCTCGTGGACCGGTGGCCAATGACCCACGAGGGAAGGGAGCGACTCCACAGTTGGTGCCCGAACGTGGGGCTCCTGGGACGCACAGAGTTTGTGACTATCCCCTCTCCCCAAGAGGGTAGCAGCAGCTTTGCCTTAAGCCATCTCACCCTTGAGGATCGGCAGTCTCTCTTTTTCCTATCCCCTCTCCCCAAGAGGGTAGCAGCAGCTTTGCCTTAAGCCATCTCACCCTTGAGGATCGGCAGTCTCTCTTTTTCCTATCCCCTCTCCCCAAGAGGGTAGCAGCAGCTTTGCCTTAAAGCCATCCCATCCTTGAGGATCTGCAGTCTCTCCTCTTTTTTAAATTTGCAGGCAGGCTTGCGCTGTCTACTCCGTGGAATTCCCTGAGGTTTGATCCCAGGCATGTTCCCCTAGGAATCAGCATTTCACCCCCCTTTCCTTTTCTATCTTGAACAACACCCTTAGAAACAAAATCCCCAAAGTTCTAAGGGATTTTTATACAAGCTTTGAAGTCAACTTCTAAAATAACAAACTTCCTTAATCTGTTTTGTTATCTCTCCCTGGGGCACTCAAGCTAAACCAGTTAGGTGAGAATTTAAATTAACTAGCCATGGGACAAAAGGACACTCCAGCTCCAAGTGCCCCATAAACAAAAACAAAGGATTTAAACCATGAGTGGCCGCGGAGCACTTAAAGAATATAAGTCGGCTTGTGCCATACAAACGGTAAAAAGGTAAACTTTTTCTTGGGGAAAGGGCTCATCAGAGGATGACCCCATGTGGAGGGCTTTCTCCTGTAGTCCTCCGTGCCCCCACAGGCTTCCCCTTAGGGGACATGACTTCATGCCACATGCACCCGGATGGCGGCTGGCTCACACTGAGGGCACTCATGTGCAGCACTGGTCATAGACTTTTCAACCCCCCTCCAGGGGCCCTAACTCCCACTGAATAAACAGCTGTTTCATTGAGTCTGGAGCTGTTTGTATCACTGAACCTGCCTCCCCGGAAGGGCTTTCTTCCAACAGTGCTCCCTGGCTGTCCTGACCCTGTTGGTCGCTTCTGCTCCCTCTGTCCTCATGGACCAGTGGCCAACGACCCACGAGGGACGGGAGAGACCCTACATCTACTTATAGAAGCTGGGTTTGTATTTTTCTCTCTTATGTAATTGTCTAGTGAGGATAGGTAGACTAACTGCCCAGAAACTGCCCCCCTCCAGGACATTGTACCTGTGTGCACAGTGAAAGTTGAGTTATAAACAGGCTCAGTGTGCTCAAGTGGAAAGGAGGAAGATTATAGACATTCACTGTGTCTGGACTAGTCAGGAGGAGATGCTAGCCTGTCAGCTTGCATTCTATCATGAAAACTGTTATTTGTTTATTGTGGCCTTGAGAAGGGTGATAAAGAACAGGTTTTGGCTGAGTCACTCACTTTAGTTTTAAGTTTTTATTCCTGTGCAGGAAGACTAGAACTCATTACAAAAGTCAGTCTTAGACACACTACTTCTAATCACTGACATTTCAGGTTTATTTGCCATACATCTGAATGTGGTAAACAAACTCATCATGAGCATGTAAATTTGAGAGAGGAAAAAAGAAATGGATTTAATAATGGATTGATTTTAATTATTTGTCATAACTATGGTAGCACCCTGATGAGTAAGCTCTAAGAAAACTGTCATGGTTAATATACATTATCAATTGTACAGGCTCTAGAATCACCTAGGAGATAAGCCTCTGTGCATACCTACAAGAGAGTTTCTAGATTAAGTTAGTTGAGGGGGAAAGGCCTACCCTAAACGTGGGTAGTAGCCATGGACTGAAGTCCTAGACTGAACACAAAGGCAACGACCAGCTGAGCACCAGCATTCATCTCCTCTGCTTCTGTCTGTAGTCAATGTGATGAGCTGCTTTCTTAAGCCCCTGCTGCCTTGCCTTCCCCTCTATGAAGGGCTGTACTGGGACATCAAACTGTAACCCTTAAGTTGCTTTTGTCAGATATTTTTGTCATAGCAATACAAAATGCAACTAATAAAGGAAACTGGTGCTGAGAAGTGGGACTGTTGCCATGGCTTGAACAAAATTTTCTAGAAAAAGCCTGTACCTTCAAACTGAACCTTGTGCATGATCATCATATGAGAACTTCAGTGGTTGTGGTATGTTTGGAATGCTGCAAGTCTAGAGCCTATTTATAACTTATCTTTGGTCCCATCAATAACCATTCCTGATCCCCCTCTGTGTCTGACCTAACATCCTGTGACTAACAGATAAAAGCCATTAGGGATCTATTAACTTAAGAAAACCCTAGCTTCTACCAACCAAAAGGCATCCAACCAGTGTCATCAGATACTGTCCAAGGCCTATAGCTGAGATTGCTTGTTGTGTTGTGACCTCCTACTTAATGTTTCCAACAAGTATTTGAAAGGTGCCTTAATTTATGCCTTGACTTTTCTTGTTCTGTTATTATAAAAACTTCCTTCATCAAAGTATTGCTATGTTGAAACATGGAGTTTCAGGTGACCTAAATCTGTATTCCTGGGCTGTGGTCACTGATATTTGGCTCCAGAATTAACTATCTCTTACCCCCTTTGAGGTGAGAGTTGAACTTTTGCATCAACTGCAGTAAACCTGACTATATGTTTCTTCGGCTTTTGAAACTGGTTTGCTGGGAGGATGCAGAAGACTTTATGTTTTGGGCTATAAAAGCCCTAAAATGCTGCAAGTGGAGCTTAATGGGTCATCCTAGCAGAAGTTTGGAAAACCAGAATGCCAAGAGAAATGCAGACACTGTCCAGATTGTGAAATTTCAGAAAACAGGGACTCTACAGAGAGCTGAGCTAGAAGCCATTTGTGCTATGTTCTGGCAAAGAGTCTGGCTACATTCTACCTACTATCCAGAGAAATTGAGTGAGGCTGAATTAGAAAGTAATGGACTAATCTGATGGTGGAAATTTCAAGACATGGCAGCATCTAGATTGTACCATGGTTGCTAATTGTTTGTTGGTCTTATCAAGGACTACAGTGAGGAAAAAACTAGTGGAGCAAAATTATTTGAAAAATGTAGTAGAGGAATGGAGAGAGTTTAAGTGTAAGAAACAAGGCAGGTGTTGAGAAAGCAACTCTAGTTGTTAGAGAGACTAGAATCTTTGAAGAGAAACTTCCAGCCCCTCACTGGAGCAAGAGGAAAAATGCCGAGGGTCAGACTCCATGAACTGAAGGCTCTATCTTGTGAAAATGCTAATTCATTAGAAAGGAGAGAGAGAATCTAAGAAGTTCCCTGCTATCTAAAACAACTACTTAGGAAAGTCTGGAAGACTCACAGAGACCCATGAAACTGTGGTCCAAGGGGGCCTAGCTATGTCTCAAGCTGGCAGCAGTGTTGTCCACACGGAAGCAGTTTAACAGACACAGAAGACAGAAGAGTGTGTGTGTTGTGGTGCGGGGGGGACTCATGGACACTTATGTCACATTTCCAGAATGCCACTGAAGCCAGGCAGTGAGTGGCAGGACCAGGTTCTCTGTAAGAAGGCAGTGAGTGACAACCACATAAAGCTGTGAGGGTGAAGCCCAAGTTACAGTGGCGATCATAGGATGTTGGAGATGACAGGATTATGGGCCAGCTCTTAACGAGAGCTGGGAGTATGGAGTGGATTTGGTGCCATAGAAAGGCTATGTATGTGTCCTGAATATGGTGGAGCTGGAGTGCTGAACCTTCCAACCCAAACCTCTGGAGCCCAGATGATTCTAAACAGAATCAAGATGCCTGACATGGAGATAAAAGGTTTGATGAATGCACTGCTGAGTTTCTGCCTTGTTTATATCCAATCTTTTCACCTTGCTTTGCCACTTTCCTCCCTTTGGAATGGGAACGTTTACTCTGTCATTATGTGGCGAAGATATATAACCTAGTTTTGGTGATTTAGGAGCTAACAGTAAAAAAGCTGCCCGAGTCTCAGAAAAGAGTCTGCTTTTTATACTTTTGAATGGTGCTAGAACTATTAGATACTATGGGGACTCTTAAAATTGGACTGAATGCATCTGAACTGTGAGACAGCTGTGAGCCTATACTGACAAAAACGGAGAGCTGTGGCTCAGAAGTGATAAGTTTGTCAAGTTGAAAATGGCAAACTACTTGATTCAATCTGGAATCACCTAAGAGACATTGTCTCTGGGTTGGTGTGAAGGGCATTTTCAGGAATAATTAACTAAGGAAAGATGGCCAATCCCCCAGAGTGGGTTGTACTTATCTGTAGTGACTCAAATATAAAGAAGTCCAATGAAAAACAGCTGCTTGCCTGCCTTCACGTCTTGCTGGCAAATCCACTCATTGCTGCTGCTGTCATTCTTGACTGACATCAGAATGCAGCTTCTCTGGGTTCCAATGTGGACTGATGACCAGCAACTCTCCAGGACTCTTCCAGGCCTTTGGTTCCATATTGGCTCTGCAGGGGCATTCAGCCTTGTGGACTTTGAATGTGTTGTGTTCCTCAGCTTCTCCAATCTTTCGAAGGCCATTGTTGGACTACACAGTCCTTATTGTTTGCAGGGCATTTAGCAAATCTTTTTATAGTATCCACACATTCTATCCTTTCTACTCCTCTATAAAACCCTAGTATAGAAAAAAATCAGTACTGTTTATCAAGAAATATTTAAAAATTTCCATTAAACTTAAAAATGAAATCATTCTACATGGGTAAGCTGTCTAGTCACTCAGATAGCTACCATTACTCCCATTAAGCCTGGATTCAGTCAGGTGCGGCAGTAGCTTCAAGGCAAATACTTCACAAGCACAAAGCATTTACATTTTTCTGTTTCTCCTAACTTAATTTTTTATAAAACTTTATTCCTCAGATGTAATATAATTATAAACTTAAATTATTATACCTGTGAAAAATATCTTATTAGATTTGTAATTTAAAATTAAACTAAAGCAGAAGATTTCCTCCACAAAAGGCTGGAGTGGTGTAAAAGACAAACAGGGAAGCATGTTGAGTGGAAAGTTCTGGAGAAGCATTCCTTTTAAATTCAAATGTTCTTGGGAGAAGGGATATGTGTGTTTGTAGGGGGCCTTCTGTAAACTGAAAGGAAAAGCCACTGTCAAAGAGAACAAAAGCACATCTTCCAAGCCGGGTGTGGCCATACATGCCTTTAATCCCAGCACTTGGGAGGCACAGGCAGGTGGATCTCTATGAGTTTGAGGCCAGCCTGGTCTACATGAGTTCCAGGCCTGCTGGAGCTACAGGGAGATCCTGTCTCAAGAAGACAAACAAACAAACAAACAAACAAACAAAAAACCCCCAAAACAAAACAAAACAAAACAAAAAACATCTTCCTGACCAATAGCAACTTGCAAGTCAAAAATCTTTTTCCTTAGTTAGAATTTCTAAAATTTGAATAAAATAGAGATTGGTGAAGGCCATTGGGCAAAGAATTTCTGGTTTTGTAGATTCAGAAAACATCTAAAGCTAATTAAGAACTCTTGGTGCTAAGCTTTGTGGCCCACGTCTACAATCCTAGCTCTTGTGAAGTAGGGAGTTCAAGATCAGCCTGAGACTCTGTCTTAACAAGAAAACAAAACGACAAAAAAACCAAACAACAAACCTCTATAAAAAATTTTGTGTGTCTGAATTTTGCTTAAAAGTATAGAGAAATTAAACACAGAGATGTGTGCACAAAACATACGCATCTAACATTCTCACATTCTTTTATATCATTGTACTTCGCTAAAATCAACTAAATGCAGAATTTCCCATCTTACTATAGACTAGTGGGAATAAGTGTAATTTTGTAGTTTTCAAAGTTGACGATGAAGAATAAAATCAATGTTTTGTAGCCAGACATTTTGTTTCTATTGTGCATACTGCTAGTTTTTAAAATTTGTAGAATTTATCAGTCTCTCTGTGTGTGTGTGTGTGTGTGTGTGTGTGTGTGCAGTAATGTTACAGTGTGCATGTGGAGGTGAAAGGACAGCTTCTAGGAGTTGGTTCTTTTCTTCCACTGTGGAATCTGGGGATTAAAACTAAACTCATTATGATTGCACAGCAAGTGCTTTTTTATGTATGTATTTTTAATTTTTTAATTATTTATTTAATAACCACATAATTAGAAGAAGCATTTCCTTACAACAGAATTGAAATATTCAATAACAATTTCCAGAGGTAAGATGCATCTCTTCCAAATTTGGCTGTAAATTTTTAGGTTTACAGTTGAATTAAAACAGTTACACAATATTGTACTCAGTATAAATCCTATAAAACATAAAATTAAATGAGATTTTAACCTAAAAAAAATCTCCATTTCATTAAGATACACAGTTTCATACAGAAAAATTCATTTTTAATGCATTTGACACAAAGATGTTTGCAGATTCGTTTCAAATCTCTATATTTGTGACCATTACTAGTCACAGTCAGTTACTTTCTAAGCTCCTTGGCATCTGAGCATGGATATAAAGTCATAAGGTAGGTTTCACTGGCAATGTGTTTCACATCTACTAGTTATTAAGGAGCAAATTTTTATGCTTTGAAGAATTTTTTTGTTTATATTTCATTTAAAAAATTTTTTAATAACTACATGATTAGAAGAAGCATTTCATTACAGCTTTAACATATTGAGTAACACACTCCAGAGCAAGGATATCTCTCTTTCAAAAGTGGCTGTAAATTTTTAGGTTCACAACTGAATTAATACAGTTATATAATATTGAACTCAGTATAAACCTTATAAGATATAAAATTGAATGAGGTTTTGCCCTTCAAAGAAGACCTCCATTTCATTTTAAAATATTCTGTTTCATACATATTTAATGCTACCAATGCAACTAATAGGTGTTTGTACATGCGTCTCTAATGTCTATAT
>NW_008334871.1:1440483-1452493 GCF_000622305.1 Nannospalax galili | reverse complement strand
ATCAGTTCTCTCCTTCCACCATGTGGGTCCCAGGGATTGCATTTATGTCCTCAGGCTTGGTGACAGGTGCCTTTATCCATTGAGCTGTCTTTCCGGCCCTTTATTATTATTTATTTATTTATTTATTTATTTTTAACACCCAATTCCCAGATAGCGCCCTGACAGACTTATACTCTGATATCAGTGCTAATGTCTGCTGTGTTGACGGCACCCCCAGCTAGTCACCACTATTTGCCCTTCTGGTGAATCTAGTCAGCCTATCTAGAGGTCATTGTTTTAGGAGGGTCAGCTGTTCCTCATCTAGCAGTAATCAGTTGTCAATATTCCTTTGGATAAGATTGGGGTCTGATGTTCATTTTCCCAGTTCTATGCTGGGTTACTATCTAGGAATCCCTTTGGCCACCCTGGCCAACAACTCAAAAGAAGGTATCACCTTTCTGGCATTGTTGCTTGTTATGTACCCTTTAGCTATACATATGGACTCTTATAAAATTGTATTGGCTATTTAATTTTTGGTTATACTTTTCTTTTGGGTGTTTAAGGTCATACAGTTGGTCCAGATAAACCGATTTATTTTTACTCTTAAGGTCGTTTGAGGATCTGTTCCTCAGGGGTCACATGGGCTTGGGGGAGCCCCTGGCTCCTTTCTTTTACCAGTTCTGCCTATGTGAAGATAAGTCAAATGTCCTGCTGGACCATGGTTGGCTTTGCTTGGAAGCATGGAGGAAATGATTCCTCTGTGTTGACCTTCCTCTTTATAGACTGGACACTGGTTCAAGTCCATCTAGTTGGGTCTTCTCTTCCTCTTTGATCAAGCGACAGGTGACACACCACCATTATAGGACATTTTGAGAGATGCTCATAGTCCCCTGGAACTAGTCGACCTAGGAGGGCAAGGAGCAAAAAGTGTCCTTTGTATCCCTCTGACCCAATTAGTATAGATCTCAAGGTATGTCTGTTAAACACCCAAGAAGGTTAGTTTCACCAGTCTGGTATTTTTAATTACTGTGTGTCATGTAGATAAATCTTGATCAAAGACCAATTGTTCTCAGATAAACCTTACCTAGGCATATATTTCTTGATCTGCTATGTATAATTTGTCAGTAGGTTGTAGGAGTAATATGGTTAACTCTGGTTTTCAAACCTATCTAGGGATTGTTTATCTCTCACATTGTCTCACCCCTCCATCATGATTTTCCCACTTATGGTGCCTCCATTTCCCCCCATTTCTCCCTTACTAATACCCTTCTTCTATGGTCCTACCTCTCTTGAGCTCCTTCTTTCCCTTTATTCCCTAGGTTCCTTGTATACCCTTCCTTCCCGCCTCCCTTAAACTAACCCAATTTTTATCCACATCTCCATTATTAAGGCCTGTTTCCTACTGTTCTTCTCATTCAGGTTCTTTCTTTTCCTTTACTTCCCTGTTTCCTTTCCATTATCCTGGTTCCTGTAGTTATGTCTGGTTGCATACTTATTTAAAAGAGTCTGGTTCTAGGATCCACATAAGAGGTAGAACATATGTCGATTTTCTTTCTGAGTTTGTGTTTACTTTACTTAGTATAACAGTTTCTAGTTCCATCCATTTACCTGCAAATTTCATGATTTCATCTTTCTTTACTGATGAGTAAATTTCCATCGTATAAATGAACCACATTTTCATTATCCACTCATCAATTGAGGTACACTTAGGTTTCTTCCATCTCTTAGCTATTGTGAAAAGAGCAGCAACAAACATGGATGTACAAGTGTCTCTGCAGTAGGAAGAGTTCTTTGGGTGTATGCCAAGGAGTGGTATAACTGGGTCAAATGGTGGGTTCATTTTAGTTTATTAAGAGTTCTCCATACTGCTTTCAATAGGGGTTGAACCAGTTTGCAGCCCCACCAGCAGTGGATGAGTGTTCCCCTTTCCCCACATCCTCTCCAACATTTGGTATCATTTCTTTTCTTGATCTTAGCCAGTCTGACTGGGGTAAGGTGAAATCTTAAAGTGGTTTTAGTTTGCATTTCCCTAATTATTAGTGATGTTGAACATCTTTTAAGATGTTTCATAGCCATCTTTACTTCTTCTTTTGAGAACTCTCTGTTCAGCTCCTTAGCCCATCTTTTAATTGGGTTGCTTATGTCTTGGTTCTCTGTTTTTTGAGTTCATTATCTATTCTGGTTATTACACCTCTGTCGGATGTGTCACTGGTGAAGATTTTCTCAGATTCTGTGGGTTTTCTCTTTGCTTCCCTGGTTGCCTCCTTTGATGTACAGAAGATTTTTAGTTTAATGAGGTCCCATTTGTTAATTCTTTCCCTTGTTTCCTGAGCAATTGATGTCCGGTTTAGAAAATCCTTTCCTATGCCTATATCTTGTAGGTTTTTCCCAATGTTTTCTTCTAATAGTTTCAGAGTTTCAGGCTTTACATTGAGGTCTTTGAGACATTTAGACTTGACTTTTGTGCAGGGTGAAAGATAGGGGTTTAGTTTCATTCTTCTCCAATGGAGATCCAGTTTTGCCAGCACCATTTGCTGAACATGCTGTCTTTCCTCCAGTTAATGTTCTTGGCCCCTTTGTCAAATATCAGGTGGCTGAAATTGCATTTACTCATATTGTGTCTTCAATTTTGTTCCATTGGTCTATGGGTATATTTTTGTGCCAGTACCATGTTGTTTTTATAGCTCTGTAATACAGCTGAAAATCTGGTATTTCCCCCAGTATTGCTCTTAGTGCTCAGGGTTGTTTTGGCTATCAAAGGTCTTTTGTCCTTCCATATGAATTTTAGGATAGATTTTTCCAATTATGTGAAAAATGTCATGGGGATTTTGATTGGTATTGCATTGAATCTATATATGACTTTTGGTAGGATGGTCATTTTCAAAATATTAATTTTTCCAATCCATGAGCATGGGAGGTCCTTCCATCTTCTGATGTGTTCCTCAATTTCTTTCTTTAAAGATTTAATATTTTCATTGTAGAGCTCTTTAATGTCTTTGGTTAGGTTTATTCTGAGATGTTTTACTTTTTTTGCAGCTATTGTGAATGGGAGTGTTTCCATGTGCTCCTTCTCTGATTGCTTGTTATTGGTATATAGAAAGGCTATAGACATTTGTAGGTTAATTTTGTAACCTGCCACTTTACTGAATGTGTTAATAATTTCTAGGTATTTTTGGGTGGAATTATTGGCATCCCTTAGATATAATATGTCTTATTGCTCTTGCAAGAGTTTCAAGTACTGTGTTAAAGAGAAGTGGGGATAGTGTACAGCCTTGTCTGGTTCCTGATTTCAATGGGAATGCTTCCAGGTTTTCTCCATTTAGAATGATGTTGTGTGTGGGTTTGTCATATATGGCTTTAATTATGTTGAGGTATGTTCCCTGCAGTCCAATTCCCTCTAGGACTTTGAACATAAATGCATGTTGAATTTTGTCAAAGGCCTTCTCTGCATCTATTGAGATGACCATGTGGTTCTTGTCTTTGAGCCCATTTATATGATTTATGACATTTATTTACTTATGTATATCGAACCATCCCTGCATCTCTGGGATACAGTTGACTTGATCGTGGTGGATGATTTTTTTGATGCATGTCTGTATGTGGTCTGCAAGTATCTTCTTGAGAATTTTTGCATCTATGTTCATTAAGGATATGGGTCTATAGTTTCCTTTTTTTGGTTGTATCTTTACCTGGCTTTGGTATTAGAGTGATGCTGGCTTCATATAAGTAATTTGGAAGCTTTCCCTCCATTTCTATTTTTTTGAATAAATTACATAGTATTGGATGTAGATCTTTTTTACATGTCTGATAGAATTCTGCTGTAAATCCATCTGGTCCTGGGCTTTTTTTAGTTGGTAGGTTTTGTATTACTCTTTCAATTTCTTTTTGTGCTATGGGTCTGTTTAAGATGTTAATCTCTTTTGTTTAGTTTTGGTGGTTCCCATGCCTTTAGATATGCATCCATTTCTTTTAGGTTTTCAAATTTAGTAGCATATATGTTTTTAAAGTATTCCCTTATAATATTCTGTATCTTTCCAGTGTCTGTTGTGATGTTTCCTATTTCATCTCTGATTTTGTTGATTTGGAGGTGCTTTTTCTTTCTTTTGGTTAACTGGACTAGCAGTCTGTCAATCTTGTTTATCTTTTCAAAGAACCAGCTCTTGGAACTGTTGATTCTTTGTATTGTTTTCATTGTTTCAATTTCATTAATTTCTGCCCTGATTTTTATTATTTGTTCTTTTCTGCTGCGTTTGGGTTTCATTTTCTGTTGCTTTCCAAGTGTGTTGAGTTGTAATATTAAGTCATTTATTTGTGATCTTTCCAATTTTTTGATGTAGGCACTTAGAGCTATAAACTTCCCTCTAAGGACCACTTTCAGCGTGTCCCAGAGGTTTTGTCATGTTGTAGAGTCCTTTTCATTTAATTCCAGGAATACTTTTATTTCTTTCTTAATTTCTCTTTTGACCCATTCATCATTCAGGAGTGTGTTGTTTAATCTCCATGTGTTCGTGTGGTGATTAGGGCTTGTTCGGGTGTTGATTTTAAGGTTTATTGCATTACGGTCTGATAGACTGCTTTAAGCTGAAAGACTCAGCAGATAAAAAGTACTTGCTTGGAATTATTTCAATCTTTTTGTATTTGTTGAGGGTTTTTTTTTTGTTTTGTTTTTTTTTTGTTTTGTATTTGTTGAGGTCCCTAGTATATGGTTGATTTTGGAGAAGGTTCCATGGGGTGCTGAGTAGAAAGTATGTTCTTTGGTGCTTAGGTGGAATACTCAGTAGATGTCTGTTAAGTCCATTTGATATATGGTATTGTTTAATTCAGATGTCTCTCTGTTAACTCTCTGCCCTGTTGATCCTCCTTATCTCAGGGTGTTACACTTTCAGCATATTCTATGCTTATTCTTCAGAATTATGAGTGAGAGAGAAAGAAAACTATGTCAGTCTAAGGGCACTCAGAGAGCCTTAGCAAGGAATGAAGTAATTATCTTTATGATTAAAATGGGGGGAGGGATAGGAGAGATGTCTCAGTGGTTAAGAATATTTGCAGCTCTTTCAGAAGAACAGAGTTCTGTTCCCAGCATCCACATCAGGTGGCTCACAGCTACTTGTAACTCCAACTTCAGGGGATCTGACACTGTTTCTGGCCTCCATGGAAACCCACATAGAAGTGAGCCTACATGCACATAGACAGACATACACATAAATACAAATAAAATAAATCTACTAAAAAGATTAAAATTTGATGAAATAGAACACAACAAAACATGAGGAAGATACATATAAAACTAGTCAATAGAAATCTGGACTAAAGTTTTTTGCATTAGTTCTAAAGGGAGTATTTGTAAACATCATAGGGATTAGAAATCTTGCTGTAAGAAATGATGTGATGGATGTAAGGTATCTGATGAAAAAAAGCTGTATTTTCAAAAGTGTCATGTTGACACTGGAAAATCAAATGGCCTAAAAGACTATAACACTAATTCTGTCATTGTCTCATTTTTCTCTTGTCAAATTTCAATAACTGAATGCACAGTAAGCCAATTAGAAACGACAGGGAGAAAGTGTCACCAATAGGATGAATGAAATCAAATACAGAATACTGTGACTGGAAGATAAAGCAGACAAATTAGACCACTCAAGCAAAGATTATGAAAAAATTTTAAAAACACAAGAAGGGAATATGCAAGAACTGTGTGACACCATAAAAAAAAACAAACTTACAATCATAGGCACACAGGAAGGAGAAGAATCTCAAGATAATGATATGGAACAGTTCTTCGACAAGATTGTAGATGAAAATTTCTCAAAATGAAAGAAAGACATGTCCATACAAATACAAGAAGCATAGAGAACATCAACTAGAACCAGAAAAGAAACTCTCCATGGGACATCATAATAAAAACACTAAACGTTCAGAACAAAGAGATAATACTGAAAGCTGCAAAAGAAAAACAATAAGTCACATATAAAGGAAAACCAATCAGGATTACAGCTGACTTTTTGGTGCAAACTATGAAAGCCAGAAGAGCCTGGACCAAAGTATTCCCAGCTCTAAATGACCACAGATGTGAATCTAGATTACTTTACCCAGCCAAAATGTCTATCATAGTTGAAGGGGAAAGAAAAATCTTCCATGAAATAAATAGGCTGAAAGAATTCATGTCCACAAAACCAGCCCTTCAGAGAGTTCTTGAAGCAATACAAAGAGCTGAAGAAAGGAACAATTATACACAAGGGGTGATGAAAAGAAATTCAGTGAAGGTATAATTGTGGAAATGCACAGCTATATCAACAATGTGAACAGAAATAAAAATGACAGGATTCAATACACATCTTTAATCAATAACTTTAAATATCAATGGACTGAACTCCCCAGTCAAAAGATACAGACTCATTGAATGGATTAAGAAACAAAAGCCAACTTTTTGTTGTCTGCAAGAACCTCATCTCACTTTCAAGGACAGGCACTACTTTCTGGTGAAAGGATGAATAAAAAAATATACCAAGCGAATGGAACTAAGAAAAAAGCAGGCATTGCAATTCTAATGTCTGATAAAATAGACTTCAAACTAAAACCAATCAGAAGAAACAAAGATGGCTACTTCATTCTGATCAAAGGAACAATAAACCAAGAAGATATTACAATCATGAACATATATTCATCAAATTCTGGTGCACCCACTTCATAAAAACAGTACTACAGGGCTTTAAGACCCAGATTAATGCTAACTCATTAATAGTAGGGGATCCAATACCCCATTGTCACAATTACATAGGTCAACAGGACAGAGAACAGAGAGACATCTGAATTAAACAACAACATATATCAAACTGACCTAACAGACATCTACTGAATATTCCACCCAAGAACCAGAGAATATACTTTTTACTCAGCGCCCCATGGAACCTTCTCCAAAATCAACCATGTACTAGGGCACAAAACAGATCTCAACAAATACAAAAAGGCTGAAATAATTCCATGCATTCTGTCAGAACTCAATGCAATAAAGCTTAAAATCAACACCAGAAGGATCCCCAGTAACCACATGAACCCATGAAGATTAAACAACACACTCCTGAATGATAAATGGGTCAAAAGAGAAATTAAGAAAGAAATAAAAGTATTCCTGGAAGTAAATGAAAAAGGCAATACAACACAACAAAACCTCTGGGACACACTGAAAGCAGTCCTTACAGGGAAGTTTATAGCTCTATGTGTCTACATTAAAGAATCGGAAAGATCAGAAATAAATAACTTAACACTGGAACTCAAGACACTTGAAAAGCAACAGCAAACAAACAAACAAATAAACAAAAAAACCCAAACCCAGCGGACAAGAAGAAATAACAAAAATCAGAGTGGAAATTAATGAAATAGAAACAAAGAAATCAATACAAAGAATCAATGAATCCAAGAGTTGGTTCTTTGAAAAGATAAACAAGATTGATAGCTTGCTAGCCCAGTTAACCAAAAGAAAGAAAGAGTACCTACAAATCAACAAAATCAGAGATGAAAGGGGAAAAATCACAAGAGATACCAAAGAGATCCAGAACATTTTAAGGGAATACATCAAAAACCTATATGTTACTAAATTTGAAAACCTAAAAGAAATAGATGGATATCTAAAGGCATGGGAACCACCAAAGCAAAACCAAGAAGAGATTAACAGCTTAAACAGACCCATAACACAAAAAGAAACTGAAACAGTAATACAAAAACTCCCAACTAAAAAAATCCCAGGACTAGATGGATTTACAGCAGAATTCTACCAGTCATTTAAAGAGGATTTACATCCAATGCTATTTAAGCTATTCAAAAGGATAGAAATGGAGGGAGAACTTCCAAATTCCTTCTATGAAGCCAGCATCAGTCTAATACCAAAGCCAGGTAAAGAGATAACCAAAAAAGAAAACTATAAACGCACTATCCTTAATGAACATAGATGTAAAAATTCTCAACAAGATACTTGCAAGCCGCATACAGACACACATCAAAAAGATCATCCACCATGATCAAGTTGGCTTTATTCCAGAGACGCAGGTATGGTTCATATATGTAAATGAACAAACGTCATAAATCATATAAATGGGTTCAAAGACAAGAACCACATGGTCATCTAAATAGATGCAGAGAAGGCCTTTGACAAAATTCAACATGCATTTATGTTCAAAGTCCTAGAGGGAATTGGACTGAAGGGAACATATCTCAAGATAATTAAAGCCATATATAATAAACCCACAGCCAACATCATTCTAAATGGAGAAAAACTGGAAGCATTCCCATTGATTTCAGGAACCAGAGAAGGCTGTCCACTATCTCTACCCCTTTTTAACATAGTGCTTGAAACTCTTGCAAGAGCAATAAGACAAGAGAAGGAAATTAAAGGAGTAATACTTGGAAAAGAAGAGATCAAGTTATCCCTTTTTGCAGATGATATGATATTATATCTAAGAGATGCCAAAAATTCCACCAGAAAACTCCTAGAAATTATTAAAATGTTCAGTAAAGTGGCGGGTTACAAAATTAATCTACAAAAGTCTGCAGTCTTTCCATATACCAATAACAAGCAATCAGAGAAAGAGTACATGTAAATACTCCCCTTCACAATAGCTGCAACAACAACAACAAAATCTCGGAATAAACCTGACCAAAGACATTAAAGAGCTCTACAAAGAAAAATTTAATTCCTTAAAGAAAGAGATTGAGGAAGACATCAGAAGATGGAAGGACCTCCCATGGTCATGGATTGGAAGAATTAATATTGTGAAAATGGGGGCAGGAGAGATGGCTCAGCAGCTAAGAGCACTGACTGCTCTTGTAGAGGACTGAAGTTTGATTCCCAGCACCCATATGGTAGCTACAACCTGTCCTTAAACCAGTTCCAGGGGAATCTGAAGCCCTCTTCCAACCTCCGCTGCATCGCAGGACATGGGTACGCTCACATACATGCAGACAATACACGCATACACATAAAATAAAAATTAAAATTAAAAGAAAATAGCTTATAATATTGTGAAAATGACCATCCTCCCAAAAGCCATTTATATATTCAATGCAATGCCAATCAAAATCCCTGTGACATTTTTCAAAGAATTGGAAAAAAACATTCTAAGATTCATATGGAAGCACAAAAGACCTTGGATAGCCAAGGCAACCTTGAGCACTAAGAGCAATGCTGGGGGAATTACTATACCAGATATTAAACTGTATTACAGAGATATAGTCATAAAAACAACATGGTACTGGCACAAAAATAGACCCATAGATCAATTCAAGAATATTGAAGACCCAAATATGAGTGCATTCAATTTCAACCACCTGAAATTTGACAAAGGAGCCAAGAACATTAACTGGAGGAAAGACAGCAAGTTCAGCAAATGGTGTTGGCAAATCTGGGTCTCCACCTGTAGAAGAATGAAACTAAACCCCTGTCTTTCACCTTGCACAAAAGTCAACTCCGAATGGATCAAAGACCTCAATGTAAAGCCTGAAACTCTGAAACTTTTAGAAGAAAACATTGGCAATAACCTACAAGATATAGGTGTAGGAAAGGATTTTCTAAACCAGACATCAACTGCCCACGAAACAAGGTCAAGAATCAACACATGGGACCTCATTAAACTAAAAAGCTTCTGTACATCAAAACAAGCAACCAAGGAAGTGAAGAGAAAACCCACAGAATGAGAGAAAAATCTTCACCAGTGACATGTCTGACACAGTTTTAACATCCAGAATATATAATGAACTAAAAAAACAAAGTATCAAGAAAGGAATTAAAAGATGGGCTAAGGAGATGAACAGAGAGTTCTCAAAAGAAGAAATAAAGATGGCTAAGAAGCATCTTAAAAGGTGTTCAACATCACTAGTAATTAGGGAAATGCAAATTAAAACCACTTTAAGATTTCATCTTACCCCAGTCAGACTGGCTAAGATCAAGAGAACAAATGATACCAAATGTTGGAGTCCAAATGTGGGGAAAGGGGGACGCTTATCCACTGCTGGTGGGATTGCAAGCTTGTTTAACTCCTATGGAAAGCCATGTGGATAACTCTTAAAAAACTATGAGTTAACCTACTGTTTGACCCAGTTATACCACTCCTTGGCATATACCCAAAGAACTCATCCTATTGCAGAGACATTTGTACATCCATGTTTGTTGCTGCTTTTTTCACAATAGCTAAGTGATGGAAGCAACCTAATTTTCCTTCAACTGATGAGTGGATAATGAAAATGTGGTTCATTTATATGATGGAAATTTACTCATCAGTAAAGAAAGATGAAATCATGAAATTTGCAGGTAAATGGATGGAAGTGGAAACTGTTATACTAAGTGAAGTAACACAGACTCAGAAAAAAATAAAATGGCACATGTTCTCCCTCATATGTGGATCCTAACACCAAATCCTTACAAGTGAATATATATCCAGACCTAACTACAGGAACCAGGATAATGAAGAGGAACCAGGGAAGTAAAGGAGAAGAAAAAATCTGAAAGGGAGGAACAGTAGAAAACAGGTGTTAACAGGGAGATATAGATAATAATGGGGTTATTTTACAGAGGGTGGGGGAAGGAAGGTTATTCAAAGAACCAAGGGGATGAACAGAAAGAAGGAGCTCAATAGAGGTGGGACCATAGGGAAGGGTATTATTGAGGGAGAAATGGAAAAAACGAGGGCACCTTAAATGGGGAATCCATGGCGAAGGGTTAGACAATGTGAGAGATAAAAAATGCCTAGCTAGTTTTAGAAAACCATAGGGAACCATATTAGGCCAACAACTTACTGACAAATGATACATATAACCAGAGTAAAGAATGTAATATATGCCTAGGCAAGGTTATGAAAGTGTTTGGTCTTTGCCCAAGCTCTATCTACCTGGCATATGGTAATTAGAATTACCAGACTGGTGGAACTAACCGTCTTGGATGTTTAACAGCTGTACTTTGAGGCCTATACTAATTTGGTCAGGGGAATATAAAGGACAGTTTTTGCTCCTTGCCCTCCTAGGTTGACTAAGTTCCAGGGGACTATGAGCATCTCTCAAAATGTCCTATAATGGTGGTGGGTTACCTGTTCTCTTGATCAAGGAGGCCAAGGAGACCCTACCAGATGGACTTGAACCAGTGTCCAGTCTATAAAGAGGAAGCTCAATACAGAGGACTCATTTCCTCCATGTTTCCAAGTGCAGCCATGGTCAAGTAGGACCTTTGACTTATCTTCACACAGGTGGATCTGGTAAAAGAAAGGAGCGAGGGGCTCCTCCCAAGCCCATGTGACTCCTGAGGAACAAAGCCTCAAAAGACCTTAATAGTAAAAATAAGTCGGTTTATCTGGACCAACTGTATGGCCTTAAACACCCAAAAGGAAAGTATAACCAAAGATTAAAGTGGCCAATATAATTTCATAAGAGTCCATATGTATAGCTAAAGGCTACATAACAAGAAACAATTCCAGACAGGAGATACCTTCCTTTGAATTATTGGCCAAGGTGGCACAAGAGTCTCCCAGACAGTAACCCAACATAGAACTGGGAAAATGAACAGCAGACCCCAATCTTGTCTAAAGGAATATTGACAACTGATTGCTGCTAGATGAGGAGCAGCTGATCTTCCTAAAACAAGGATCTCTAGATAGGCTGACTAGATTCAGCAGATGGACAAGCACTGGAGAATGGCTGGGGCTGTCGACAACACAGTGGACAGTAACAGGGATGACAGAGTATATGGGCTCCAGTATGTGGAAGGGGGGAGGCTATGGGAGGGTGCCATTTGGGAAGTGGGTATATAGATGAATAAGATTGTATGGGATGTTCTGTATGATATAAACACAGAAAAATCAACAAATTTTAAAAAAGACTTATATTTGAGGAGGAAGCATAAGAATTTACTTCAGGTTGAATGGTAGAGGTGGTAGACATTACCAGTGAAATCTACGTGATGACTTTCTATCCATACACAGGTACTGAGGATCCGAGTGTAACCGACTGTGACTAGTAATCATCAGATACATAGAGATTAAAGACATTGTGC
>NW_008334871.1:1417144-1440408 GCF_000622305.1 Nannospalax galili | reverse complement strand
GTTAAAAACTCATTCAATTTTATGTCTTACAGGGTTTTATACTGAGTTCAATTTACAGCCACTTTTGAAAGCAAGGTATCCTTGCTCTGGATTGTGTTACTGAATATGTTAAAGCTGTAATGAAATGCTTCTTCTAATCATGTGGTTATTAAATTTAAAAAGATTGTTTTTAAAAAGTGAATGAACTCTCCATAAAAGACAATAGCCCTGACAAGATTAACAACTGCAGTTAAGAGCCTTCAGCAAAACAGTGTAGAAAATATGAACAATAAACATAGGGAAAGGATTACTGTTGAGATCAGCAAACCTGGGATGTCCTGAGATGGCTAAGCACATAGTTGGGTGGCTGCTGTCAGAACCTGCCATGTTGCAGGTGCTACCCATGTCCCTGCTTTCAAAGGTCAGTGAATCTCAGCTTTTACCAATACCCAGTGCTACCAGGTTTATAGACAGTGGTGCTGAGGCACTGTCACACCCACAATAAGGAACTGCTATTGTGCCACTCTGAACGGTCTACCACACCCTTCACACTACACACACCCTGGACAATGGAACTTCAGCTGCTCTGCTCATGTCAACCCTCTAGACCCACAATCTGTGGCCAAGTTGAAAGCACCCTCCTCTCAGAGACCAGAGATGCCACTGCTGAATGAAGCCATTGTCCTGATCCTAATGGCATGGTTGTTCAACTCGCACCCTATGTCTCTAGAACCACCCTACTTCCTGTTGTGAGTGGCTGGCTCCAGACTCTAGTTCCACAGCTGTTTTACAAGAACCCTCATTTTGTATATCCTTACCCATGCTTCAGTGTGGATGCCTGCATTCTAGGCAATGGTAAAATCACTAACCTGGGCCTCAGTTTCATAGTATTTCCGTGTGCACACATGCATCAGGCACCTACTCAATGGCTGGTTCACTAAAGAACAAATTACCATCACTGTCTCTGTGAATACCTTCTATCTTGGATGTTGAAGACTGCCAGTCTTTGTTGATTACCTAACCTCAGCTGCTAGGTAAATGCAGATTATGTGTACCTCACCTAGCCAAATCTTTGTACCCTCATGAAAATTAGGGCCAATTCCTGTTAAAGCAGGCCATAAAGTCTAGAAGAGTAAACCTTTTTCGGGGAAAAGAAAATACTACTAAAGAACACAAGAACTGTCAAGTAGCTTAACTCAAAGAGATGTATGGATTACATGGCAAATAACTGAAATTAATTTGGAATATTGGGGTCAGCAGGAGTAAGAAGGGCATAAGAGAGGGTAATGTGGAGAGAATTCTATCCAGCAGCAGAATGTGCATTCTTATTAACTCCCATTGTTTGGAATATTGGGGTCAGCAGGAGTAAGAAGGGCATAAGAGAGGGTAATGTAGAGAGAATTCTATCCAGCAGCAGAATGTGCATTCTTATTAACTCCCATTTGTACATGTTTAGAGTTAGATAGTGTGATTTACCCCGAAAAAGACTCAATGAATTTAATAGTATTGAAATCATATCATGCAACCACATTGCTATGAAATCAATGATAGAAGGAAAATTAAAAACTGTGAATTAAACAATACCAAACAACTAAGGGATCAAGGGGAAAAAATGTAAAAACCTAGAGACAAAATTTCAAACATTTAGAAAGTTGAGTAAGAGCAATTATAACAGAGAAGTTTATGGCAATCAATGTCTATATGAGCAAAGCATCAAGAAAAGACCTTAATGAATCTCTACACCTAAGTTTCATGGACGTAGTGGAACAAGGGATAAAGAGAACACTAATGCATCTCTCAACTCTCATCAATGAAGTTCCTTCAGGCAACAGAGGGCCAGGAACACAAAAGGTCACAAATGGCCAAAGTGTAGAGAATAATAATCTGCAGAGTGTGGGACCCTGGACAGGACTTCTATATTAAACTTCACCCATCCAAGGTTCAGGGACCATTGCAGAAGAGGGGGCAGAAAGATTGTAAAAGTCAAGTAGGAGGTGCATGACCATATGGAAAAAGAGTTTTGCAGGCTCCTGGAACCTTGCTCATACGAACCTACAGTAATGGTGACAGCATGCACAAGACCCATGCAGACTCATACAAAAACCCGGCACAGAACTGGGGAAATAGGCAGTAGGCCTCAACCTAATTACCTAATTACTGCCTGGTGAAGGAGAGCTGATCTTTAAGTGAGAGACTCTAGATAGACTGACTAGACCCCAGTGGATGAACTTGCACTGAGAAATGTCTGTGTACACTAACTTGACTCTATAGGCCTTAACATATATGACAGAATGCATGAAATCTGGTGGGGAGGGGCTATGGGGGTACGGATGATGGAGGGGGTATAAAGATGATTAAGACATTTTATATGAGATGCACAAAAAATCGCTAAAAATATACACAAAATGAAAATACCCTAAATAACTAGAAAAAGAAGAAATAATGAAGATAAGTGCAGAGGTAAATCAGAGACCAGGAAAATGACAGAAAAGAATAAAAACACCTATGGATAGTTTCTTTGAGAATGTAAAATAATTGAGAAGTGTTTAGTTAGAACAAGAAAAAATGAGTGAATACCCAATTAAATAAGCCAGAGAAAAAAGGAACATCACAACTGATACTGAATCATGTGACTACTACTAATAATTGTACATATTCAAAGTAGATAACTTGAGGAAAAGATAAAGTCTTCAATGCATAACAGTGTAGCTGTACTTTCAAGAAGAAATCCTGAACAAACCAATATGTAAGGAGACTGAATCAGCATTCAAAAATTTACCATCAGGAAAACCCCGAAAGAAACAAAATCTAATGATTTACTAGTGAATTCTACCAAATAAATACTTAAAAGAATAATTGTTAATCCTCAAACTCATCCCAAAAATTGAAGAGGCATGAGTGTTTCCAAATTCATTTTAAAGAATCAGCATCACCTTGATAACAATACCAGAGAAGATCAGTACAAAAAACAAATCATAGACCAATGTCCCTAATGAAATATAGGTCTAAATATCCTGAGCAAAATACCAGGAAACCAAATGTAGCACCACATTAAAGAATCATAATCTTAAGTCAGATTTATTTCTGAGATGCAAAAAACTGTTTAACAAACAGGTGAGTCACTCTATCAATAGAAAGACACAGTGGACAGAAAGAACCATCACCTGAGAGCTGTCCTCTCATGCCATGGCATGAGTATGTGTACACTAACACAGGTGCATCATACATACAACACAATAATTATCTAATTATTATTATAATAAACTAAAATAAAAAATTTAGAAATTTAAATGGCAGGTAATAGCCCTGATTTGATACATGCCACAGAAAATATATGAATGAGCATCAGCTTTATGAAGGGTGCTGCACATCTGCAGCCACAAAGGGGAATATAAATAAAAACGCCAATGAGACATCACCTTATAGCTATTAAGATGGTTATGATCAAATATAAGATAGAAAATGAACAGAAAACAAACCCTTGTGAATTATTGGTAGAGATGTACATTAGTACAGCCACTCCAGAAAGCAGCATGCTTTATTTTTTAATTGCTCCATCTTAGTAATCCTTAGGCAGAAGAATTCCTTTAAGTAGGAGGCCAGCATGGATGACAGAGTGACTTCCTGGCCCATGGGATACAAAGTGAGATCCTGCACCAATCAATCAATCAGTCAAACAAACAAATTATCCATCTTGAAGAACATCTTCATTCCCATGTTCATTGTCATATTACTGACGATAATCAAGATATTGATACAAATTATGTGTCTACTCACAATGGATAAAAACATTGAATAGTTAAAAGATGGGAAATAAGGGGAAAAATCCTGCTCTTTTATACAATATGGATGACTTTGGAGGAACATACATTAAATGACACAGAAAGAGACAGACCTTATAAAATGGCACTTAGATGTAGAATGTTAAAAAGTTGAACTCAGAAATGGAGAGTACAAGGGTGGTTACTGTGGGTGGAGGATGGTAACACTGGAAGTTACAGTTCAAAAGGTATAAACCTGGATTTATGAGATATATGAGTTCTGGAGACTTGATTTACAGCATGGCTACTATAATAATAAATTCTTGAAATTTGCTAAGAGAATGTATTACTTTTCACCTTGCTGTGAAAAAATAACTGACAAGAGCAACTCAAAAGAGGGTTTATTTGGGCTTACTGTCAAAAAGGACTAGTCTATCCGGCTGGAAGTTACAGCCTCTGGAGCATGATCACATTGCATCTCTGTCAGGACACAGGGAGAAACACACACTAGAGCTCAGCGTGCTCTCCTTCTTTACTGCGTCTGGGACCACAGCACATGGGATGGTGCTACCCATACTCAGGGTGGATCTTCCCACTGTTAAATCTCTCTGGAAATGCCCTCACAGACAGGCCCAGAAATTTCTCCTAGGTGATCCTGATTGATAATCAAGATTAAGCATCACAGAGTAACCTTAAATACTGTCAGTTCTCTCACATAAAAGACAACTATTTAATTTGATCAAAATATCCTTTATCCTTACTTAAATCAGAAACAACACATAACAATCTTCTGTAACAACAGAAGAGTACCCAAGGTATTAGGAGCTCAAATGAGTATCATTTCATCTATACTATGGATGTCAGAGATGTTTTCTAGAGCAGGTGACTTTCACAGATCTAACAATTGGGACCTTTAGGTCTAAGGGAAGAAGGGTGATTAGAAATTAGATAGAATAAGTAAGATCTTCTAGAAGCAAAATGAAAGGAACATTGGCTAATGACTGCATTGTGTATGACTTAAAAAGGAATAGACTCAAAAGCCCCAGTGTCCTTTTACAACCTGGGTTGCAGGATGAGGAAGAGCTAGAAAGAGGACTAAGGACACATTAGTTATCCAAAGATTCATGGATTGATCTTGCAGTGTTGAAGAAAGACCTCACTGGAGCTGAGGATCCTTGTTACTTGCCCATTGGTCCCCTCTGCAGGTGCCTTATTTCCTCTCTTCCTCTCCCAGGAACTTTAGTCTTCAGGACAGACCTGGAAAATGTGTTCCTTTCAGCATTGCTGGTGGTGTTTGGAACTGCTCAGGCTGTTCACAAACCAGAGCCAAGTCACAGGCAATGTAAATACCCAAGGTTTCTTTGCATGTGGATTTTATTTCTATGCTACATAGATACTTTACAAATATGAGGCTCTTTCCCACCAGATTGGACAAATGAGTGCACTATGACTAAGCTAATGTTTATTATGTATCCAACATTTTGTTGGTTTTCCCTAAATGTTAGATATTGGTGAATGAATATGATGTTGTATAAGAACAATATGGCAGTAAAGATCAGCCTCAATTGGTTTCGGCTGCATGGAAACATAAGCAAAATGATGTGAACACTTCTCTTCAAAATATAATGCTAAAAATATTTTTAGGAATCAAGTGATATTTAAAAGCAGTAGATAGTTTTGAATCTAAATTATTTAAAAATATACAACGAAGTTTCTTTCATGTGTCCTTTACTCTTCCACTAAGGATGTAAAATGTGCTTCACTTCTAATTTAGATTTTTTAAATTGTTTTGATTATATTAAACTGAACTTTTAGTTCCATTACTTGATATAATCTTCTTGTCAGGTAATGAATAACACATGGTACTGAAAAATATATGTACAGTTTGATTTTTAGCTTTTCTGAAGCCCTATTGTTTGTCTCAGCCATTCTGTGCACTAAACGCCTCTGTTTGCATGCCTCTTCAGACAAAGGGCATGTTTTAGGGACGTACCTCTCACAAAGAAGTATTGATGGACCAGGAATCAGACTTTGGACAAATGAACATTTCATTATAACACAGCCTAATTGTTAAAGCTCTTCTTACTGAGAAGAATAAAAATTCCATTAGTCACCACTGGAGCTCAGCACAAACTCCTCCTCCTTTGCCTCCAATGCAAAGAAAGAATGAAGTGCAGGCTTAGGCTCATCACTTTTGGAACCCCAGGTTCCTCCTTACTTTTTCCCTGTGTGTATTGCAACTGTTTCAGTAACAGATATAAAATAACTCTGGTTATAATTTTAGGTATAAATTTATAGCTCACAATGGTTTAAAATTAAAAGAACATTTAAAATGAACATTTTAGCAATGACACATTCAAGTTAAGAGCAAGCTGGAGGGCCAACTAGTGAAAACTAGTGAATGTCCTGGGACACGGGTTCACTCTGCGAAAATTTTCGAGATTTGTGAGTTCATCTTGGAGGATGATAAAAGAGGAAGACAAAAGTATTTTAGAAAATTTGAAGTTTATACAAATTTAAAGGTGCAAAATTTGCATTGGTAACTCTACTACCACCAGAACAGCTTTTGGTTTTAATCTCTTTCTAACTGCTAGAAAATATAAATATTGATCACTGCATTATAAAAAAGAGGAAAGATTAATATATAGGAAGTCACCACTCTGGATTTTTGATATTATTAGGTGAGGTTGAATACATTTTGAAGCCATATCATCTATCATATAATACCATATAAGACTGGTAAAAGGGTGGAGGGCAGAATAGATAAGGCTGGCAACACATGACCACCTTCAGCCCTTATCCTTAGGCAGGTACCGGAACTGATCCCAGGAGTGTGTATCTGAAAGAGACAGAACACAGCACTCCAATCAAGATTTGGCTCTCCCAATTTAGATTTGTTTAACAGGCTAGAACTAGACAATATTTCCAGTATTTTTTCTTTACAGATACAAGAAGCTGTAGTTGTCATATGTGATTATAGATAAATCACCCCACTATTCTGCTCAAAGCCTTCTCACTCGCCATTTTATCCAGAGAAAATGCCAAGGTCCGTAAACATCAACCATGAAATCTGAATAGCCTCTGCTCCTCTAGCTCTGCGTTTCTTTCACACCCAGCCTCCTCTGTCACCATGGTACACTGTCTCTTCCTCCAGCCTAACAAGCATGCCATTGTCTCTAACTGCCTGTGATAGGCCCCTCTACTTAGAATGCTCTGCTCCAGATCCACATGTACACTTTTGGATCTCTGTTTTTACTAAAGTCTACCCTTCAGTGATCTACAATACGGTTGGCAAGCTGCAGTCCATGGAAAAATCTGGCCCATTACCTGTTTTTGTATGGCTCACATGGAAGAATAGTGTTTATACTTTTAGATGGAAAAAGAAAAATTAAAATAAAAGAATCACATTCTGTGGCAGATGAAAACTGTATGAAACTCAACTGAAGGGTTCATAAGTAAAATTTTATTGGAACACAGCTGTACCCATTTGCCTTAGTGTTTCCTATTATGATATATCTTAGATTGGATAATTAACAAGCAATTAAAAACTTTTTTTTCCAGTTATCAAGACCAGGAAGTCCAAGATCAAGATACTAACTGATTGCATGTCTGAAGTCTTGATCGTCATTGACGATGCTTTTTTATTACTGTGGATTCACATGGCTGAAGAGATGAAAGGACCAAACAGCCTCTTTTTGTTTCTTATATTCTATGTATATGAAGTTTATTGCCTGCATGTATGTAAGTGCACCCATGTCCTGCAATACCCACAGAGGTCAGAAGAGGGCATGGATTCCCCTAGAAGTGGAGTTAATGAGTTACAGATTGTTGTTAGATCCTCTGCAAGAGCAGCCAGTGCTCTTAACCACTGAGCTGTTTCTGCAAGCCCAAGCAACCTATTTTGTAACAGCATACATATCACTCATAAGAACTGAACCCTTACAGCCCAACCACCACACCATTGTCTCCACCTCTTAGTACCATCATGTTGATGTTTATTTAAACACCTGAAGTTTGGGTGTTACATACATACAAACCATATCACTGTCTGTTAAGAGAAGGAAATCCTTGGTACAGGGGAAGCTCAGGAGGAGACAGTCAGTCAGTTCAAGCCAGTTAGAGAAATAAGGGAAAGAGGAGAAAGCTGTGCAGTCAGAAAAAGTTACAAAAAACATTTCTACTTGTAAATACAAGAACTTAACTCAATGTTCCACAAAATTTAAGATAGCTCAATTTACCTAATTATGTAGCTCATTTATTTATTTACTCAACATATATTTATGAATAACTAACAAAAACAAAACCTCATAAAATTTAGCCCACACAATCACATAGAGTCTAATGCCAGCAAAGATCAGGTCTAGCTGAACAAACATGAGGAACTTTGGAGTGAAGCTGGCATTTGATCTATGAGATGTAGATAGGATTTAACAATATAAAATGAAATAATAATGAAAGGGCTTAGTAGACATTCAGGCAACAGCATGATTAAAGATGGGAAGAATTCCATCAGACAATAGTGTGTTACATGAAATTCTTATTTTTAAATGACTCTGAGTTTTAAAATTCAAGATACCATTTCCAAAGCTAAATTTGGCTTTTCATCATGCTGTTTCTCATTCCCTAACAAGAAGCTTTATCAGAATTATATAAGATATGTCATAGACTTTGCAAATGAGAGATGGTTAGGATGAGCCTTACCATTTAGCTGTGATGGGTTTTCTGCTCTGGGAGTAGAGCACACTATAGGAGAAGAAAGGCCACAGAATGAGGGTCATCCACTGCAGAGTTCCCCAGAGTTTCAGGAGTTTGTCAAGGCTGTGTTTCATAGGATGGCTTGGCACATGTCTGGAACTAGTAAAACAGGAAGTAATGTGAGAGAAATGGAAACAAACTCATTTGTATTAATTTGTTTAGTCTTTTCTCAGGAGGTAACATAATTTGCATCAGATGGTCTACTTATGACACACCTGGATTAAAAAATATGGTCATTGAGCTATGAACTTCATCTATTTCCTTTTAGAAAAATTGACTTTGCTTACTGACTCTTATGACAAACTTTTCATAAATATTTATCATTATTATTATTAATTATTATTTTGAGACAGGGTCTCACTATGTAGCCTAGTCTGGCTGATCTGGAACTCACTATATAGGTTGAGCTGGTCACCAACTCAGAGCTCCACCTGCTTCTCTCTCCAGCCAGAGTGCTGAGCTTAATGACGTGCCGCATGCCCTGACTGGTTAGCAAATCATATCACCACTCTCCATAAAGCCTCTTCAACTATTCACAAGTAATTACTAAATTTACCCATGCATTTTTTCCCATGAGATGGCAAGTTTATAGCTGATTTATTTTACTTTTATTGAATTTTTGTGAATTTCATACATCTTAATCATATTTAGAGCCTCTCCTCTACCCATACTTCCCCAGGGCTCTCCCACTGGATTTTATACATTCTGCCATATATGTTAAGGCTTTTCGAGCTACATTTGTGTCCCCATATGTCCCTTGGTGTGAGTCCATCCACTGGAGTCTAGTCAGCCTGCTAATTGTCACTTCCTCAAAGAAGACCAACTCTCCCTTTCCTAGTAGTCATCGATTGCCATTAGTTCCTTAACTAAGGTTGGAGATTCTTATCCATTTCCCCTCTTTTATACTGGGTTTTTGTCTGATTTGAATTTACATGGCTCTTGTGTACACTGTCACCATTGCTGTAAGTTCATATGAGCTTGTGAGCTTTTAGCATATGAACTTCCCATCCTGAACTTCCCAGCCATGTGGAAAAGTGTTTCTTGTGGTCATCCACCACCCCTGGCTCTTAGAGTCTTACTGTCCCTTCTGCAATTGTCTCTGAGCCTTCGGTGGTATAGGTTTGATATGGATGTCCTACCCAGGAGCAAGCACTTTGTGGTCTCTTCTTCTCCACACTTTGGTCAATTGTGGCTTTCTGGGTTAATCACCACCTGTTACATGAGGAAGCTTTGCTGGTGAGAGCTGAGAGATGTACTGATATTCTCACTTGACCCTGTTCTGCTATGTTCCCTGAGCTTTAGTTGTAGAGGTTGCATTGCAGTTGTGTCACTTTGGGATGGCCTCTCACAAACACATTCTCTGTGTAATAAATTTTATTGTAATATTCAGAATGATTAATGTGTCACCAAGCCAATTATAAGGACATGAAGTATTGGTCCCTCATGGGTGGGGTGGGGCTAGAAATGTCTGCTAATGGGTGCAGGACCTCAGGATACAGGAAGACTGCCTTTATAATAGATGTATGATGTCTCATAATAACATGTAATAACTCCTTTAGATCTTTCTATTTAAACAATGTAGAATCTTCCTCCTTGGTCAGGAAAGAGATGGAAGGGCTGCCTAACTGTATAGCATTGAAATGTGGACAAATTTGTACAATAAAAAGATTTTTCAAGATTTAATTATTTGAGGCCAGCTAAGGGTCTTAAAGCATCCTCAAGAGTTTCCCTGAACATTGGTCAAAAGTTTCTTGACTCTGTCAGTGGTATTCCTTCATTTATTGGTCCAAGGAATGTTTATTGAGGATCTCTTCTGTTACAGTTGGTGAAGACAGGCTTTCAATACAACAAAATCACAGTTCCTGCATCCCTGAACAACAGCAAAGTAACCAAAAATTGCAATGATGAGGAAACTTCAGAGGACTGAATAATATCAATCCCAGGTTTTGGACATCAGAGATGGCCTCCTAAAATAAATGTTATATAGGTAGAGCCATGGGTACACTGGTGGGAGTGAGTTGATAGACAAAGACAAGTCCTATAGGTCTAAGAGCATCTTTTTTCAGGAAAGCCATGCTTGGATAATGAGACTGGAGGTCCTAGGTAACATCCCAATTGTGTTCCTCTCTAACATCTTTCAGAATGTCCTTTACTTTTCCTGCATACTACTTAAGCTAACATATGGCTGTATGTGTGATTGCGTATGTGTTTAAAGAAATTCCACCTTCTGTACTTCCTCTTTTGTTCACTACCTATCCTGTTTGACACAAAATAGGTTTGTTAAATTAAGCACAAATGGCAGGAAGGTGATTAAGTAATTAGCAGAAAAGACTAATTTGCCAGGAGACAAATTGAGCTGAGCATTCCTGGCCACATGAAGTTCTTTACTTCACTGTAAATGTTGCAGGAGATGATGAAGAGGTCGAAGCTGTAGTTTTCATTTTTAAATAGTGTATTAACAACAAAGTGAAGAACAGACTGGAAAGGCCTGGGTTGTACCATTGGGTGTGTATTTGTGGCACTTGGGAAAAGAACTTAGTAAGACCTGGTGAATGGTTACATGAGGAGGCAGAGAAATATAGAACACTCCAAGATGATCCATGGGCTTCAGCACTGGGCAGCTTGATAAATCAAAATGAAAAACAATGTCGTGCCTTTTTTTCTGGTGATGCAAGAAGACACACCAGATTTGATTTAGAACATTTTTATTTACAATGTCTATGGGTCCAGGAGTTGAGTACATACATGAGACATTTGTTTAGAGGCAGTGACTGATGATCCAGTGGAAAACAGCAGCTGAAAGGACTCTGACAAAGCCAGCTTACATGGTCAGTGTGAAAGGTCTCTCTTTTAGGCTGACTTTAACCACCTCATAAACTGAGAAATGAATCATAGGAGATGGTTTAGAAGTCTGAAAACTCCCATGGTCATTTTTTTAGTTCCAGATGATGGAAGGGGTAGCAAAGAGACAGGGGCTCTAGTTTCTACACTCCAGTATTGAGTTCACTTTCAGCTCTTGGCTAGCAAATAAACTAACACTATTTTTCTTTGTTTTTCTTTGAGTAGCAGTAACTCATAGCAGACAGTGTCATCCTAAAAGCCTGAATTCACCATGCCATGTAGTGTTTACGTGTGTAAGTGCCTTACTTCCAGTTTGATTTGTTTTACTCTGATGAATGAAGCTTAACAAAGCCGTACTTGTGATCCTTCTGGATACTGAACTTTCAGTATTGTTATGCTGCAATCACAGAAAAGGGACACAGGTACCTTGGAAATGTCAGATAGTTTTAATATGCAGACCATGTTTTAAGAAGCAATTTAACAGGTATTTTGCTTAGGTACAATATGACTCTTAGAATGAGTTGTGTTTCATCTTACCTATTTCTGAAATTTATGTTAAGTATACACCCCTTTTGCAAGTATTTGGTCTGTTACCTTTAACCTCCAGTGCTAAAATCAGCAACAAAATACACACTAGGCACAGAAACAGAAAAGCAGGGAGCTAAGGGAATCGATGCAGTTGTTTTGGCATTGGAAGGTGAACTCTTCTTACCAGTGTTTCTGAAAAAGGGTTAAATACGTGAAAATGGGTTTACTATTTTGCCAGATAGATCTAGGAGAGGAACTGCCCAAAGGAAAAATATGAATACATAAAGCATGTTTAAGACTATGTAGGCAGGATAGTGGTCGTTTAATGTTTGCAGGCATTCCTTGGGCAACAGATAATCAGAAAAGTGATACCACAGAAAAAATATCGTCAGACTTTCAGAAAGAACATCTTGGTAATAGTAGAATCATATAGTTAAAGGAAGTCAGGTTGTTTTGATGGCACTGATAGCTACTCAAATGCTATTGAAATCTCTATCCTTTGAACTTTTAAATATTGAAGTTGTATTTCTCTCCTATATCTTCATATCTACTAGCAAATACAGCCATCATTTTTTTGTAGGAGCGATATCCTTCAGTTTTCCTTGCCAAGTATTGTTTGACCTAGTTATCCCCCATTGTTCCTTACTGTATCTGCCAGAAATCTTTTCTTTTTCCAGCACCCTTTGTTGAATGAAATGTAGCTGTGAACATAAAGCAAATGCCACTGAAACTGACTAGTGGGGATAGAATGAACGTTTACTCAGAATCATTCTACACCCTCTTTTCTGGTCTTAGCATGATGAGGACTGAGGCAGAAGCAAGACAAACATACTCAGTCCACTGTGACTTTATGTTACCAACTCAAGCCTGTGTCCTACTCTCAAAAGATTCAAGGAACAGGCATATAGAAATGTCATTCAAAGAGCACAACACACATATTTTAAACCTTTCAGACAAATAACAAAACTCCATCCTCAATATAGTATTGTGTCTTTGCTTTTTAATCTGTCTCTGGCCTCCCTTACCCAAGGTGAATGGGGAAGAGCATTAGATCTTTCTAAATGACTTATGTTCCCAGTGTTTAATAGCATCTAGCCTAAAGGTGAGTTAGGGAGAAGATAGGAAGAAGTGGAAGGCAGAATATGTGTGTCGGGGGGGCGGGGGGTAAAGTTCAGGAGGCTTCAAAAGATCTCATCAGGTGATTTCAGTTTAGACCAGTAGCCTCTGCTGTCCAGTTCACAGTTACCGTCAGTTGAGAGGTGATGACAGAATATGGAGATACTGAAGATAAGGTTTTGGAGACAGAGCCACAGTGTTTCCCTGCTGTCCATGTTGCTGTGTGTTACTGAGGGTATTTGTAACCCTCTGTCCTCTTAGGTAGGCTTGCAGAGGTAACCTTCCATGTTCCCTGGCATTCAGAAGCATATGATGCTCCACTGTTTTCTCTAGAAGGTACAGTAAATGCCTTTTTCCTCTTAGGAACTAGTTGTTCCACTTTGAATCTTAAAAGGTTTGGTGGCAATGAATAGTAAGTTATACCAGGAAAAGTAATTTTAATCCCACACCCTGAACATCATCTTTCATGAAAATGATTCATCATAATAAGGTGGCAGTAAGATTTATTAAAATAGCTAGTCATTTGTATATTTAGTAATAATTTCATAATATACAGAGTTAAAAGCTTTTTTGTCTGTCTATATATCTGTGGATGATTAATTTTAGTACAGACTTCACTGGACTAAGGAATACCCAGATATCTGACAAAAATATTTCTGGTATGTCTGCTGTGAAGGTACTTTTGGAAGAGATTAGCAATTGGACTTGTAAATGGGGTGAAGTTAGCCCTGTCTTATGTGGATGGGCCCCAATAGAAACAAAAGATGGAGGAAGGGCAAATGAATCCTCTCTGCCTGAGCAAGTATGCTCTTCTGCCCTGAGGTGTCAGTCATGACTTAGTTCTCCACTTTGTAGCTTTTGGCCAGGACTCAGTACTGGCATCTGCTATCCAGGCCTTTGTGCTCATACTTAATGATGCCATCAGCTCTCTTGGTTCTGAAGTTTGTACAAAGAAGACTATGAGGCCTCTCAGCCTCTGTACCCAAATGAACTCGTATCTTCTCTTATATATTTTTGTTTTGTGTGTGTTTATGTGTAGTGGTGTGTGTGTGTGTGTGTGTGTGTGTGTGTGTATGTGTTATGTATACACATACATATATGGTTCTATTTCTCTGGTGAACTCTCAGAAATATATACATACATACATGCACATGCCTGTGCACATATACATGTGGTACAATTGTTAACAACTAAATAAAAACATTTCAAGCTAAATAGAATCATAAACATTATTTCAAAATAGAAGTCCAATTCTTTGTACTGTATAGTCTAAAACGGTTCAAGCACGGCTGACTTTTAAGTAATCTGAAATTGATATTTACCTGTGAACTTTAATAACCTCCCAACTTTGTGTTTTAAGAAGCACCTGGAGCTTTGACTAAAAGCATTGGTTTGGGGGTTATGAAACTTCTTAACTAGAAGTGTATCTTGGAATATGACAATAGTAGGCAGATTGAAAACTACAGCATATTATGATGTATGTAAATATGCAATATCTCCATAGCTGAGCTTCCAAATACTTTGTTAATAGATGGTACTTGTTTTCAGATAATATAAATTTCTACTCCCAAACAGGGGTTCTTCAATGTGTTACTTACATGAGACTAATTATATCACCTAATTATCAAACAGCATTAATCAACCATGTTTTGTTTTCAAGCACTTAGAATAATGTCTTTTTAAGATTTATTATTTTTATGTTTTGTGTATGAGTGAATTGCCTGCATGTATTTAAGTGCACCCATGTTGTGCCATGCCCGCAGAGGTCAGAAGGCAGCATCAAATTACCCAGAACTGGACTTAGGGATGACTGTGTGGGTGCTCAGGTCCAAACCCAGGACCTCTGCAAGAGCAACCAATGCTCTTAACTGCTGAGCCATCTCTCCAGTACCCTAGAATAATGTCTTTAAAAATTGAGCATCTCAAAAGGAAATATCTCCTGTTATATAGCCTCTCTTAAAGTTTTTGGCTGGGGTAGTCCAAGAGACTCCCAAAATTACACAGGCTATTGCCACAGCCCTTGATTGCCTCCAAGATCTTGAAGGTAGGACCTTATTGCTGAGGACAGGGCATAATTAGGACACAGGACTTGGATCAATAGAGTTGGAACTTGTTGGGAACCTGGGAGCCTGAGGTTCAACTGAGTCTCAGCTACCTCTCAAAACTGCTGACAGGCCTAAGCTGGCAGCTTTTCATTCTGCCCTCAGCCTTGGCCTGGAAACCTTGGCAGGCAGCCTGGGCCCACGGCCTTGGCTCGCAGCCAGGGCTCACAACCTTGGCCCAAAACCTTGGCTTGAAGCCGGGGCCAGAAGCCTTGCTAGATAGCCTTGGCCCACGGCCTTGCTCTCCTTTCCAGCATATGGTTCTATTCTTCTATAATCAGAGATTCCTCCCTTAATGTGCATCAGAGCCCTTGTGCTCTGACTGATGTAATGGTTTGCAGTCTGTGTGCCTTTGTTCTCATTCTCTATAAAAACTCATGCTTGTGCTTCAATAAATGAGACTTGATCAGACTCCTGTCTTGTCTCCATTTCTCTTGTTGTTGCCTCATCCACGGCCCCACCCCCCAATCCAGGTCTGCGGGTCGGAACCGAGGCACATTGTGGGGTGGCCTCCCGCAGCATGGCGCCCAACGTGGGGCCTGGATACTGGGGGACAACGTGAGGGACACGACGGAAGAAGAAGGGGTGCGCACCTGCTCAAATAGTTCGGAGACGTCACGGTAGCCTGCTGTGACTGAGCCGACAGTTAAGTTGGTCGTTCAATCATGGGGCAAGAATTAAGTCAGCATCAGAAGTATGTAATACAGTTAAGAGAAGCTTTACAGGCAAGAGGAGTAAAGGTTACAACTGAGGATTTATTTCATTTGTTTGATTTCATAAAAGACATCTGCCCATGGTTTCCCCAAGAGGGGGTTATAGATGTAAACAGATGGAGAAGAGTGGGAGATGCATTACAAGAATTTTGTAAGGTGTTTGGACCAGGAAAGGTCGCTGTTACTGCTTTTTCTTATTGGAATTTGATTAAAGAATTAATAGATAGAAGAGATGAACATGAGCTGGTAGTGACAGCAATTGCTTGAGCCGAAGAACTTTTTAAAACTAGTTCTAAGTCAGAGTTGAGAGGAACTCCCAAGGAGGAGCCTCCGGAGATAGTGAAGATGAGAGTTCTTCTAAAACTTTAAAGAAGGAGTCCTCAGAGTCAGTTACAGGGAAGGGAAATCAAGAGGATGCCCAAAGGTTTAAAAAAGAACATGTTCGTATTTATCCTCTTTTGCCAGAAGCTGCCTGTCCAACCTTAGAAACGGATGGTGCAGAGGCTGTGAGGGAGGGGTTGATTTGCAAAACTGAGACTAGATCATTAACTGGTCACGAGAGGCAAGAATGTGACCGCCCTCCTTCCTATAGTGTACCGCCTGCTCCAATTATCATGGCGGCGATAGATCCTAGATCAGAATCGAGGGAACAAATAGAACAGTTGCAGGAACAAATTAAGTTGGAGGAAATCCATCAGTCACTGATACTCAAACAAATTAAGCTAGAAGAGATGCATCAGTCGCTGATACTCAAGTTACAAAAGCTCAAAACAGGTAGAGGTAGTGAGACTGTTGTAGATAGAGAAAGAGCTCGCCCAGCCCCCAGGGGGCCCAGCCTTCACTCATATAAAAAAAAAATCTTAATAAACCTGATAGGCTTCCCTCCAATATGGAGGCTTTTCCCGTAATCGAAACAGTAGATGATCAGAGGCAGGCATGGCGACATCATACAGTACTTGAATTTCCACTAATCAAAGAATTGAAGACTGCCGTGTCGCAGTATGGAACTACAGCTCCATATACCTTGGCTATCTTAGAAGGTGAGGCTGAGAAATGGCTAACTCCTATTGATTGGAATACATTGGTAAAGGCAGTCCTTAGTGGGGGTGATTATTTGTTATGGAAATCAGAGTATTTTGACAACTGTAAGGAGACAGCTAGAAGGAATCAACAAACCAGAAATGGATGGGATTTCGATATGTTAGCAGGTGCAAGTCAGTATGGGACTAATGAATGACAGATGCAATATGTTGTGGGTCTTTTTGCACAAATTCGAGTTGCTGCCGCTAAGGCATGGAGAAAACTTCCAGTTAAAGGGGACTTGGGAACTTCTCTCACTTCAGTCAAGCAGGGGTCTGATGAGCCATTTGCAGATTTTGTTCATCGGTTAATGACCACCGCAAGGAGGATATTTAAAAGTATTGATACAGGGCGAGAGTATGTAAAACAGTTGGCATATGAAAATGCTAATCCTGCCTGCCAGGCAGCCATTAGACCTTATAGGAAAAAGACGGATTTGACTGCCTATATTCGCCTATGTGCAGACATAGGGCTGTCTTATCAGCAAGGGCTTGCTATGACAGCGGCTTTCAGTGGACAAACTATAAAGGAGTTTTTGGCTGAAAGACATAAAGCTAAGGGCAAGGGGTGTTTCAAGTGTGGTAAGAGTGGGCATTTTGCCCAGGAATGCAAGGTGGATAATGTCCAGCAGAAGGCTGATGATGGCAAAGGTCCTAGATTTTGTCCCAGGTGTAGAAGAGGAAAGCATTGGCTTAATGAGTGCAGGTCTAAAACTGATATTGATGGGAGACCTCTACCTCCTCCTCTCCATCAGGGAAACTGGTGGAGGGTCCAGCCCCAGGGCCCAAAACAAGCATTTGGGGCAGTCAATCTCATTCCTGCCAATAGCAACAATCCATTTCTAGCCTCTACAGAACAACCCCAGGAAGCGCAGGACTGGACCTCAGTTCCTCCTCCCACATGAGGCAGGTTTTGTGGCCTCCTCCTCCTTCCTATGGTGTACCGCCTCTTCCACCTGTCATGGCGGCAATAGACCCTAGACCAGTATTGAGAGGGCAGAGATGGGAGTTCAGACCATAGGGACTGGAATTTATGGACCACTACCTAACAATACTTGTGGGCTGATACTAGGACGGGGTAGTGCCGCCTTGAAAGGCCTATCTGTTGTGCCTGGGATAATTGATACAGATTATACTGGAGAAATTAGAATCATAGCTTTGCAGGAGGACATTAAGTTGGAGGAGGTGCATCAGTCATTGATACTCAAATTCATTAAGCCAGAAGAGATGCATCAGGCGCTGATGCTCAAGTTACAAAAGCTTAGTTTAGATAATGGTAGTGAGGCTGTTATGGGTAAAGGAAGAGTGGATGGAAACAGAGCTCGCCCTGTTCTCGGGGGGGTCTGGCTTACATTCGTACAAGGAAAATTTCAATGACCCTGATAGGTTTTCCTCCCATATGAAGGTTTTTCCTGTAACGAAAACAGTGGATGACCAGAGACAGGCATGGCCACATCATAAAGGATTTCAGTTTACACTGATTAAAGAATTAAAGCTTACTGTGTCGCAGTATGGAGCTACAGTTCCGTTTACTGTGGCTATTGTAGAAGGTGAATCTGAAAATTGGCTAACTCCTAATGATTGGAATCAGTTGGTAATTCTATGAATAATTCTGGCTTGATTAAACCTTTTGTGGTTCCTTATTTACCAGTAAGCCTGTGGGGAAGGGCTTTGCTCTCACAGATGGGAATTGTGATGTGTAGTCCCAATGATGTTGTTACTGCACAGATGCTTGCACAAGGATATACTCCTGGCAAGAGATTAGGAAAAAGAGAGGATGGGAAATTCCAGCTGCTGCTCTGAAGGCATGGAGGAAACTTCCAGTTAAAGGGGACCTGGGAACTTCTCTCACTTCTGTTAAGCAGGGTCTGATGAGCCATTTTCAGATTTTGTTCATTGGTTAATGACTACCATCGAATAACCTGGTGATCAGACGATCCTGTTTGGGTAGATCAATGGCCACTTACAGCACAGAAGTTGGCAGCAGCCACTTGCATGAAAATACTAATCCTGCCTACAAGGCAGCCATTAGACCTTATAGGAAAAAGATGGATTTGACTGGCTATATTCACCTATGTGCAGACATAGGGCCGTCTTATCATCAAGGGCTTGCTATGGCAGCGGCTTTCAATGGACAAACAGTAAAGGAGTTTTTGGCTGAAAGACATAAAGCTAAGGGCAAGGGGTGTTTCAAGTGTGGTAAGAGTGGGCATTTTGCCCAGGAGTGCAAGGCAGATAATGTCCAGCAGAAGACTGATGATGGCAAAGGTCCTAGATTGTGTCCCAGGTGTAGAAGAGGAAAGCATTGGCTCAATGAGTGCAGGTCTAAAACTGATTGGCCAATAGCCCTACTCTTTGTCAGAAATTTGTAGCTGCAGCTCTTCAAATACTAGGAATCCTTGGCCTTCCATGTATATAATTCATTATATTGATGATATCCTGATAGCAGGTGCGTCAGGAGAAGAGGTGTTACAATGTTATGCTCAATTAAAATCTGATTTATTGGATGCGGGTTTACAAATTGCTCCTGAGAAGGTACAAATGCAAGATCCTTATTCTTACTTGGGTTTCCAAATTGATGGTCAAAAGACAACTGATCAGAAGGCTATTCTTAGACTTGATAAATTGCAAACTTTAAATGATTTTCAGAAGCTATTGGGTGATATTAATTAGCTACGTCCTTACTTAAAATTGACTACTGGTGACTTGAAGCCCCTCTTTGACATCCTTAAAGGGGATGTGAGTCCAACTTCATCCAGAGAGCTCACTGAGGAGGCCAGAGTCGCAATATATAGAATTGAGGATGCCATTGCTAATCAATTTGTTACTAATGTTGATTATTGTAAATCCTTATGGCTCGTGATTTTTAATACTCAATTATCACCTATGGGTCTTCTTTGGCAGGAGCCTAGTCATCCTATCATGTGGATACATTTACCTGCCTCCCCTAAAAGGGTATTGCTTCCATATTATGATGCAGTAGCTGATTTAATGATTATTGGTCAGGATCACAGTCTTACATATTTTGGTGTGAAACCTCGTCACATTGTGCAACCTTATACCAAAGCTCATATTAATTGGTTACTTCAGAATTCAGACACTTGGCTGATAGCTTGTGCTAATTTCGCAGGAGTTTTAGATAACCATTACCCACCTGACAAGCTCATTCAATTTTGCAATTTGCATACCTTCATTTTTCCATGCATTACCAGCCATCAACCTTTATCTACTGCTTTGTTAGTTTTTACGGATGGTTCTTCTAATGGGATGGCAGCCAATACTTGGGATGATCGGGTTGTACGATTTCAAACTATTAAAACCTCTGCACAACTTGTAGAATTGTCTGCCATTATATCAGTTTTTTCTGCATTCCCAGATATGCTTCTTAATGTATATACCGATAGTGCATACATAGCTCGAGCTGCACCTCTTTTAGAAACTGTTCCTATAATTGGGCATATTTCTGAAGCCGCAGAGCTTTTTTGTCAGCACCTTACTCGCCAGTGAACAGCTCCATTCTTTTTAGGACATATTCGAGCACATTCTAATCTTCCAGGGCCCTTAACAGCAGGCAATCAGATTGCTGATACAGCCACCAGGCTTGTTGCTCTTGCTACTATGTCTAATATTGCACGAGCTCAACAGGCTCATGAATTGCATCATCTCAATGCAGCTTCTTTGCGATTGATATATAATCTTACTAGAGAACAGGCTAGGCAAATTGTTAAAGGATGTCAGACTTGTGCTTCTTTCCTTCCTGTTCCCCACTTAGGAGTCAATCCTAGGGGACTTGTTCCTAATATGCTTTGGCAAATGGATGTTTCTCATTGTAGTGAATTTGGTAAACTTAAATATGTTCATGTCTGCATTGATACCTTTAGTGGTTTTCTTTGTGCTTCCTTGCAATCGGGGGAAGCTACTAAACATGTTATTGCTCATTTGCTTTATTGTTTTTCTATATTGGGTATCCTTAAAAGTATTAAGACGGACAATGGTCCTGGATATGTTTGACATGCTTTTCGGAAATTCTGCGATGCTTTGCAGATACAGCATACCACTGGTATCCCTTATAATCCACAGGGACAAGGCATAGTTGAAAGAGCTCATTTGCTTGTTAAGATTACATTAAATAAAATAAAAAAGGGGGAGTGGTATCCCAGTAGGGGATCCCCAATTTATTGAATCATGTACTTTTTATTTTGAATTTTTTGAAATTGGATGCTCATGGTAAATCAGCTGCAGATCGCTTTTGGCATCCAGAAACAAAACGGCATTATGCCATGGTCAAATGGAAAGACCCTCTGGATAATTCGTGGCATGGCCCAGATCCAGTGTTAATATGGGGCAGAGGATCTGTCTGTATTTATTCACAGCAACATGACGCAGCCCATTGGTTACCTGAACGCTTAGTAAAGCAAGTAGATACTAATCAATGTTCCAGGGAAAATGAGGCTCCCTGAGAAATGGTTTTTTCTTCTGTTTTCTTTTAGACTGCAATGGCTTCTGTCTGCTGCATCCTGTTCCTCCTGATTGGCTCTGTGTGGTCGCAGATGGTGATGCAGTGGGAGTTCCAAGTGAAAGAAGGAAGTTCTAAGGACAACATGAAAACCGTTGGCACTGCCTGCTGTCCAGTGGAAGGCTGTCAAACAGCCATTGTCATTCCATTCACTCCGTCTATCTTATCCTCTACATCGAGGTCTAACATATGTTTCACTTATGATACCAGACGTAAGTGTATCACAGACAGTAATGATAAGGATCCATTCATAATTTGCATAAACGACCCTTGGGATGCCAGGTGGCAGAAGGTAGTTTGAGGAAAAATTTTTGAAAATAATGGATTTGCCTGGCTCCTGGCGGGGTCTTTCTCAATTTCCCGCTGGTTGGTCCCTGCTGCCATTGATAAACAAGTAAAACAGGTTATTATCATGAGTGAAACTAAGCTTCAGTCTGCCATACAGTCAAACTCAAATTCTACCCTTAATCTTGCTCTTTGGCCTAATTATTTAAATTTTGCTTTACGGCTGATGAATCTTTCTCATATTAATGCTTCATCATGTCTGTTGTGTTCCTCCTTGGTTCGGCCTTTGCTGGCTGCTGTTCCTGTTAATGACTCTTCCTCACTTAGTACTGCTGTTGCTGGCATTGTACCTTCTCCTCCTATGTCGTCAATTCCATTACTTTGTAATCCTGCTAAAAATATTTCTCTCTGTTATATTACTACTGTTTATGTTTCTCCCTCTTTTACATGTCATAACAATCGTTATGTTAGTTCACCTCTATATGCTCCTCCTCTCACGTCTTTCTGGTGCAATGAATCTCTGTATCAACAGATCACTATTTCCTCTCCAGGACCTTGTGTATTACTATTGTACCCCAGCTAAATATGTATACACCGGAGGAGTTTGCCTGGCTACTTCGTCCACGCATTAAAAGAGGGGTGTTCATTCCTTTTGCAATCGGGATAGGACTTACTGTTTCTGCTAGTCTTTCTGCAGGAGCTTTGGGACATACTCTTTATACTGCAAAAGAATTTAATTCCCAATTACAGCAAGTTATAGATTCCACAGCCAGTAGCCTTGCATCCTTGCAACGCCAATTAACTTCTTTGGCTCAAGTTGCCCTTCAAAATCATAGAGCCCTTAATCTCATTACTGCAGAAAAGGGGGGTACTTGTTTTTTCTTACAGAAGGAATGCTGTTTCTATGTCAATGAATCAGGATTGGTGGAGCAAAATATACAGACTCTGCACACCATCAGTTTCAAGCTGCATAATTTTTATCAAAATCCTTCTAGGTGGCTGGATTCCCCTTTTCTTTCTTGGATTTCTTCCATGACATCACTTATTATCATCCTGCTTCTTCTCACACTAGGGCCGTTTTTTGTGAAAAGGCTGTTGGTCTTTATTAAACAGCAGATAGAGGTTCTCCATGTGGCTAAACCAATACAGGTCCATTACCATCACCTTGATCTTATGGAGCAAGAGTTGATCGGGACACGTTGCTATGATGGCGCTACTAGCCATCCCCCTTGAGAGATGAACTGGACAGTGAAAGGCGGGTATGTGAGAATCCCCCCTTGTAGCAACCTAAGACAGGAGGGTAGCCTATTGGTGCTGCCTATCCAATGACGGGTAAGCACTTGGGGAAGGATACTCCAACCTAAGACAGGAGCAGTTCCCTAAGGGTATAGCAACCTTTGATCCCTAAGCTCTATAAAATAAAAAAGGGGGACCTGTTGGGAGCCTGGGAGCCTGAGGTTCAACTGAGTCTCAGCTACCTCTCAAAACTGCTGACAGGCCTGAGCTGGCAGCTTTCCATTTTGCCCACAGCCTTGGCCTGGAAACTCTGGCAGGCAACCAGAGCCTGCGGCCTTGGCTGACAGCCGGGC
>NW_008334871.1:1413164-1416022 GCF_000622305.1 Nannospalax galili | reverse complement strand
TGCGAGAGGCAGGTTTTGTGGCCTCCTCCTCCTTCCTATGGTGTACCGCCTCTTCCAACTGTCATGGCGGGGATAGACCCTGACACAGCAAGCTACACTGGGGCAGTAGTGGCTAATTGAACTTAAAGCTCACTCTGGGAGAGAAATCATGTGTGGTACTGTAAACATAGCCAAATACACATGACTGTGGAAGTCATAGATCTTATAGAAAACCCCAAGGCTGTCCCATTCTTAGACACATGCAATTTCTTAGCGTGTGTTACATATGGATTCTTGTCTTTACAGACAAGTATGCCAGTGACCACTCATCAAAGGAGCTTCTTTTGCAACAAAGGCTCTTACAAGTTTCCACAACTGGTCACACACAAGGGATTGTGTGTGAAATGCCCAACCCTAAGTGACATATCTACCTTGGAATCTCTACACATAAGGTTATGGAAGCTAGTGGAAGAAGGGGTAGAGAGAATATTAATACATCTTTCAACTCCTTTCAACTCTCATTAATGGAGCTTCCTCATGCAACAGGGACACAAAGAGCAACAAATGGTCAAAACATAGAGAATAAGAGTCTGCAGAGTATGGGTCCCTGGACAGGATTCCCATATTAAACTCACCCACCCAGGATTCAGGGAACACTGAGAAAGAGGGGGCAGATAGATTGTAAGAGCCACCAGAGGAAGTGCATAACCACATGGATATAGAGTCTTATAGGCTCCTGGGAACTCGTGCACATGAACTTACAGCAATGGTGTCAGCATGCACAAAGATCCATGCAAACACAAGCAGACAAAACCCAGCATAAAACTGTGGGAATGGGCAGCAGGCCCCAATCTTAACAAAAGAACTATTGGGCAGCTGATTACTCCTGGGTAAGGGTATGACTCTAAATAGGTTGACTAGACCCCAGTGGTTGGACATGCACTGAAGGACATTGGGGCATACTAACTTGACTTGATAATCCTTAACATAAATGACAGAATGCATTAAATCCAGCGGGGGCAGGGGGCTATGGGAGGGTGCTGATAGGGGAGTGGGTATAAAATGATTAAGATGTTGTGTATAAGATACACAAAAATTCAGTAAAACAAAAAAGGAAAGAAAAGAAACATATTTTGGCCACCTTATCAAATTGGTCAACATAAATATCTTCTCCCCTGATGAAAATCATCTTCATCCACCAGAGTTCAAGGAATGAAATTTAACCATATTTTTATTTTATAAGAAATTTCAAAGATTACAAAATAGCATTCCTGTTATTAAAATCAAGTGGCTTAATTGTAATTCCATTTATAATGGATGCTTTTGCAGTGGAGGATTTTAAAATGGGGCACTTTCTTTTATCTTTCCAAGGGCACCCCCTTCTGGTGCTGGCACGGGCACATGACTGCAGTAAGAACTCTGCATGTCGTTTGGGACTCACCGAGTTACCCAACTTACCCTTGCCTGTGAAATGGGATGATACTGACCTCCCTCACCTGGCCTTGTGAGGTGAGTATTAACCATTGTTTGTCAAGTACTTGAGATACTCAGATGAAAGGCCCCTCTCCACCTCCCCCTTTAACCAGAACAGGGATTCCCAATTAAAGCTGGTTTTGAGTGGGGGCAACGCTGCATTCAGACAGGACAAGGCAAGATTTATTGATCCATGAGGATGCTCCTATCTGAGGGAATTAATTTTGTGGAAACAGTCATTATACCAAGGACTTTATTCTACTCAATTACTACTACTAATTATTACTACTATTATTATTAATTGTTAATAGTTAAATACCCAGCCTTTAGGAAAGGCTGGTTTCACATCTCAATTGGGAAGGCAGGGTTCCCTGGCCAGGCCACTTCCATCTAAGCCTCTTAGGCTGTGGTATGGGAGACCTTACTGCTCATAAAATGAAATTATGTTATAATGAAGGCCAACTTCAGTTTTTGAGAAACCAGCTGGAGAGTAAATGCGATACTACTCAATTAGGAAAGGAAGAAGGGATTCCCACTTGTAATTGTCTGGATTCCAATTTCAAAGGCTTTGTAACTTGCAAAAAATTAATTCTCTCACTAGAACCACATTTCATATATGGAGCCAATTAAACTAATTGGTAGGTTTTTTAAAAAAAAAGTCTTTCATGGATCACTATTGATGGCCCAGGTTTTGAGAATTAGCAAACCAAGGGTTGGCCTCCAGAAGCAGGTCATGACTTAGCAGGTGATGGCAGACTGAAATAGCAGATGTTCTTTGTGGAATTAAATCATCATAAATTTATAATGTTCTGGTATTGTTTGCTTTTTGATTTACTATCTGTTTGAGCATTATCCTGACTAAAATGACTAGTCCTTCCTACTTGAGGAAGAGAGGAAGAGCAGGGTGAGTCTGTTTCAATGGTTACCTGAGTTGTTGCTAAAGATCTTATCTTAGTTCATATTTTCATAACCACAAATCTCTTTTAAAATACAAAAGGTTTATTCTGAGTCAGTTTCATCAAAAAGCTTAAGTATCTCACTTCAAAGTTATAATTTTTTCTATTTCATCTAAAATTATGTTTATATAGAACAGCAAAATTCATTTAGCTTGAAGATAAGTATAATTAAATTTGATTTCATAAATATTTTCAAATATAACTATCTAAAATAGGATTGTCCTTCAACCATGCTTGAGATGACCTACAGTTCTTTCCACTTCTCAAACTAGGTTTGGAAGTTCCCATTTAGAACTGTTTCTAGAGCATTCTAGTGAGTAGGACATGCTAAACAAAAGATGTTTCTCAGTGGTCATAACTTTTTGACCAGATGCAGCTTTATTCAGCGTAAGTATCCACTTTTCCTCAGAATGGCATTAATCAAATTCACTGCCAAAATGATTTTCTTTT
>NW_008334871.1:1397532-1413050 GCF_000622305.1 Nannospalax galili | reverse complement strand
TAAACAAAGTGTAGTATGCATTTATTTAGGAACATGTATGGTGTGTGTGTGTGTGCACATAGGTGTAGAGGCCAGACATAAGGTATCTTCCATAACTGTTCTCTACCTTATTTACTTTTTTATTTTTTATTTTTACTTTATGTGTATGAGTGTTCTGCCTGCATGTATGTAAGTGCAGCACATGTGTGCAACTCCTGTAGAGGCCAAAAATAGGCGTTGACTCCCCTGGATCTGGAGTTATGGATAGCCGCTAGCTGCTTTGTGGGTATTGGGAACTGAACCCAGGTCCTCTGCAAGAGTGCTCTTATTAGCTGAGCCATCTCTCTGTCCCTGACAAAGATTTCTTATAACTGAAAATAATATTACGAGTATTGTCACAGGTCCAAATGACAACACTTCTCAAAGATTAGATCTGGCTTTCTTTGTCCAGTGGCTACTTTGGAAATATGCATCTTCCCAAGGTAAGTGCTTGGTAGGAAAACACTCATTTGGATACCTAAAGTCCAATATTTTTTTGTTAAAGCAATCTAGTGTATTTTACATTGTAAAGGTGTTAAGAGTTGAATTATGATTCCCTCTGCTAGTAATTATTGGATGCTGTAAAATAACAGTTCTTACTGTCACTTCACCCAAGCTTTAAAAAAATTCATTTAAAACTAAATATTCAAGCAATTGAGAATCTTTAGATACTTTTACTTATTAATTAAATCAAGGCCAACAAAATGTCTGCTGTCTAAATCACAATTATTATAGACACTGTCTTTCCAACTTATTTCTCTTCCATCAGTGTTAGCAGAATCTTAATTTTGTTGACTATACTGTGCCAGGTCTAGGGATGAAGTTCCACTAGTAAATGAACACCAGTTCTCTACTTCAGTGATTGATCTTATAAAATAATTTGACCAATGAGAAGTGAGGGGCAGTCTACTGATAAATTTATAAGAAAGGTATTCCCTACACACCAAACAGGCACCCAAGGGTAGAGTCTTGGCTTATGCCTGCTCCTTGCCTTCTTGCTTGGGACCATGCATATGGCTAAGACAACCACATTGCAACCACAAAAGCAGAAGACAGAAAAAGCTCAGATCATTGAGTCATTGCACAAAGCAAGGGATCATAGACCTCTAGTATTCTATGAAATAAAGATTCTATTGCTTACAATATTATCTAAGGGTACTTCAATATCTATAGATGGAAGTGTCCTTACTTATACAAGGGACAGATAGCCTGCTGCATCTCCCAGGTGAACATAAAAAGGCAACTTGATGATGTGCAGAAGCCACTGACTTCATAGCTTTCAAAAGTAGTCATATAGTCTCCCCTAGGAAAAGATGGAGCATAGATTCCTTTAATTTTGATTACAAGTATGTCTATCAGTATCAGTGATTATTCTCAATATTACATTGCGATTGATATGTTACAATCTTATTATTTTTCTGTCTTTTCTCTAGATTGTATTAAATATTTTACATTGCTATTGAAAGTCATATATCCATAACACTGCATAGATATTTTGTTATTTTAGGCAATTTCAAGCCTGGTTTTTCTCCAAGAATAACATATTTTAGTTTTATTTGAGTGTTATTTTAATAGATGTTTATGTCTATCTGCATATATATGTGAAGGGAATGAGAAAATATGTTATCATTGATGCTCCTGGGAATTCATATTGTAAGTCCAGACACTATTAATCTTGGGAGAAAATTATGCTAGCTCTTCATTAATTGGTCTCTTTTTAGACATGGGATATAGTAATGTAGTATATAACTATACAAAATATATAGTCTAAAACAAAATTTCATGTAAAAAATGACAAGTAGCTGGAAAGATGGGTCAGTGGGTGGAGAGCTTCCTACACAGGGACCTGGATTCAGATCCCAACACCCATGTAAAAAGTCATTGCTGGGGGCACAGAAACTGGCAGATTCCTTGAGCTCATTGGCCAGCCAGTGCAGCCAATCAGTGAGCTCCAGGTTCAATGCATGATGGCTGATATTGGCTGCCAACTGGACACACCTGGGAAGAGGGAGGCTCAACTGAGGAATTTCCTCCATCAGATTGCCCCATGTCTGTGTTTGTGAAGCATTTTCTTGACTACTATTTGATGTAGGCATGCCCAGTCCACGGTGGATGGCGCTCTCCCTAGGCAGGTGAGCCTGAGCCGCATAAGAAAGGTAGCTGAGCAAGCCAGTTAGTGTTACTCTGTTGTCTCTACTTCAGTCTCTGGCTTGACTTCCTTGGACAATGGACAAAATAAATATGCCAAATTAAATCCTTTCCTCCCCAGGCTTTTTGTTTTATCATGGTATTTATCAGAGCAACAGGAAAATAAAGAAGATACCCTATCTTAAAAAAATATCGTGGAAAGTCATAAAGGAAGACACTCAAAGTCAACTTCTGGCCTCCACACATGCATACGAAGGGGAGCACACATGCACACACACATTCATACCACCCCCCAACAGCAAGACAAAATGGCTACAGTATTTATTGTATTTATACCGCATGTCACAATATCCACAGCTTAGGTACCCTTTATCGTTGCTGAAGAGAAAATTCACTAGTGAGATACAATCAGTTCAGGCCATTCCTCTGAGACTCTTAAACATATACAATCATTTTCTACTTTCACATTCTCTCTCTTTTCAAAGGATCAGAGAAATGACTCTTTGGAGTTTTTAACCATACAGCCTTTGCTGAAATTTGGGCTCTCCCCAGGAAGGCACATGAATGCATTTATCTGTGGTAGATGTTAGTAGAACTAGGTCCATATGCCTTTCTCTATGCTTTGAATTATGAGGACTACTTTCAAGTTATTTGTTCTTACCATAACCTTCCTATTTTCTAAAGTTTTCCATGGCCCCCATGACAATTTAAAATGTCTAAGGTCAGTCCGCTCAACTCTAGCTGCCTTTGAGATAATCTGACATTCTCATGCTATGTTAGAACTAGATATTGCTCTTTGGGAATTAAACAGCCAAACTGTAGTTTGTTTGTTTGTTTGTTTGTTTATTTATCCTCTAGGTTTGTAGTATACTATGGACCAGGTGGTCTCTAGGCAGTGAAAATGTAACAGTGAACAGAATGTAACAAGATCCCTCTACATATGGAGTTGAAATTATAATGGGACCTCCTATTATCTGGAAAATAAATTAGTTACCAAATTCCATGGCTCTGTTCCCACATTATCTTATGGTTAGCATTACAGGTGTTTTCTTTCTATCTACAGCTGATCTCTTCTTTTCTCTGTCTCTGTTCTTTCCATTTCTCCTTTACTTGAGGAAAAAAATAAAAACATATTTCATCTTTTTATTAAAAAGTGTTTATGAGGGGCTGGAGAGATGGCTTGGCAGTTAAGAGTACTGGCTTCTATTGCAGAGGACCTAGGTTAGACTCCCAGCATCCACAAGGCAGCTAAAAAACATCCAAACTCCAGTTCTAGGGGATCTGACACTCTCTTCTGTCTTTCGAGGACATTCATGACACAGGTGCACTTACATACATGCAGGCAAAACACTCATACACAAAATAAAAATAATAAATAAAAATTTGAAAAAACAGAAAGTGTTTATGAGTGAATGTAGATTGTATTGGTATCTAGTACGTTTGTGAAGACTGAAAAATCTTCAATGTTATGGAAATCAAATGGATACATTTCTAGGAATAAGAAACAAATGAGATTCTACACATCGTGGACATATGGTGGTCGTTGCTTAGTTAGCATTAGGTGTTGTAGCATCTTAAGCTAAGCATCTGGGCTCTAGGACATAAAACTTTTGAAAGAGAATTACTGGGGAGATGTAGAGAATGGTTCTAAATGTTAAGACACTGGGAGTTTTAATAACGTCATTGTATTTGTACATACCTTTAGCACTGGTAGGTAATGATGTTATGTATTATCCTCTGATGATCACAGGGCATCATATTATTCTTTTATTCACCTTGAAAGTGAGACTCTGTGGGATGTACAGAGAAATTTTTTTTCTAGAAATGAAGTTAAAATTGAGTTTGACAGAAATCACCAATTTAACAATGTTTTTCGGGGCTGGAGAGACGGCTCAGCAGTTAAGAACACTGGTTGTTCTTGCAGAAGACCCGGGTTCAAATCCCAGCACCTACATGGCAGCTAATAACTGTCCTAACTCCGATTCCAGGGGATCCGACAGCCTCTTCTGTCCTCTGTGTGCATTGCATGACATGGGTGCACTTACCTACATGCAGGCAATACATGCATACACATAAAATAAAAATAATAAATAAAATGTTAAAAAAACAATGCTTTTCACTTTCATGACTAATCTATTGAGGGAGAATAACATCCAGAATTTTAGTAGCAAACCCCAAAAAGACATCAGTTAACCATATCCAAAGTCACTGTCAATGATTTGTTAGTTTAGTAAACACTGTTATGGCTTCTGATGATAAACAAGGAGCAAATATATTTTTCCCAGGTTTGAATGCTTATACTCAGAATCTGGAATGTGTTCTTGGAAACAGCATTTAACAATTACATTTATAAAACACAAGAGACTTTAGAACATGCTTGTATAGCTTATTTCATTTAATCTTTACAGTACCTTTGTAAGGTAGGAATCTTGCCACCATTTTTGCAAACTGCAAAACTGAGTCAGGTGGATAGTCACAGGCTTACTGATGATCAGCTCACCTTTGATCTGCTGATGGCAGTTTGGATTGGCAACTCATTGGAGACAATTTCATGAGTCTCATCGGAGTTCAAGCAGACCTTGACACCACAGTGCAGGACACTGGGAGCAAGCCTCTTACCACTTATGATTAAGACATATTCATAGCTGAGGCTGTAGCAACAGAAGGAAACAACTCACTATCAGACATTCCTTTGAGTATTTCCTCTTTTCCACTCTTCTGTAACTGCAGTTGCTTATATCATTGGTTCAATGTATTCATTAGTTTTTTAATTTTTGTGCACAATGAGTGTGTGTTTCCTCTGCTCTGAATTTTTCAGAATTATCTTCAGATTCACTAATTACCACTCAAAATGTGCAGTGTATACTTCATCCAATAGAATTTTTAATTTTTTAAAGACTTCTATTTTCATGTTCAAACATTTTGGGTTGACAAAATTTGCTTTCACATTCTTATGATTTGTAGCCAGGCATGGTGGCACATGCCTTTAAGCCCAGTACTCAGGAAGCAATGACAGGTAGAGCTCTGTGACAGAAGACCAGGTAGGTAGTCTACATAGCAAGTTCCGCACCAGTGAGGGGAACATAGTAAGACCTGTCCCAAAAGAAAAGGAACATATTCTTAAGGACTTTTGATAGATGCTAGTTTCTCATTAAGTATATTTTAAAACCTGTCTCAAATTATTGCATAAAATTAATTTCTTCTATGGCAACTGATTACTGTTAGGTGAAGGAGAGTTAATATTTTTAATTTATTATTTTTATTTTATGTCTATGTGTGTATTACCTGCATATGTGTACCCATGCTGTGCTGCATGTGGGTGCTGGGATTTGAACCTGGTCTTCTGCAAGAAGAATCACTGCTCTTCACTGCTGAACCATCTCTCCAGCCCCAGGAGAGTTGATATTTAAGGGAGTGACTCTAGCTGACTAGACTCCAGTGGATGAACTTGCATCAAGGAACATATAGGTACAAATGCTTGTCTGGACAGGCCTTAAGATATATGACAGAATACATGAAACACAATGGGGGAGAATATAGGGGGATGTGGATGGGAGAGAGGATCTAAATATGTTTAAGATATGTTGTATGAAATGCACAAAAACTCAATAAAAATACACATTAAACATTAATTTCTTCTGCAAGGACCTTGTGCTTGGAGCATTGTGAGTCCTGTCTGCCTTTCTAAGCATTAGAGGACTTACATACCCTTGGATATCTGTGTACATCTTAGTTTGACTGGAGGAAGAAAAATTCCCTTATGATTTCCTTTTCTACTTGGTTTAGTCTCATGTCTGATAGTTTTATTATTATATTTTTTATTGCCATTTCTGAGCCATCAATCTGACTTTACGTTTTTTCTTAGTGCTGGGGCTGAAACCCAGGGACGTGGGTATACCGTGCAAGTGTTCTATTGAGCTACATAACCTACCCCTTCAGAACTAACTTTTGAAAACAGGATTATAAGAACTTGCTGTGGGGGGTGAAGAGATGGTTCAGTGGTTAAGAGCACTGATTGCTCTTCTTGCACAGGACCTGGGTTCAATTCCCCAGCATCCACATGGCAGCAAACATCCATATCTCCAGTTCCAGGGGACCCAATGCCCTCTTCTGACCTCCAGAGGCACTGTACAAATGGGTGCACCTACCTCCATGCAAGCAATATACTTATACACATCAAAAATAAAAATAATAAATACAATATTTTTAAAAGAGCTTCCTGTGGGAAGACATTGGAGGTGTCAGATCCAGCTATTAGAGTAAGCTAGCTACTTGATTTGATTGCTAGTTTTGAGGACTTCCACTTCTTTGTGGAAACAGTTTTCAGTGCATTCAAGTCACCAGCCTTTTTATTTTTATTTTATGTGGATGAGTGTTATGTCTGCATGTGTGTTAAGTGCTGCTGAATAGAAAGTGTATTCTTTGTTGCTTTGGTGGAATATTTGGTAGATGTCTATTAGGTCCACTTAATGTATAATGTCATTTTAATTTAGATGTGTCTCTATTCTTTGTCCAGCTGACCTGTCTGTTGGAGAAAGTGGGATTTTTGAAGTCACCTACTAGAACTGAGTTGGGGTTAATATGTGTCTTGAAGTCTTGTACTACTGTTTTTATGAAATTGGGTACACCAGAGTTTGGTGCATATATTGTCATGATTGTAATGTCTGATTGGTCAATTATTCTTTTGATCAGAATGAAGTGACCTTCATTTTTTTCTGACTAATTTTAATTTGAAGTATATTTTGTCAGATACTAGAATTGCAATATCTGATTGCTTCTTTGTCCCTTTTGCTTGGAATATTTTTCCTCATCCTTTCACCCTAAGGTAGTGCCTATTCTTGAAAGTGAGATGAGTTTCTTTCAGATAACAAAAAGAGGGATTTGGTTTCTTAATCCATACAACAGGTTTGTGTCTCTCGACTGAGAAGTTGAGACCATTGATACTTAAAGTTATTATTGAAAGATGTGTATTGGTTACTGTCATGTTAATTTTTGTTTGTTTTCTTGATCCTATTTTGTCTTTACATAATTATACCTTCATTTGTTTTCTTTCTGTAGTCTCTTGGGTGTAGTCATTCCTTTCTTCAGTCCTTTGTATTGCTTGGTTCTCTATAGAGCTGGTTAGCTGAACATGAATTCTTTCAGGGTATTATTGTCATGGAAGAATTTTCCCCCCTTCAACAATGATAGATAGTTTTACTAGTTAAAGTATTCTGGGTTGGCATCTATGAACAGTTAAAACTCAGAATACTTTGGTTGAGTGTCGAACACCCCCCAAGCCCACTAGGCTTGGCTCTTCAACAAGAAAGAAACTCAGACAAAAGTCTGAAGTTTTCTGAGGAATTTATTTAAAGGAACACAGTTACAGGAAGGGGAGTGGTTACACGATGGTTCTTTGTTGTGGGGATCACAGATCTTATATAGGACTCAGATTTGAGGTAACCAAGGAATCACCATAAATATTTTACTAACAGAAAGTAACTACGGACGCAGCACGTTGCATCACCAATTCCGGTGCCTGAAGACCGAATCAAAAGTAAGTTTCTAAGAGACCTGATTCATCATGGAGGCACAGCCTGTCAGCTCAAACTGCTGAAGTGGAGAGCTCAGAAGCTCTTAAAGAGGCACTCTACTTTTACCAATGCTTAAGTCAAGCATGGCTTCTGACATTTCTCCCTTTCTTTTTATATTTTTTAAAGATGAAGTACATGCCAAGACTGGGACGGAAAGACCATGCCTGTCTTAGGGTGTCCTCTACCAGAGTGAAAGCCATTGGGGGCAGCTGGCATCCTGCTTTACTCTGAGAATATCTTACCCATCATTGCCTAACCAACCTCTGGAAAGCTCCCATCAATTGGCCATGGCCTTGGGGAAGAAATAGGAAATATTGCTTTTGCAAAGTACGTGTGCAAAAGTGTGCCACTGAAAGTAGACGACTTTACTTTTTTAGCTTTTAGGTGCTTAGCTTTTAGGTGCTTTTAGGTCTGCTTTAGGTCTATAGTCTATTGTCCATTTGGTCACTGTAGGCATAGGCTGCACAGGCCTAATTCCTCCCTCTAAGTGTAAAACAAAAGGACACCAACGTGGAGTTGGGAACAAGGAGGAAACTAACAACCCAAGGGTACATAGGGAGTAGTACATAAGGGAAGGAGTAACACACAAATGAGCATAACAATGGTGTACAAATCAAGGGGGAATAGACAATCAATCAAATAGGGTAGTGATGCATTGGAGCTAAAGGCCAGAGAAGTAGAACGGTGGGTGCCAGGCAGTGGAAAAAGTCCAGGCAAAGAAGAAGAGCAGGATGGTGACATTGGGCAGCGCAACGTGATGACACAGGCGGCATAGAATCACAGGCGGCATAGAATCCAGAGATTCCGCAAACCGAACGAGACACGTAGGCAGCCAACGTGCACTGTCAGCATCCTGTGGAAAAACACAAACATGCCCTCTCCCCCAAATAAGGACAGGATCTGGTCCATGCCAGAGTCCCGTATAAGGATCCTTTTATTTGACTTTGGCATAATCTGTGGAAGAAGAAGGATGTCACAGTCTATTAGCCGCAGAGTGACCATGGGCATTTAAGATTAAGAAATTTAAAACAAAGAGAGCATGGTTTAATTGATTTTGAGGTGACTGGGTATAGACAATGTTTAATCTTTTTTAATTGTATCTTACGTTCAATAATGCCTTGACCTTGTTGGCTGGATAGTAAATTGTATACAAAAGTCATGAAAAGAGCAAGAAGTATACCCAGAACCATTATCAGTTTTTAAGATTTTGGGAGTTCCAAGTGCTGAAAAGCAATGGATGCAGTGAGTGATGACATGTTTAGTACTTTTACCAGTAAGAGCAGAAGTAAAGAGAAAACCAGAAAATGTATTTATAGTAATGTGAACATATTATAACTGTCCAAATTCTGGAATGTGAGTAACATCCATCTGCCATAATTGATTAGGAATAAGCCCACGAGGGTTAAACCCTACCTGTGGGACTTGTGAAATAGTAGGACATTGAGGACAACGGCAAAGGATATCCCGAGCAGCTTCTCTTGAGATACCAAATTGTAGCTGCAAACTATTACTCTTTTGCTGATGTTTTAGCATGGGCTTGCTGAGCAAGCTCCATATCAGAGAAAGCTACAATTTTAGTATGAAGATCAGCCAACTCATTTCCTTGAGTGAGGGGTCCAGGTAGACTAGTATGTGCTCGAATATGAGCCACAAAGAATTTCCTTGTCCTGGCAATAATAGAAGACTGTATTTGAGAAAATAATTTATGTACCGTACTATTAGAAGTTTTTATAAGAGGAACAATTTCTAATACAAAAGGCAGAAAATACATAAAAACTATCAGTATAAAGGTTAAACTCTTGATCCAGAAATCTTTGAAAAACTAAAGCAACAGCATGAAGTTTAGCAACCTATGCTAAGTACTGAGAGGTATGAACCACTACGGTGTTCCCATCAGCAACGTAGGAGGCACGTCCATTGGAAGAGCCATCTATGAAAACCAATAAGGCATTTGGCAAGGGAAGAGAGCTTGTAACTTTGGGAAATATGAGATTAGTAGTTTCACAAAACTGCAGAAGCTTATGCTTAGGATAATGATTATCAATAGACCCTGAATAATTAGGGCAATTTCCCAGGCGTCGGAAGTTTGAAACAACCAATCAACCTGAGATTTACTAAAAGGAACTATGATTTTAGCAGGTTCCTGCCCAAAATACTTAGTAGATTCAGACCTGATGAGCTGAATTAAAGTAGATGTAGCTTCAAAGTATGGAAGTAAGACTTTAGCAGGGGAGACAGGCAAGTGAATCCATAATAAGGGACCCCCCTGCCATATAACAGAAGTGGGAGTATGTGTAGTAGCAAAGACATAAGCCTCCCAAGGCTCATTATAGTTGATAGTAGTAGCAGATTTAACCTTTTTCAATGCATTATGTGCCTCTGGCATAAGTTTCCTCAGTGATGCAGGATCAGAATCTCCTACTAGAATCTGAAATAAGGGGCGTAAATCATGGGTTGTGAGTTTTAGATAAGGATGTAACCAAGTAATGTCTCCTGATAATTTTTGAAAATCATTAAGAGTTTTTACAGTGTCTTTTTTGATCTGAATCTTTTGAGGTTTGATTTCCTTAGGATACAGAACACGACCCAGATACGAATAAGGAGGATGTCTCTGCACTTTTTTAGGAGCTATTTGCAAGCCAAGTTGTTGTAAAGCTTCTTGGATGGAAAGAAAAACCTGTAGAAGCAAATCCTCATCTTGATGAGCTAGTAAGATATCATCCATATAACGAATAATGTACACTTGTTTAAAAGACATTTACTTTCTGAATGGCATGAGCCATTTCTAAGAGACCTGATTCATCATGGACGCACAGCCTGTCAGCTCAAACTGCTGAAGCGGAGAGCTCAGAAGCTCTTAAAGAGGCACTCTACTTTTACCAGTGCTTAAGTCAAGCATGGCTCCCGATAGTTGAGGTTCTTTTGGTTTTCATAGTTTGCATTGAAAACTTAGCTGTAACTCTGATGAGTTTTCCTTTACATGTGATTTGTTGTTTTTCTCTCGCAGCTTTCAGTATTCTCTCCTTGTTCTGTATATTTACTGGTTTTACTGTGATAATGTGTGGAGTTTCTGTTCTGGTCCTGTCTATTTGATGTTCTGGGTGCTTCTTGTAATTGTATGGTCATGCCTTTGCCTAATTTAGGGAAATTTCTTCTATAATCTTGTTGAAGATCTGGTCAATACCATTGACCTGGCATTCTTCTCCCTCTATGCCTATGATGTGCAAATTTGGTCTTTTCATAGTGTCTGATATTCCTGAATATTCCATTCTTGTGTTTCAAAGTATTTTCATAATCTTTGCTTGATCAGGCTGATTATTCAACTTTATTGTCCAGTCTTGATACTCTGTTTTACCTTTCTTTCATTCTGTTGGTGAAGCTTTCTCCTGTTGTTTCAAATTGGCTTATGGGGTTTTTCAATTCCATCACTTGTGTTTTCTTCATTATTTCTATCTCTTTCATGACTTCACTTTTCAAATCTTGAATTTTCTTTGTCATTCCATATATCTGTACATTTGTATTTTCTTGACCTTCTATCCTCTTTTATTTCTTTGACTTGTTTGTGTTTTCTTTAAAGTTGCTGAATTCTTTGATCATGTTTATGAATGTTTTTTGAAGTTCTGTGTCCTGGGGTTCCTCTAGGTAGTTCTCATTGTAGAATATTTCTAAAGGACTGGTGGGATTTGGTGGGGATATGCTATTTTGGTTTTTCATATTATTTTTATTTTTCAATGTGGCTTGTGTACATGGATTTCTTTTGTTGTTTCTGTGTCTGATGTAAATTCAAGACTTACTTTGTTGAGGTGAAGTTTGATTATGTTTCTACTGTTGATGTAGCTTGGCTGCTTTCTGATTGGGTGTGTAAAGTTAGTTGGTCTGGGCTTCAAGTTCTCTCTTTTGATTTTGTATTGGAGGGACCAGATGAATTCATGCAGGCTACTCGGGAGTCCTTCTAGAGGGCTAAGGATGGGACTGGAGAGATGGCTCAGAAGTTAAGAGCACTGTCCTTGCCGAGGACCTGGGTTTAGTTTCCAGCATCCATATGATTGCTAACAACCATCCATAACTCCAGTTTCAGGGGATGCAACACCCTCTTCTCACCTCCATGGGCACTGTATGACATGGGTACACTTACATATATGCAGGCAATACACTCATACACATAAAATAAAAATAAATAAAAATTTAAAAATCACAAAAATAATCACGGATTCTGAAATTTTCCTTTACCTTCTCAACATTAGTAAGTAAATTATCAGGTGAATTAATATTTAATAAATAAATTTTTAGTAATTCTCATCATATGAGATTCCAGGAAAATATGAAGAAAAAGTCGGAAAATTTTGATATTTTACAATTATGAATATTGGATGCACAAGTTCTGCAATAATAAATTACATGTAGAAAGTAGGTCAGAACAGGGGTTAGGGTATTTTCTGATCTAAAGCTACATGAATCCAGTATTGGAAACTTTCCAGGCCTGAAAAGTCTCTAATGGCTGCATAAGACAATTTTGTTGTTTCCATGTATGTCCTACAAATAAGTCAACTAGGTTCATCATAGAGTTTTAGAAAGTATTTTAAAAGATTCAAATAAGTGGCACTGAATTAGGATGCAGAGTTTAATTCATTCATTTAAAGATTTATTTATTATTTTTATTTTACGTGTATGCATGTATTGCCTGCATGTAGGTAATTGCACCCATGTCATGCAATGCCTGCAGAAGTAAGAAGAGGCTGTCGATCCCCTGGGACTGGAGTTACGGACAGTTGTTAGCTGCCATGTGGGTGCTGGGATTCAAACCCAGGTCTTCTGCAAGAACAACCATGTTCTTAACTGATGAGCCATCTCTCCAGCACCTATTCATTAAATTTTCTAATCATGGAAGTGACCATGAGCATGACCATTGACTTGAACACATCTCAGTTCAGTTTTCCATTATGTCACATGGCAAATAGCCCAGATAAGATTCATTCCTCAACCCCTTTACTGTGTGTTGAACAAGGATAATGGTATCTTCCTAAAAGATTTCCAAAAGAATTAAATGAGGTGTATGCCTGAAACAGGTAGAAGACATACTCTTCATGATTATTATAATTTGAATGATTTTTATTAACAGTATCAAATTAGACCTAGTGAGTCAAGGTAGAAGCCATAATTTTCATAATTAATATTTGAATTTAAATGATTATTATTGACAATATCACAAGAGACTTAATGAGTCTTTGTGGGCATTCAGGCTTTGTTCATCAAATCCACAAACAGATAATCACATTTAAAGGGATTAAGAAGACAGCTAGTTCATTAATTATGTCAGCAAATGTACTTGAAGCTGCAGATGCCCCCCAAACAATACATTTGAGCATCTGAGATTATTAGTAAAGGGGTATTAGAAGATACAGCCACCTATACTTCTGCCCACAATTGAAATTAAATCCATTCTGTTGGGTTCACATTACACGGTCAACACTACAGGGTAAAATGATAAAATTTGCCATTTATTTATTTATTTATTTATTTATTTATTTATTCATTCATTCATTCATTCATTTTTGAGATAATGTTGTGAAGGCTGGCCTCAAATTCACTACATAGGCTAGGCTGGCCCTTTACTACTAATCCTTTTACCTCTACTTCCTAAGTACTGGGATTACAAATGTGTACCACTATGACCAGCTAAACTATACTATTTTATAAAAGATTATAGGAGGTACCCATTTTAAAATAGTTAAGGAAAAATTTGTACAACACATTTGTTTTAAATTAGTAACCAGTCAGTATTATAATTATACTCCTGTTGGTATTTCAACATCTGTATAAACACTTTTTAAGCCATATAGTATTTCCCATAGAATGCTTAAAATGCACCTAATTCTTGAGGACACCATTTTTTCTTTAGTATTCTCTTTCAAGTGATCTTTCAGACACAGAATTTGGAGCAATAGAGCTCATAGCTTTGGAGAGGGTTATGAAGGTGCCAAGGTAAAACATCAATGGATGATCCAACACCAGCTTCAAGACCAAATAACCACATCAGTGGCCAGCACAGCATATGTCATTGGTTCAGTGGTGGCACTTTTAACTTGGGGGCAATCAACAGCTACCTAATTGGACTAAAAGCACATTCAATGGGAAAAAACTCAAGTGTGGTACTGTAAACATAGCCAAACACATATGGCTGGAGTGGTCATAGATCTTAGAGAAAACCCTAAGACTGTCACAACCCTAGACTAATATGATTCCTTACTATGTGCAAAATATATATCCTTATATTTATAAATATCCCAGTCACAACTCAGCAAATAAGCTCATTTTGTACCAGTTGGAGACTATTACCAATACCACAACTGGTCACACATGGACATTTTCTATGAATTGCCCAGGCCTAAATGACACATCTACAATGCAACCTTTACATGGAAGGCTCCTGGAGCATAGAACAGGGGTAAAGAAGAGGACACTAATTAATCTCTCAGTTTTCATTAATGAAGCTTCCTCATTGCAGTGGAGGGACAGGAACACAAAAGGTCACAGGTGGCCAAAGTGTAAAGATCAAGAGTCTGCTCTGCTGAATACTGGTCCTTGGACAGGACTCCTTTATTAAACTTCACACACCCATGGCTCAAGGATCATGATGGAAGAGGGGGCAGAAAGATTGTAAGGGCCAGGGAAGAGGTGCAGGACCATATGGAAACAGAGTCCTATGAGCTTCTGGGAACCTGCTCATATGATTCTATGTCAATGGTGTCAGCATCGACAAGTCCCATTCAAGCTCAGGCCTACAATAACCCAGCATAGAACTGGGAAAATGAACATCAGACCCCAATCTTATCTGAAGAAATATTGGCAGCTGATTCCTGCTAGGTGAAGAAGAGGTGATCTTCCTAAAATGAGGAACTCTAGATACTCTGACTCAGTGGATGGACTTGCACCGGGGAACATCTGGGAACACTGACTTGACACAGTGGGCCTTAACAGGGATGACAGAGTATATGGGCTTCAGTGGGGAGGGTATGGATGGGTGCTGGTGGGGACGGAAGTATACAGATGATTAAGATTGCTTGAGATGTTCTATATGAAATACATGAAAATTCAATAAAAAAATTTAAGGAAATAATAAAATAATGAATGTAAACAGAATTATTAAAGCCTAACTTTGTCCATGCACTACTATGTCCAAGTGCATTACACAAGTATCTGACATGCAGGAGGTAACTTGAGCTCAGAACATGACTCTATCATATTATCAGGAAAATGGCAATTATTCTGAAGTAATTTAAAGGGTCTGCATCAAAATATCTAGAATATCCAATTATTTAAGTCATTTTGATAACAAATAATCCAAACATCTTTTTTGAATCTACTATGTTTTCAATATTCTGCTTGCTCTGATTATCATTTTAAAATTTATTCATGTATGGATATTGTACCTGCTTGTATGTAATTTTACTTATACTGTGCAATGTCCAAAGAGGCCAGAATAGGACAAGAATTCCCTGGAAATGGAGTTACAAGGAATTTTTAGCTGTCATGTGAGTGTTCAAACTACAATTCTCTGGAAGATCAGGCAGTGCTCTTAAATGCTGAGTCAATGCACCAGGCCCTGATTATTTTTTGAAAAATTCAGTACAACTGTTTAAGCATTAATATGTGGTTCAAGGAGTCTCACATGGAAAGAACTTTCAGACTGCAGCAATATAAAGGAGAAGGGTAGTTGATACCATTTGTAAGTGCTTGATGTATGGTCAATATTGTTTATACTTTTGGTGTTGGGAAATG
>NW_008334871.1:1376397-1397498 GCF_000622305.1 Nannospalax galili | reverse complement strand
TTCCCATCTCTGAATGCCCCTTTCCCTAAATTTTTTGTATAATATGTGGATCCAAACATCTCATTGCCCACCCTTCCCCTCCTGTCTTTTATATGTTGGCCTGTCTATATTATTTCTAATTAAAAATAGGAAAAAGGTGTTTTTTATATTCCCTGAGAATACAGCAAAATCAATGGTATGTGGATAACAATGGATGCACTTAATACCAGATGGAAGTCGAATAATTAAATCAGGCCTTCTTGTTGGATTGTCCTCCTCTGTTGACTTATTGAGTCATCATTTAAAACAGTTCAAGTGTCAGTTGTTTGTGGAGCCCTCCTAGACTTTTGTACACAGTTCTGACTTCCTCTGCATTACTTTGCCATCCTTATGTGATGCCCATGTAATTTAACCTCCTAGTTCTGAGTTCCCTGAGAGGCAGAGGACGAGGCTACATTCATATGTGAGGCCAGACTGTGGGTTCTGCATGTATAGGTGCTCTATTAATCTGGATAAAAAAATGGCAAAAGAAAACCTCACAAGGAAACAAGTTGTTTTTCAAGTTTGAGATGTAAAAGTTACTTTTTGATTTTTCATACTATGTACCTTAAGGCAGCAGGTTAGCATGTTGGGAAAATAAAATTGTCTAGAAAGATTTAACAAATTATTTTATACTCTAAGTACTCTTTAATTCCTGAACTAAAAACTTAACTGTTCTTATATGTCTTAAATCAAGTAGATTCTTTCCCAAGACCCTTTATGACAAGTCTAGCTTGTATTAACCTCTCTCCTTTCTCTCTTTCCTCACTTATTCTTATTACACACTTGACAATTAATTTAAGAAATCTCTACTTAATCATTTACTTTTCTAAATATTTCCAGGTTACTTCTCTCTCTAAATAAGAGCAGTATCCATCAAAGGGTTTGTCAAATTGTTTATCAGTGTTTATCAAACTTTGCATAAGCTGGTCAGTTAACAAATGCTAAATGAATAAAACAAATCTAAGAATTGTTCTGATAAATACAAAGGCCAGCTCAATCAGACAAGTGCCCAGTGTGGTGTGAGGGAAATGGGCTGTGGGCCGACCCTAGCTGGAGAACTGCTGGAGACTGATTGCTACTGGAAGAGGGAGGGCAGACCTTCCTTAAGATCTCTAGATAGGCTGAATAGACTCTGGTGGATGAACTTGCACCAATGGACATTGGGGAACAATGCTTGATGGATGGGACTTAACATGTATGGCAGAATACATGAGGCCCGGTGTTGGGGGTATGGGGACATGGATGGTGAAGGGGTAAGAACTGTTGTATGAAATGTACAAAAGCTCAATAAAAACTATTTACAAAGAGAAATACAAAGGCACTGCTCATAGAAAAAGGCAAAGTGCTAAAGAAACGACATTATTAGAGTACTTAAAAGAATATTCTTTACTAGAGTGCGCTGCCTCTAGTAATTAAAAAAAATCCTTATTAAATCTTATCTATATGGTTGGGGCTGTAGCTCAACGATAGAGCAAGAACTTGCATAACGTGTGAGACTTAGGTTCAGGCCAAAGAACTTCCAAGGTGGGGGGCGTCCTACAAAGCTGATTAATGCTCCATTGTCAGAATTATAGATAGAGAGCGCTAAGTTAATATTTACTAAGTGCTAGGTGCCAAGAGCTCTGTCTTGTACAATTCATGTTTTAATTCCTGCAATTCTCACAATAACTTTACAAAGTAGATACTATGTTCATTTTTTAATATTTTATTATTTTAACCGCTGAGCCATCTCTCCAGCCGCTATTATTGTTGTTGTTAGGATCATCATTATTTTGAGACACAGTCTCTCTGTAGCCCCAACTAGCCTGGAGTTTGATATGTAGATCAGGCTGGCCTTGATTTCATAGAGATCCACCTACCTCTGCCTCCCGAGTGCTGGGACTTGTGTACTACCACGTCTGGCTTTAATTTATTATTATTATTATTATGTGTGTGTGTGTGTGTGTGTGTGTGTGTGTGTGTGTGTGTGCATGTGAGTATCTGTGGCTGCAGAGGCCAGACATGCATGCAGGGAACCTAACAAGCTGTCACAGTAGTACATATTCTAAAGCACTGAGCTATCATTCTAGCCTCATGCTACAATTATTTTATGGGTAAAGAAATGAAGGCACACAGCAGTTGGAAAACATGTCAGCTGAAACAGCTAACAACTGGTAAGACTCCATTTAATCAAGGCTAACAGTTAATGATTATCAGCTAAGCTATTATTTGTCACTAGTTATTGATATTTTCCACTAAAATCATATGGTTCCAACAGTCTTTACAATCATAGAAAGATTTAAAATTAACAGTGGAATAAACTGATGCAAATATTGTTCAACAATAACAAAAGGATTTTAGTCTACCTTGACTGAATCCGCCTTCACAGAAATGGTGTCCAACACCACATTCTATCATTTTGACAGGAAAATTTCAATGTTAATTTGGGTAATAACTTGGAGGATGGATTAAATATGAAAACTGCATCTTTCTTTAAAAGGATGTAGCAAGTGTTCACTTTATCCAACCATTCTGTCAATAATATTAAGCACCCGTTGCTAGAGCATTTTAAAGTGAAGAGGGTGAGGCTTATTGATTTCTTGCTTTTACATAAAGTTTCAAATTCTGAAATTGTAGTTCAGTTGTAATTCATGCAAAAGCTTAGTAAACTCAGGCTGTGCTCTTTCAGTGCTGAGCTCTGATTGCATGGAGGCTAGCAGCCAGACAGCCGCCATGAGGAACATGGACATTGCCACATAGAATATATGTTAGTGCATTTTTATTTCCATGAGTTTGACAAAGATCACATCCATGATTTTATGTATGCAGATGTGACACAATTGTGGAAAAGTTATATCACATAAACCCCGTTAGTTATTTCTTAAATTTATAATGTCAGTTTTCACCAAGACTTTATGTCTACATTATTGGAAGGGTGACAATTGAGAAATAAAACTTTTAAAGAAAGTGCTTAAGTTCCCTTGTTGATTATCTGCTTAATGTTTATTTCAGGGTACTGTTGAATTAAACAAATACTTAGCATGTTAACTCCTTAGGTCAGGTGCAAAGATTTCTAAGTTACAAAGAAGGAATTGCACTATCTTCTTGGAAATGTGTGTTTGAAACATCTTTCCAAGAGAGACTAGAGTTTGTGAATCTGAGGCTTTGTACCTCCTAGGTTAATGAGAACACCTATGAGCATTAGCGCTTTTTTTTGGTCTAACATTAAAAAGTAGACCAGGAGCCAGGCGTGATGGCACCAACCTTTGATCCAAACACTTGGGAGGCAGAGGCCCAAGGATCTCTGTGAATTCAAAACCAGCGTGGTCTACATAGTGAGTTTCAGGCCAGCTGGGGCTACAGGGAGAACTCCTCTCAAAAAGACAATAATAAATAGACCATAAAACATAAATTTCTCATTTTTTTCCCAAAGGGCAGAGGGCTAAATCCGTTTCTGAATCTCAGGTGAGAGCAAGGAAATATCATGTTAATGGTATTTTTATTTCTCAACATTTAAACACCAGATTTTTTTATCAAGTTGAAGCATTGTAGTTTCTGGAGTTTATGTGAGACCTGATTTGTGCTTTTCTGAAACCTGGACCATAAGATATCCATACGTCATACATAAGATGTGTCTATCCACACTTGTGCACCTACCTCCATGGAAAGATTGGCCAGCAGGCTCGAGAAGCCACACTGTGGATGAGCAGCTGTGGCCAAGCGCCCGGCAGCTGTCGGCCTGGAGGTTGAGGCCGCCCTGGAAAGAGGTACTCCTGCCTGGGTGCCCAGGGGCACGGATGCTCTGCCTAGCTGGTAGCACAGGCAGCCGGAACTCCAGCAAGCAGAGCTTTACAGGGCCCTTCGTCCCCAGCCCCTTGGATGGGAGTTCTGGCCCAGCAACCCAACTGTCTTGTTCCAGATCTCCAGAACTTTAGACTAGCGCAGGTGCCCTCTCCTCAGGGCTTACACAGTGCTCTGCGGGAGGCTGGGCGGGAAGGCCGCGAGAAGACCAGGCCCGCGTCCCCTCCCCTAAAGGCGGGCTGGGAATGCTGGTGCAGACGCAGGAAAGCGGTCCACGTGCACGCCTCGGCCTGCCTTAGCACTCTTGCTGAGGCCTGGCGCATCACGTGGAAGCCCGAGGGGCGCCCGGGACCGGCCTTCAGGAGCCCCTCGGCAAGGTCAGAGGGCGCGCAAGGCCGTGGGTGGCCTCTTCGGTACCCGAGGCGCGTTGGGCATTGGGGAATGTGTAGGTTGTGGGGGGCACCTAGCCTGGGGCAGAACGCAGGGCGGGTGGGAGGCACAGGGCTGTGGGGGGGATTCAGGGTCGTAGACGGGGAATCCTAGGGGTTGGGGAGCGCAGGGCCGTCGGGGACCCACAGGCTGCGGCGGGGTCCTTAGAGCCATGAGGATCCGCAGGGCGGGGGGTGGAGGGGGAAGGGATCCTTAGGGCCCTGTGAGGCCGCAGGGCCGTGGGGGGCGCACAGGGCGGTCCGTCGGTGGGGCACAGGGTTAGAGGGCACACAGGTCCGTGGGAGGTACTCAGGGCCCTCGGGAGCACGCAGGGCTGTGGGGCGGGGGCTTAGGGGACCTGGAGGCGCGCAGGGCCGTCGGGGCCGCAAGGCCGTGCGGGGGCGGGGGCACAGGGAAAGAGCGCAGGCGGGGGCGAGGGGAGGGGCATAGGGTTAGAGGGCGCGCAGGCCGGGGGCCCGCTCCAGCGGCGCGGGGGGCGGGGCGGGGGCGCGTGGAGGAGCAGGCGCGCTGCGCCCTGAGGGAGGGCAGCGTGAGCGCGGCCTGCCGTCCGAGCCCGTCTTAAGGCGGCACGCCTGCAGCGCGGCGGGCGGCGACACCTGCTCCACAGACGCAGCGGGTCGGCGGCAGGGGACGCGGTGAGCGGCGGGCTCGGCCGGGGCGGACGAGACGGAGGGCAAGAGGCGGGAGAGGCTGGAGCCCAGGTGAGAGCCCGGGGAGGATGCGCTCTGGTCCCGGGAGGGTGTCCGCTCCCGTCGGGGTGGGATCTCGCGCCCGGCCCGTGCGGCTGCGGCCGGGGTGCCGGGACCTTCCTGGGGCCTCGGGCAGAGCCCCGCGCGGTCCGAGAGGAGCCGAGCTGGCTGAGGTAGAGCGGGGGATGCAGGGCGTCGGGAGGAAGGACGTGAGGTGGGAGCGACGCATCAGGACCAGTCACGGGGTTTCTGAGGGAGACCAAAGTCGGTGCCCCTTGCCGCCCTGCGCAGCTGAGGATGCATGGCGGCTGCGGGGACCCGTGGAGCTGAGCGCCTTCAGGGTTCTGGAGGGCACGGAGAGCCCAGAGTCCAGAAAGTGAGACGCGGACTGCACAGGGGCAATGGCGTCATCTGGATGGAGCGCCTGCTGTTGGCACTGGAAACAGCCCTCTGTTCCACAGGGCTGCCATCCGTAAAGGTTAAAAACAAACAAACAAACAAACACAAAAAACGCCAAATACTTAAGTCACCTGAGGCTATCACTTTGTACAGCCGATTTTTTTCAAAGTTAATGCCAGGAATGTGTGGCATTATGACTAGATGCCAAGTATGCCATTATTTTTATTTATAATCCCTCCTTCCCCCAAACAAAAATTGCCCTCTTAGACGCATGCTTCCTCGACCCATGTTCCCCCCCTCAAAAAAACCCAAAAAAACAAAAACAAAACTAAAACAAACACAAACTACCAGGACGGATAGAAAGAGCTCTTTAAACAACATTTTAACAATATTAAATGTCACACTTTGCCCTTGGGATTCTTTTAATTAATTGAGAAGTTTTTATTATATGAAATAAAAATAAGTATGTTAATTAAATGTGAGCCCGGGCAGCTTTAGTTTTTCCTGTAGAAACTGTCTCTTGGTAGCTTAAATCCTTGCAAGCTCTGCCACTGTCTCTGTCCAGCAACACTTCTAGATAGTACAGTACTAAAGGAAAATACTGCAGCTTAGTTGGATGCTTCTGGCACCAGCATTAGTGTTGCTTGTAAGAGTATCTGCAAACCTTGGGGAAGCGCAGTTCTTGACAGTACAGTAACTTGGTGTGCTATTAGCACCTAGGCATAAATGAAGAGATTTCTGATTTTTCTGGGTAATACTGCTGTACTGTAGTATTTCTAGAGTTTTGTGTTTTTATTGATAACTTGGAGCACTTATTATAGGAAACGAATTTAGTAAGTATATTTATGACAATTTTTTAAAGTTTGTTTTTGATTACTGTTGTTTCATAGTTAACATTTCCAGTAATTTAAATTGTATTTCAAGGTACTTATGAACAGCCGTCAGTTTAGTTACCGTTTAAATATTGCCAAAAAGCCTAGCTTTAAACCCTTTTCAAAGTAACTTCTGAACCTGTTGATCAAATAACACCAATTTCTTGTTGTTAATTAACTGAATTTCTAGGATACTCCTGGAAATTGCCAAGCTACACCTGAGGAGTGGGTACTGGTGCTGGTTGATGCAGTATATGTTCTGGTGACATCTGAGCTAGTGCCTATTTATACATATATTTTCTGGGCAGTATTAATTATTGAAACCTCAAAAAAGGTAGCCACTAAAATAAGCAGTTTACAATCTTTATCTTCACAGTTGGTTGGACATAAGTTATTTTGTGGTTTGCTGGGTTATCTTTATAAGATGAATTGGTAAAGACCTGTGAGCAGGCCCTGCTGCTGGGTTAGCTGTTGTCTTTCTCCCCCCTTGAAAGAATGTGGCCAGTAGCCGAGTGTAAAACCTGTGGGTTTTGTGACAGATGCCTTCTTTTCATACATTTATTCTGAGCCATACTGTGAACTGGATGGTTGAGGTTCCAGCAGAGTGACCTTTATCTGCACATTGTTAATGTTTATTTGCAGAAAGTTTTGTGTGAGAGACCTTTAGAGGAGTGTACTAAATCGGGACAGTTCGCTCTAGAAAACCTTTGCTTTCTTGTAAATTAAATCATCCTTTAAAAAGAAAACGTTTGCTGAGGTTACTTTTCCTTAGGAATATGCTAAGGTACATTATGTAGCTCCTTCTGCCATTGAAACTCATTATCCTGATGAAGTGTTAATCTCTCCCTATCCTGGGAGCTAAAAGTGTAATTTGATAATCCTGCTAACCATCCTGAATGCTTACTCAATTATTTAAATATCACTTTGCATACCTTCCAGTGGAGAAGCTACATAATCAAATCAGTTTGAGTACAGTAGGATAGTCTTGAAAACTGTGGTAATCATATCTACTTAAATTAGAAGCATTTCAGGAACATTCATTCTTTCCTCTAACGCATATTTATTAAAAGCATATCATGTGCAAGTGGGTCTCCAGTGCAGGGTTGTTTATAAAGAGGTGTGGTAATGGGCTGGAGAGATGGCTCAGCAGTTAAGAGAACTGACCCCTTTTGCAGAGGGACCTGGGTTTGGTTCCTAGCACCCACATGACAACTAACAGCTGTCCTTAACTCCAGTTTCAGGGAACCCAACACCCTCTTCTGCCCTCTCTGGGCGTTGCACACACAGGTAGACTTACATACATGCAGGCAAAACACTCATACACATAAATTTTTAAAAAAAATCTTTAAAAAAAAGACATGATACGGTGAGAAGTCAGATTTCAGAATAGTAAATGTTGGATCTCAGAAATATGAGACAGGAACAGCTTTTAGATACTGGTATGATTTTGGTAAGAGAGTGGCTAACAACTATTTATAACTCCAATTCCAGGGGATTTTGACCCCTTCTCATGGCCTCTGTGGGCATTGCATGCACAGTGCACCTACCTGTATTCAGGGCAAACATTCACACACATAAAAATAAATTTGAAAATTAAAAGCAATAGGTCACAAGTCATGGGTGACTGATTAGGTGGTGGAGTAGGAGTTGATTTGGGGATGGGAGACTTGAGATTTGAGAAGCAAAGGTGACCGAGTTCCATTTGGTACATGGAGGACTTGATGTGCTTATAGAAAATCCACTGGTGATGTGTGTCCAGGGAGTCATTTCACAGAACTTCTGAGAAGTTCTATGTTAGATAGCAAGTAGGTGGATTGACTGATGGATGGATGGATGGATGATTTAGCATGTAGCAGAACTGTAAACACTGAAAGTTGATAGTCTTCCCTATGAGAGTCAGGTAGAAAATATAACTGAGGAGATCCCAAAATTTGGGAATGGGTTTGAGAAATAGGCAGCAGTAAAAATGAGAAGGTACAAAGCAAGAGGGTTAGGGGAAAGGGTTAGCAAAGGGGAGGGTTAGGGGAAAGGGTTAGCAAAGGGGAGGGTTAAGGGAAAGGAGAGAACTGCAGGAAGGGAGAGCTCAGGTTCTCACTGCGTATTAGACAGGCCTACTTCTACCCTCAGGAAGCTCTGTATCCTTGGACAGTTCAGTTCAGTTCCTTTTCTGCATCTGCAAAGTGGGGATCAAAGCACTTACTTTATAAGGCTTCTGTGAAGATCAAAGGAGATAGTCTCTGCAGGATGTCTAGAAGGTTACGCTTTGTGGCCAAAAACTTGAAATAATTGTATGAAAATAGTCCTTGGATTTGCGATTAGGAGACCCATGTGAATTTTACTCTGCAAAGTGCTAATTGTCAGGATGAAGGAGGGTTGTTGAAAAGACATTTTTTAAGGTGATTCTGCTTGTAGCATTTTGCACAAGAAGCCAGTCCAGTAGCAGAGATGGAAAATTTTGGAGGGAGCAGAGAGAAGCCTGCTGTCCCAGGTCCTGGAAGAGATGGCTGGAGTGGCCCTGGAGTTTCCGGGAGACTGTGTGCTGTCAGAACAGCCTCTTTTTGGACTGAACTCTGTTTGCAGAGCAACTATCAATATTCTTGATAGTCAAAGGGTGCTTCACATAATCTAACAAAGGTATTGATTGATCATTTTGATAGAGCCTGAAAACAAAAACAGATGGTTATCAAAAGTTGACAAACTATAATACAACATCAAATGATTCAGAAGACATTTCCTAATCTTACAGAGCTTCAGAAATGAACGCTATGAACAGTAATGATTAAGCTGTGTGATCGTGGGAAGTCTGACCATAGAGCTTGCTTTACTTTTTTTATTCCCCCTCTAAAGTTTCCTATGGTAATATGTAACTATCATGACCTTTTTTAATCTTAATTTTTTTTCTGTACTTGGATGCAGTGGTAATGTTTTATGTAAATGGTAAACATTTACAATTAAATTTGTATCTTATGTGCACCAATAGCTTGATTTGTAATTAGTATTTTGGGAGAAAATGTTTACATATATGAACTGGTTTGGCAATTAGTCAATAATTGAAAACAGTGCATATCAGGTACAAATTGGTTGTAAGGCATAATGGTGATTGATTATATATAATTATTTATAATTCTTAGTTCAAATCAGTGTCTCTTTTTTAGACAATTCTGTTAATTTATACTTATCATTTATTTATTAAGCATTTAGTGTAATACATGACTTCAAGACACAAGTATTTGCTGAGTAAATGGAATTTTAAGTTTCATCTTTATAAGGTGAAATGCAGTTTGTTATGCAAAAAGCTTGACTGTTCCATTGACTTCTTTGCCTGAGAGTCTCCAGCCATACTTCTGCTTAGCCGCACTTCTCCAAGCTGGAGCTGAGTGTTGGCATTTTTGTCTGCTGTGATTTTACATAAAGTACATGGTCCTGTTACTTTCAAAGTGTAGAGATCTGTGTGGGTAATTTCGCTTTAGGTTTCTTCTAGTTCTGCGTTGTGTGTGTATGCACTAACCCAATTTTGGGGGTGTTTGCTTGGGTTTTTTTGTTTGTTTGTTTGTTTTTGGTTTTCTTGCTACATCTTTAAAACTATCTTTCTCAGCATTCCCTTGTAGAAACAGCAAGACCAAGGTAAAATTGCTGTCGCACTTAGGTAAACATTTATCAGTGTGCAGTAGCCAGAATAAAAATGATTTATTTTTGAACTTACTGCTACTTTTCAGTTTATGAATAGTAAGATATCTGGAAGAGGGTAGGCCAGCTGTTGCCACATCCAGGCCGGACATGTGGGTAACTTTTAAAGTATTTAGACTGAATGGGAAGAGTGCACAGTAGGAACATTCTGGAGCTCTCACTGTGGACTTAGACTATTTATGTGAATTTTAATGCTTAAATACTTTAAAGATTCCAAGTCATCATTTTTAACTTACTGCATTAAATATACCTTGTTTTAATAAGAAGAAATTACAGGATTTTCTTCCAAATGAGAAAAATTCAAATAATGTGCCCAAATATTGAAAAGGTAAAATTATGTGTACAAATTTGCTGCATTTTCTACAAGATTTTCCTTACGTTGTATAAATTGACACATATTTATGGAATTCAAAATTTTCAAAACATTTGAAGGAAGTACAGAAAGCATTTAGCATTTTTAAAAATATGGTTGAGTGCTGGGGAGATAGCTCCATGGGTCTTATGCTTCCCCCACAAGCCTGATGACCTGAATTCAGATCCCTAGAATGCATATAAAGCTAGACGTGGTAGTATATCTGCAATCCCAGCATTCTTATGGTGAGGTGGGGGTTGGGACAATCCTCAGAAGCAAGGCTGCCACAAAGTGGCAAAAAACAACAGTCCCTCTATCAGAGAAGGTGGAAGGTGAGGACTAACATCTGAGCTTGTTCTCTGGCCTCCGCACATGTGCCATAGCATGTTGTATACTTGAATTCATAGGAGCATGCATATACCCCATACAGACACACACACACACACAGACACACACACACACACACACACACACACACACACAGACACACACGTAAAAAAGTAGTTGGTAGTTTCATTGTGGTTTGCTATATTTGCATACTCTACTGTAGTATATAAATATTTTTTCCGTAAAGAAATGTAGCTAGTGATACACCAGACAAGGTGGCATGCGTCTTTAATACCAGCCCTTTAATCCCTGCCTCCGGAGGCAGAGGCAGGTGGATCTCTGTGAGATTGAGGCCAACCTGGTTCACATGGTGACTTCCAGGTGAGCTGCAACTAGGCAGACTCTGTCAAAAAAATAATAACAGCAAAATAATATAGCTAATGGTTTAAAAGCATGTCATATTTTATTTTTGTATTTATTTTTTTAAAATATTATTTTTAGTTTTATATGCATGAATGGTTTGCCTGCATGTATGTGTACAAGTGTACCACATGTGTGCAGTGCCCACAGAGGCCAGAAGAGGGTGTTGGATCCCCTGGAACTGGAGCTACGGACAGTTGTTAGCCAACATGTGGGTGCTGGGATTTAAACCGGGGTTTCCTGGAAGAACAGCAAGTGTTGTTAACCTCCAATGCCTAAAAGGATGTCATATTTTAAATAGGCGAAAGAGTTTTGCTATTCAAAACAACATCAAGGAAAATCCATGAAAAGAATCCTATTTTGAGTAATCTGCTTTGCAAATTCAAAGTTTTTTAGCTCTGCTTAAGTACACGCACAACAACAAAAACACTTGGGCACACTCTATAATTGAATATAATTTCTTCCATCAGATTTTTTTTTTTTTTAGTCTGTGTAGCACAGACTGGTCTCAAACTTGTAAACCTCCCCCCTCAGCTTCCAGAGTGCTGAGTATCTATTACCAGGCCTTATAACTTAAACTCCATTTCAAATAAAGTCTTCATCTGATTCTGTTCCATTGACATCACAACATCAATAATTTAGAGGAGTATCAACAGTGAAAAACTTGTAATTGTTAGCAGTGTCATGAGTGATTCTGTAGTGATATCTGAAAGGTCTGCTCTATACTAGCCTGTATTGTGCAACTTCCCCTAAGAACAAACAGCCTTTTGCTTTCCATAGTTTTACTTATTATCCTGTTGGTCCCTAAACCAATTTACTGAGCAGGGCTTAGAGGAAACTAGTCAAACAGGTTTGCCTGTCCATTTGTCAGGGCTAGGGAGATGCAGCGAAAATTATGGATAAGGGAAAGGGTGAGGCTATTTTAAGGGCTATTAATGCTAATCAGTAACTGTTTTCTGTGGACTTTGAAAATATGTTGAAAACACTTGAGAGAATATGTCATAGTAGGGTAAGGGGAAAGAGAAGGGGAAATAAGAAGCAGTAAGAACAAAATGCGGAGCGAGGAAGGAAAATAATAGGGGACAAGAAAAGCAGGAAAAAAGCAAAGCAAAGCAACAGAGTTTCAGTGTCACACTCGCTATACTTGGTGTAAGCTGAGTGTACCACACCAAGAACCCAGAGAATTGATCTGGGGATGAGTGTAATGAAGGCCCAGGCATGCCTGCCATCCTGGGCTGAGGTATATGTATTGGCGACTTTTCTGTTGCTGTGATAAAACACCATAACCAAAGGTGACTTAGGAAGGAATAGTTTATTTTGACTTATGGTTCCAGAGGGATAAGAGTCCATCATGGCGAGGAGGCCTTGAGACATGCGGCAGGCATGGTGGCAGCAGCAGAGAGCTCAGGTATCACATCTTCAACCACACATGTGAAGCAGAGACAGTGAACTGGAAGTGGAATGGACCGTGAACTTGAAAGCCGGCCCAGTGATGTGCTTTCTTCAGCAAGGCTGCACCTTCTAAAACTTCTATGACCTCCCCAAACAGCACCACCGACTGGGCACAGGTAATCAAATATTTGAGCTTATAGGGGACATTTCTCATTCTGACCACCACAGTATACAAAGAACATTTATGGGTAAAATGAAGTTAACCTTCTCTGTGTTTTACCTCATTTTAGAAATGCTTGTTATCCCTTAATGAACATGTTCTATTTGTAGATTGTTTGGTTTTTAAAACAGGGTCTCATAGAGCACAGGCTGGCCTCAAACCTTGTAGCTCAGGATGACCTTGAACTGCTGAACTTCCAGTCTACTTCTGGAGAGCTAGGATTACAGCAATACAGACAACCATGCACAGCCAGCTTTTTTGTCTTTCTGTAGCTTACAGGTCTTATACACGTATGTTCATCTCTGCATCCTTATTCTGTCCCTGAGCGCTAGCTAGTAGAAAGTCGCAGTGTACAATGCATGCTGTGGGGACTCGGAGTTCTTAAGTCACTTCTTGAGGGGACAAGGACAGCTCCTTGAGGGTATGAAGTTAGGACCCCAGCTTCCTGCTGAGAACTGTGTGCTGGAACCATGCCCAACAGTTCCTGGTCTTCTGAAAGCTGAGATGTCCCTGTGGAAATGATAGTCTCTGAGGCTGCACTGTCCCATGCACCCCTTCCTGGCTTCAAGGTCCCACATCCCTACCCTTGACTGTGCTCTTCATGTGTTCTGATTATACCTCTGTGTCTTTCCTGGGCAGTGTTTAGAGCTGCTTTTTTAAAATTCCAGAATATTCACCCTTTTCTTTTTCCTCATTCCTTTGGTGAAGCCTCTCATGTTCAGAGACTGGGTTTTTATTTATAAGTACATCATCTGTACTTCTCATTGTTTTATCTACTGTCCCAAGAGCTTAGAGTTCAGACTCAACTTCCAGACTCATGGCTGCACTAGTTGCATTAGTTGTACAGACCTGACAGGTTGTACATACCTCTGTCTGAGTTTACCCCTTCTCTTGTCCATTGCATCTCGTCTGGCCCGCTGTTCTAGCCTCACCTTCATGAAGTGCTCCTTTTCCACTGTGGGAAACTTCTGTTCTCCTTGTGCTGTCCCACAGCCTTCTCCTCTCCCTTCTTGACTGGAGGCCTTATTGCCTCTCTCACCTTTGCCTCGGAGCCCTCCCATCACCATCCATCTTAACCGTTGCCCACCCTCTCACTATTCCTGGGGCATCTGACTGTGCCTTTCATGTTCACCTGGAAACCCCAAATCTTTAGCCTTACCTTCATGGTTATGCATTGTTTACTTGCACTCTGACCACTCCTACTTGTCCTGCACCCAGTAAGGTTTCCCCTATCCCTTGAGGCATTTCAGGGACGGAAATATCTTGACTTTTCATCTTCATCGAGAAGTGGACAAAGAGAAAGTTGAAGTTGAGGAATGGGGGGGGAGAGACAGAGACAGAGAGAAAAGAGAAATCAAGGAGAAAGATGTAGGGCCTCAGCTGAGGGCTTCCTCCATGCCAAGAAGGTGCTCTACAGAGAGCAGCATCCCCAGCCTTGCTTTGTACTTGTATCCTCACCTGTCAAATTTTTGACCTTCAGGTCATACCTTGGATTATTGTATCCTAGTGTTATTGAAATTTACTTTACCCGTTGCATACATTGATGAGAGTTTAGCATTTACTTCTGTCCACATTCTCCTTCTAAGGAGAACACGAGTCTACGTGTCACTTTGGATAAACAGTTCTCATTGAGATACTATATGCAGACTTCACTGAATGTTATTTTTAGCTTCTCACAAGGTAAACTAGAGTTTACTAGTTTTCTGTACATAGGTTGATGCATTTTGCTTTATCTCCCAACTTGTATCATTCAAACTTGAAATGTTCCTTTCTTTAGTTTTTGAATGAAGTCTTTTGTATAGAAACTGCATGTTACAGAACCCTGCTGTTCCATGTAGATGCAGTGGGAAGATTTGATCTGTAGACAAGTCATACCACAGAGCTTTTCATTATAAAAGCATAATCATGTAGGAGTTTTTCTTCTGAATTTGCCTGGATCCTCTAACAGATGGAAGTGCATTCCAAGGTTCTTCTGGGTAAGACTAATAAGAAATAGTGACAGCAGTAGTTCAATGTGATTAGTTTACTTCATATTTACATTTGAGAGTAAGCATGCCCAGTGTTATGAAATAGTAGTTGGGAAAAATGATTCCACCCAGGAGAAGGAGGCTTGGAGGTCTAAAATGCCTCCCTTTCCTTTTCTTTCTGGGCTGGGAAGTAAGGGAAGGGACGGAAGTAAGAGTATATTTCAAGATTAAGATAAAATTTAATATCTTTAGTTTCAGGGGAGAAAAGAAATTAAAAAGAGAGAAAGGAAAGAGTGAAATATAAAGACTATTAAAAAGCCTGCATACAGGTTTTGAGTCAGGGAGACTCCAAGTCGCCCAGTGCAGTACAGGCTATTGCCATTGCTCTTGGTTGCCCATCACAGCTAGATAGCAAGATCCTATTGTTGCAGGTACCATACACTTTGATTGCAGGACACAGAGAAATCAGACTGGAACTGACCAGAAAACACTCAGCTTGCTTCCTTCATAGTACTAGCAGATGCTGTGCAGGCTAGTGAGGGAGAAAAGACATAGATTGTCTTATCTAGCGTTGGGCAGTGATCACTACAATATTGACCCACTACAATATTGACCCACCAGGCAAGATGTGCTTATGGTTGCAATAGTGGCAAGACTGTTTATGGGGTAACCAGTCTCTCTCTTGTTTTGATATGAGGCCTAATCTATGGGAGATAATTCATACCTGATCAAAATTTATACATGATCAAAATCCATGGCTAGGGAGGGTGTAGACCAAGGGAACAACCTATTGTTGTTTTATACTAAGTGGTTATGTCAAACTGTTTTCTAAATATATATGTTTGTATCCATAGATTTGTGCTACTCTGAACCTTGAGGTCAGAGAAGTTTCCTATTGCTGTGGGCAGTGGTTAATGCAGATACTCATAACTGTTCAAAGTGCTGATGATAAGTGACCCTGAGCCATAGATGGGGCATCTATATCAATCTCCTCCCAAAGCTCAGGGAACGTGGTAGGAGAGGAGTGGAAATAATAGAGTCAGAGGGTGGGGAGGAGTGCTGTGAAGTGTTGTCCTCTGGACAGTACAAGGCTGCTGCACAGTGAACTCACAGCAGCTGTTGTACCTCCATAAGACCTGCTCAGATTCTAGCAGAGATGGAGGAAGATGGACGGAGGCCTTACCTCTAACTGAGGAACTAAAGGAAGTTCATGGCTGCCAGGGGAGAGACAATTGCTTTTGGTTGGGCTTGTGGCAACTGGTAGATCTCCCATGCCACAGTGAATGGCTCTACACCCCTGTGCATTTGGACAGCACTAGTTGAACTCAGTGGGTATAAAGCTATGGTGCCATTTGCCATTTAGATAATTTTTGAAGGCCTTGTAAAGGTATGTTTTGCTTAGTTATATTTTAAATATGACTGTCTTTTGAAATATATTTGCTCCCCCTTTTTTGTCTTTTTTAAAATTTATTACTGAGTTTTTGTGCATTTAATATAATAGATCTTAATTAAATTGAGGCTCTGGCCCCCATCCATACTCTGGATTATAACCCCCACTCTGGATTTCATGCATTCTGTCATATATGTTGAGGCCTATCTGGTCAAGCTTTTGTACCCAGATGCTCCTCGGTGCAAGTTCACCCATTGGAGTCTTGTCAGCCTGTCTGGAGTCTCTCCCTAAAGCAGATCAACTCTCCCTCACCCAGCAGTGATCCTCTGACAGCAGTTCTTCTGCTAGTTAGGACTTCCTTCCCATTTTAAAACTGAGGTGTGCAGAGAAACACTCTCTTCTGGCCATTTTTTGCTGCTCGTTCTGTTCTCCTTACCCTATGTGTCCTTTTAGAGATAATGCTCCTTTCATTATTAGACTTCTTATACCAGATTCCAATGGTGGGCTTACAGGTGGATGGTGGGGCCATGACCTGAGACCTGGTGTTTGAGTCCTTATAGCAGTAACACAGCCTATCTTTGAACCGTGAGTGTTCTGTGCTTTGTAAACTACTTAAATCCAAACTCCTATTACAGCTCTTATTGCTTTCTCCAAAAGCAGATGGAAGGACAGCCATTGTGAACAAATCCTGTTCATTTCCCAGAGAATTATGGGGAGGGTCTGTGATAGTTAAGATCTAATGTAGCCATTCATTCAAAAGTGGCCTGTGTGATAGAACTCTTTCAGCTCTGAGTGAAAGCGTGTTGCAATTTCTTTTTACTGTATAAATATTTAAGGGGTTTATAGCATAAAGATTTGAGGTTAGTGCTAAGTCTTTTTATTTCATATTTATTTATTTTTTATTTTATGTGTATGTGTGTATTGCCTGCATGTAGGTAAGTGCGCCCATGTTGTGCAATGCCCGTGGAGGCCAGAAGAGGCTGTCGGATCCCCTGGAACTGGAGTTACGTTAGGTGCCATGTGGGTGCTGGCATTCAAACCTGGGTCTTCTGCAAGAGCAACCAGTGTTCTTAACTGCTGAGCCATCTTGCCAGCCCCCAGTGCTAAGTTTTTTTTTTTAAGATTTCTCTTTTGATTTGTATATCTCAGAATTCAAGAGAAAATTGACCTGCTATCTGATGTATGGTGGTAACCACCTTGGAGAGTCTTTATCTGATGCAGGTTAGAAAGACTGGACGAGGATCCAGGAAACCTGAGTACTACTTTGAACCTTGCCAGTAAGCAACTGTGGCCTGACTTGTGATGCTAAGCACCTACTCCCTAGAGACTTTCACCCTTCCTCTACAAATGATAGGGTCTGGACTCAATTCTATTTAGTGTTTAAATTGTGACTGATTTGTTTTTTAAATGAAAATACTTTAAAAATGTATTTTGTGTCACTTTATACCAAGTATATAAAATGGTAGTATTTAAGCATATGTGTCTATATTTAGACAGTGGCACACAAACGGCTTAATCTTAGATGCATAGGAGACAAAACAGACATTTGTCAGTAAGGGAGCACCGAAGAATACGTGTCTTTTGGAGAACCTACCTGAATCACTTCCCCTGATGATTATATAACTTTGCTGTTTTTCAAATTTAAAATCTGCAACAAGCTTCTCACAGCAAATGTGCTGCAGCTTCGTGGCAATAAGGAATCTTATTTCTTCACCCATGAAGAATTCCATGGAATTGAATAAGAAATATTTAGAATTCTGATTTGGCTAGAATTTTTTAATTCAAAAATGTTTGATGAATTATATGGAGACATATTTTGTGGCTTCTAGTAATGGCAATATAGATCATTAAAAACTAGTTAGTGATGACCAACAAAGACCATTTCTAATAAGAGTCCCACGATCATCTGTAATGTCTACATTTCTGTAGCCTTAGAATATCTAAGTTATTGAAAAGCTACTTCCACCTGTGAGTTTCATTGTGGGAGATCAAAATTTGACTCAGATTTTCTCCAGAATTACTTACTCTATTCCACTAATTAAAATAACAGTAAAAGAGGCTCTAATACATAGTCAGTTCCAGGCTAGCTTGGGCTGCAGCTAGATCACACCTCAACATGAAAAATTACCAGTGAAAAATGTTGTAAAATGTCATAGCACATTTTAAAACATAAAGGCAGATTTTTTAAAAAAAAGAAAGTATATGAACCTGTTAGGATTTTTAAGCCTGGGAAAGTCTTAGTTGGATGACTTAGGAACTTTTCTCATTTGTTTAAGGATGAGGTCAAATTCAAAACAAAGAATGATTGTATTTGCTGTATGTTAATCACATGATGTAGAGGCATGGAGATAACTAGTACCAAGCTGGTCCTGGGGGACTGCAGAAAAACCCACATTTCACTCTGGTGTGTGTGTGTGTGTGTGTGTGTGTGTGTGTGTGTGTGTGTGTCTACATGCAAAAGTGCAAATTTTACAACTAGCAATGTGATACAAAGTGTTTTAGTCACTTTATTTTTTACTAAAGAGGAATGTTATATGATTTTTCAACTGCACAGCTTTATTCTTATCAGTAATTCTCGGAAGGTGGTTCTGGGTTCAGCATTTTCAGTATCAGCTAGAGACTTGCTGGAAGCAGATTCTTAGGCTCATCCTAGATCAAGAGGCCAGACCTTGGGAGGGCAGAGCCAGCCTGTGTGCAGAAGCTCTGGGTTACTTTGGGTGCTGTTTTTGAGCCTCATTAATCCATAGACTGGATTTCTACTTGGTTCCTTTCCTCATGTGAATATCCCTGATCATTTTTCAGTTGAAAGAAAAACTTAGTTTAGAATTCTGAAGACTTTTCCTGATTAACAATTCCTTAGTTATGTTTATAACCTAAACTCATGGTACTGTTTTTTCACTAATTAATTCAGGCCTTTTTAGTTAATGCATACATGCTCATCTAAAAACTGAGTTAGATGTGTTAGTTTTGTAATTTTACTCTGATGTTGTATAAGAGTAGTCTTAGTAGATCTAGTTTTCCACAGTTTTATAATTATCTGAAAGACATTACTAAGTGAAAGCAGTATTAAAGTGGGTTTCATCCAGAACTTCTCTGAGCTTGATTGGAAGTAAAAGAATTTTTAAAAACTTCACAGTGAGCAGTTAGAGTTGAACTGTAGCTGTGAGCTTAAAGACTAGCTAGCCTATCAGGCCCATTGAAACATTACATGTTGAGTCCATTAGTTCCTTTCATTCTTTTAAGAAAATCTTGCTTTGTGTACACTCAATTGAAAAGTAATTTGCTTCCCAATAGGTTGACATTGTGACTGCCTGACCATGATCAGCCTTGACTGTATTTTGGGACTGCTTTTGCCTTGGCACAGGTATTTGTCATGACTTGTAAAGGCAGTGCACTCACTTTTTATGAACACCAACAGCCTCCATCCCTGTCTCGTATCTCTAGACAGCTTGTTTTAGAAATAAATAAGATGGGGCCCTCCACCCTCACCTACCAAAGCCCAATGTATATATTATGAAGTTTATGTTGATATTAAAAATTCTCTATAATGTAAACTTGGAAATCAACTTGAATTCCATTTCTTTACATTTTCCCATTTAGTACTCCATTGATTTGACCTTAACTATTTTGTGAACCAAATCATACCATATCAGCTTCATTAAGCATATTCTTTTCCCTTCCTTCCTTCCCTTTCTTTTCCAGTCCCCTCCCTCTCTCTTGTTCCCTCCCGCCTTCCCCCCTCAACTCTCCATTAGTGAACAGGCCCTTACCAAGCCTTTTCTTAAATTCAGTTTTCAGCAAATTTCAGATTAGTAAAGGATGCTCAAGACCTTCTGATTTGATAGTCTGACTTGGCAGGTGAAGAAAATAAAGCTCAGAGAAATACTTGGCTTAACTTACAAAGTATACTAATGGTGGTATCCATGGGTGCATGCTGGTTTTCGTTGTTCCTTTCATCATAGGTCATTTAAAATATTATTTCTATAATTCACTTCTGATATTAGCTAACTGAAAAAGCAGTCTTGAGTTCTCAAATATGATTTATTTCCCAAGGCCAAAATTTTAAATACTCACAGACAACTATTTAAATTATATTTCTACAGGTGTAGTGGATGTGATCTCAGCACACCACCAGAGAGTGCCGGGTTCTGGCCTCCCTCTGGCATAGGGGCTAAGAACACAGCAGACCAACTGAGAGTCCCAAAATTACCCCCATCCCCTGCTTAGGGAATTTCCCAATTTTTTTCTGAGTTCCTGATAATAGGGGTCCAAACCTTAGAAGGAAACCTGAGTGTACCTGATTGGAACCTGACTTGGTCTTCTGTGGGTGCACCTGATAGCTGATCTGATCTGAAGCAATCAGTTCCCTCCAAAATAAAACCTGAGAGAACCTGAAACTTGTACCAACTAGCTTCACGTAACCAATAAAGGACGGACCTTGGAACCCCGATAATACAAACAGAAGCATACTTCAACTTAATTCTCATATCAGAATAATAAACAAGAGAAATTCACATGCCAAAATTCACAACGAAAGAATAATAAAATGGAAAGCCAAAACACTATGTCCCCAAAACTCCACCAGTCCTGCAGAAGAGTTCTACAAAGAGAACCCCCTAGAGATAACCCAGAGCACTGAATTTAAAAGAACAATCATAAACATGATCAAGGAATTCAACAAATTTGAAGAACACGTAAACAAACAAATCATGAACAAACAAATAGGGATAAATGTCTCACTGAATTCACAAAACAGAAACATTGAAGAAAACTCAGGCTGAACTGAAGAAGGAAATGAAAAACTCAATGAGCCAACTTGAAACAACAGGAGAAAGCCTCACCACTAGAATGAATGAAATGGGAAACAGAATATCAACACTGGAGGATAAAGCTTAAGAACTGGACCACTCAAGCAAAGATTGGAATATCTAAAAAAACACAGGAATGGAATATATAAGAAATGTGGGACACCATGAAAAGACCAAATCTATGTATCATAGGAATAGAAGAAGAAGAATTTCAGGTTAATGGTGTTGACCAGATCTTAAACAGGATTGTAAAAGATAATTTCCCGAAATTAAGGAAAGACATCCCCATACAAATACAGGAAGCACATAGAACACCAAATAGACAGG
>NW_008334871.1:1354766-1376270 GCF_000622305.1 Nannospalax galili | reverse complement strand
CTTAACAGTGCAAACTATGAAAGCCAGAAGAGCCTGGACCAAGGTATTTGCAGTTTTACATAACAATAGATGCCAGCCCAGAATACTTTACCCAACAAAAATGTGTGGAAAGAATACATGTCCACAAAACCAGCCCTTCAAAGAATACTTGAAGCAATACAGAGAGTGGAGAGAGAAACAACTAAACCCCAGGGGCAGTGAAAGAAAATAAATAGAGGTATAATTGAGGAAACACAAAATTAGAGAACCCAAACAGCAATCAAAATGATGGCAGCCAATGCTCACCTTTCAATAATAACCTTAAATATCAGTGGACTGAAGTGGCAGTCAAAAGATACAGACTAAGTGAATGGATTAAGAAACAAAATCCATCTCTTTGCTGTCTACAAGAAACCCATCTCACTTTAAAGGACAAGCACTACCTTAAGGTAAAAGGTTGGAAAAGAATATTCCAAGAAAATGACACTAAGAAACAAGCAGGGGTTGCAATTCTAATATCTGACAAAATAGACTTCAAAGTAAAACTACTCAGAAGAAATAAAGAGGGTCACTTCATTCTGATCAAAGGAACAATTAACCAAGAAGATATGACGGTCCTTAACATGTATGCACCAAACTCTCATGCACCCAAATTCATAAAAACAACACTACAGGACTTTAAGACACAGATTAACACCAACTCAGTAATAGTAGGGGACTTCAGTACCCCCACAATCTCCATTAGACAGGTCAAGTGGACAAAGATTAAACAGAAAGACGTCTGAATTAAATGATATCATACATCAAATGGACCTTACAAACATCCTTTGAGTAGAAAACCCAACCACCAAAGACTACACTTTCTACTCAGCACCCTATGGAACTTTTTCAAAAATTGACTACGTACTGGACCACAAAACAAACCTCAACAAATACAAAAAACTTGAAATAATTCCATGCATTCTGTTGGAACACAATCAGACCACAATGCAATAAAACTTAAAATCAATACCGGAAGAAACCCTAGTCACTACACGAACACATGGCGATTAAACAACACACTCCTAAACAATGAGTGGGTCAAAGGAGAAAGTAAGAAAGAAAGAAAAGAATTCTTGGAATTCAACGAGAATTCAACGAAAAGGACAGTACAACACAACACAACCTCTGGGACACTTTAAAAGCAGTCCTAAGGGGGAAGTTTATAGCTGTAAGTGCTTACATTAAAAAATTAGAAAGAACCCAAATAAATGACCTAAAACTGCAATACAAAATGCTGGAAAGGCAAGAACAGATGAAACCCAAACTCAGCAGAAGAGAAAAAATAACAAAAATCAGAACAGAGATTAATGAAATAGAAACAAAGAAAACAATACAAAGAATCAATGAATCTAAGAGCTGGTTCTTTGAAAAGCTAAACAAGATAGACCCTTAGCCCAGTTAACCAAAAGAAACAAAGAGCAAATCCAAACCAACAAAATCAGAGATGAAAGGGGAAACATAGCAACAGACACACAAAAGATCCAGACCATTATAAGGGAATATTTTAAAAACCTATATGCTACTAAATTTGAAAATCTAAAAGAAATTAATGGAGCTCTAAAATCATGGGAACCAACAAAGTTAGACCAAAAAGAGATCAACAGTTTAAACAGACCCATAACATATAAGGAACAGTAATATAAAGCCTTCCAAGTAAAAAAAGCCCAGGCCCAGATGGATTTACAGCAGAATTCTACTAGACATTTAAGGAAGACCTCCAACCAGTACTACTTAAAATTATTCAAAATGATAGAACAGAGGGAGAGCTCCCAAATTCCTTCTATGAAGCCAGCATCACTCTAATACCCAAAACAGGTAAAGACACAACCATAGTTTTCTATAGTTTTATATAGACCCATATCGTTAATGAACATAGACACAAAAATTCTTAACAAAATACTTGCAAACTGCATACAGATGTACATCAAAAAGATCATTCACCATGATCAAGTAGACTTTATTCCAGAGATGCAGGGATGGTTCAATATATGCAAGTCAATAAATGTCATTAATCATATAAATGGATTCAAAGACAAAAATCACATTGTCATCTCAATAGATGAAGAGAGGCCTTTGATAAAATTCAGCATGCATTTATGTTCAAAGTCCTAGAGGGAATTGTACTGGTGGGAACATACCTCAACATAATAAATGCTATATACAACAGACGCACAGCCAACATCATTCTAAATGGAGAAAAACTGGAAGCATTCCTATTGAATTCAGGAACCAGACAAGGCTGTCCACTATCTCGACTCCTCTTTAACATAGTGCTTGAAGGAAATTAAAGGAGTACTAATTGCAAAAGAAGAGGTCAAACTGTCACTTTTTGCAGATGATATGATAGTATACCTAAGAGATCCCAAAAGTTCCACCAGAAAACTGCTAAAACTGATCAACACTTTCAGTATAGTGGCAGGTTATAAAATCAATCTACAAAATTCAGTCGCCTTTCTATATACCAATAACAGGTAATTGGAGAAAGAATACAAGGAAATGCTCCCATTCACAATTGCTGCAAAAAAAAAAATGTCTTGGAATAAATCTGACCAAAGACACCAAAGATCTCTACAATGAAAATTTTAAATCATTAAAGAAAGAGATTGAGGAAGACACCAGCAAGTGGAAGGACCTCCTATACTCATGGATTGGAAGAATTAATATTGTGAAAATGACCATCCTATTAAAGCAATATATAGATTCAATCAGTAATCAAAATACCCATGACATACTTCACAGAATTAGAAAAAATCATCCTTAAATTCATATGGAAGCACAAAAGATCCTGGATAGCCAAAGTAACCCTAAGCACAAAGAGCAACGCTGGGGGATTACTATACCAGATCTCAAAAGTGTACTACAGAGCTATAGTCATAAAAACAGTATGGTACTGGCACAAAAATAGAAACAGATCAATGGAACATCAGTGAAGATGCAGACCTGAGCACGCACAGTTTCAGCCACCTGATATTTAACAGGGTGTCAAGAACACACAATGGAGAAAAGACAGCATCTTCAACAAAGGGTGCTGGCAAAACTGGATCTCCATCTGTAGAATAATGAAACTAGATCCTTATCCTTCATCTTGCACAGAAGTCAACTCCAAATGCATCAAAGACCTCAGTGTGAAACTAGAAACCCTGAAACTATTAGAAGAAAATATTGGCAGTAACTTACAAGCTATAGGTGTAGGAAAGGATTTTCTAAATCCCAAGTCTCACCATACCCATCCCTCTGCTTTGGGACCATCTTCAATCTCTCCCACTTCTCCAGGGCTCAGGCTTCCCTGCTGACTAGTAGGGGCTTGTACATCCATTTCCCATCTCCTCTCCTTAGACATTGGCTTTATCCCTGTGAGGCTACTGAAGTGTGCTTAACTAGCTGGGCCACTTTACCCTAAAGAACTCAAAAAACAAAGAAGCAAGAAACCAAATGACCCAATGAAAAGACTGGCTAAAGATCTAAACAGAGCATTCTCAAAGGAAGAAATAAAGATGGCTAAGAAACATCTCAAAAAGTGTTCAACATCGTTAGCAATTAGGGAAATGCAAATGAAAACCACCCTAAGGTATCACCTTACCCCAGTCAGACTGGCTAGGACCAAGAGAACAAATGATACCAAATGCTGGTGAGGATGTGGAGAAAGGGGAACGCTCATTCAGTTCTGGTGGGATTGCAAACTTGTGCAACTCCTCTGGAAAACAGTGTGGCAGTGTGGAGAACTCTTAAAAAACTAAAATGAACCTACCATATTATCAGGTTATACCACGCCTTGGCATATACCCAGCGGTCTCATCCTATTGTAGACACTTGTACAACCATGTTTCTTGCTGCTCTTCTCACAGTAGCTAAGTGATGAAAGCAACCTAAGTGCCCCACAATTGATGAGTGATTAACAAAAATGTGGTATATTTACAGTGGAGTTCTATTCAGTAGTAAAGAAAGATGAAATAATGAAATTTGCAGGTAAATGGATGGATCTAGAAACTATGTTACTAAATGAAGTAATACAAACTCAGAAAAACAAAAGACATATGTTCTTCCTCATGAGTGGATCCTAGCACAGAATCCTTTTAAATTCCATGTCGTTTTAATAAGATGATGCTGTACAGCAGTCCCTTCTGCATGAAATAACTGCCATCATCTCTACTTCAGCTGTGCCTGAAGTCATTAACGCATAAAAACTCAAATTGATTCAGAGTTTTTCAGATTAGTTAATCGGTGATAGGAAAATAGAATATTAAGCTAAAAGAAAATGAATAGGACGGGCTTTTTTTTCACTGCTTGTGATGCCTTAACAGCTTTATTCATGTGCTCTTCAGAGACTTTAGGTAATTTTTGACTGGAAAATTTATTTTCCATGTTTTGGGATTGTTGAGCTCTTTCTTCTCTTTCCTTGGGATCCAGGCTGTCCATTGTGCTTTTCCAAGTCCCTAGAACAGCGGAGCTTAGCTAGGTTCTTTGTTTACACTCGCTTCTTCAGCTGGTCACCTGCTTTTCTCTTAGCACTGCAGGAAGTAGAAACTGCTAGACTCTTACTGGTCAGCATGGTGCAGAACTAAACAGAAATCTCCAACTGCTTATTTTAAATGCAGTTTATTTTTCTTTCCAAGGCTGTATGTAGCCTGTTTGCTGAAGAGACCTTGGGATCTGTATTTTTTAGTTAGCATGTGAGATGAGTTTTTTGGACCCTAAAATTGGAAGATCACTTCATTTAGATGATTGAGTTTTGTGTTCTATTGCATTTTATGATATTAAAATTATATTTATTTGTTATTATTTTTTGGACAGGATCTCATTCTATAGCCTAGGGGATTCCTCCACTTATGCCTTCAAATGCTAGGATTCTAAGTCCCCAGGCCCAACTTTCACACTTCAAATAGCTACATATATTTTCATCATCAGGCAAGCACAGTTTATATGAGATGCTGAGCGTAGGTACGTTGAGTGCAGGTCTGTTGACAGCCAGCCATCTTGTCCTTTTTCCTGTCTTCTACACAGTCCTGCTCTTCTCCTCCCTCCCACTTGATGCCTGGAGAAACTCCCAGGTGGGCAGGAGGCAGCTAAACCCGCTGAGGGAGGAGGGTTTAGTGTTTCCTTACAGCCTTGCCACCTGTACTGCAGATGTCAGGAAGGAGATAACTGGTGTGGAGTGGGGAGTGTGGGGGTAGGGTGCTGGGGTGCTACAGAAGCAACAGCAACATTCCTGGCAACCTTTCCTCTAAGAATGGATTTTTGATACCTCTTGACAGTCTCAGATTCAGAATCCCGTTTTTTGGATGCTATTGCTAATGGTCCATCTTTATTCAGAATTTCATGTACAAAGCAGAACATTTAAATTAATCTTACCTATAATGGGACATATCAGAGTAAGGCATAAAACAGTGTAAATACAATGGTTTTAATTACAACCTTTTCGCTAGTTGTTATTAATCGAAGGTAATTTTAAAAAATGACTGTGTTGGAAATTTTGATCAAAAAGTTCTGCTGACAGAGAGTTTTAGATAAAACTATTTTTTGAGCTTGTGGAATAAAACCCAACTTCTTCTTTTCTCTTCAGAATTTTCCTCTCATCTCTGCAGGTAAATTGTGCATGTCTAAACAAGCACATAAATATCTTTCATTTTCTGAGTAAATCAAAACCAAGAATTTAATAAGGTAGAAGAATCTGGAAACCTAGATTTGTTTATTAACTACTGAGAGTCAGCCTGAGTTTTTAATCAGTGTATGATTTTCACCCAGATGAGAATCCCATTAAGTTCATAGCGTCAGACTTCGTTTTGGTGGGAGTTAACTAGTAAGAGGTGGCCTTACTCTTCTAAACATGTTCTCCCAAGTTGAGAAGTTTCTAGTCTATGACACAATTTTCATTTTCAGTAATTTACTTGCAAATGGCCAGTCACAATTACTTTAGAACACCAGGTATGATTGGTGTGAAAGTAAAATGTTTTACACTGGGCTCTTAATAACTGAAGCAATAAAGCTGAGTTTTACCCGTGTGCCCACAGGGCTCTCTCTCTCTCTCTCTCTCTCTCTCTCTCTCTCTCTCAGATCACACATGCAAGTGTTCATGTTGTGAGCTTTCTTCTCCATGTAGAGGGATAAAGTGGGTTAATTCACTAGATAGTAGACTGTCCCTGTCACGTTCTTACCTTTTCAGGCTGGTTTCTGTAAAATGAGAACTGGCCTTCCCCTTTGTCTGGTTTTTTATCATAAAAGAGTGCTTGAGTCCCTGTTCAGCCAGTGTACCTACAAGGTCAGAGCTACATGGCCAGCCACTTGCCTGTTTTGCCCAGGACTTTTCCCAGTTCTGGCACTGAAAACACCGTATGTGGAAACTCCCTGAACTGGGTGGGGCAGGATGGTTGGTCACCCGAGTGCTATAAATAGAGGCAGTACAGTGGCCAAGGGCAAGTGCCTCAGCTGCCTCATAAATGGTAGTCTGGGCATACACAGGGAGGGCCTGCGTTCCAACTCCAAGTCTCTTTGGGCTTAAAGCATTCGTTCCTGGTTCACAGTGCTGGAGCATGGAAAGCAGAGTGCCTGTGTGGTCTGAGTTGTCAATCATCACCGTGCTCTCATTCATTCCAGTAGCAGGCAGGAGTGACAACTGTCAGGGTACACATCAGAAATTTCACAATTCTCTTCCTGTAACTAGAGCTTTTAGGACAGAAGCCTGGGCTCTAGTACCCCAGACAACTAGGCCGGTCACCTCCGTTCCCTCCTTTTCCCCCTTCCCCCTTCCCTGTTCCCCCCATCCTACTTCCTCTAGTTCTCCAGCAGCAGATACAGCGATGCGTAAAAGCAGAAATGTGTCCAGTGTTGTCGCTTGAGGAAGAGAAATAAGGAAAGGGGTGCAGTAACCCTCAAGTCCTTCCTGAGGAAACTGATAGGAGCGTTAGGTTTAAATAGAGGGCAGATGTCTTAGGTTGGGTTCTGCAAAGCAGTCTCAAAAAGAAGTCCTGGGGCAGGAGAGATGGCTCAGCAGTTAAGAGCACTGACTACTCTTCCAGAGGACCTGGGTTCGATTCCCAGCACTTGCATGACAACTAACAGCCATCCATAACTCCAGTTCCAGGGGATCTGACACCCACTTCTGGCCTCTGCAGGCTTTGCATGACATGGATGCATTTACATACACACAGACAAAACACTCATACACATAAAATAAAAATAAATAAAAATATCAAAATAAATAAGTCAAGATTTGATGGGCTTTGGGGAAAAAAATCATGTTTGGTGGGTAGGCTGGAGGTAGGACTAGAGTGCATATAGTCAAAATACACCATATAAAATTCTCAAAGAATTAACAAATATTTTTTAAAAAGCAGTGACAATAAAATAAATCTTTCTGTTTGAAGACAAAAGGTAAGTTTTCAGGAGATTTCTGTTTCAGAAAAGACAGTTGCCCTCAATTTTTTTTTCCAGGGGTAAGGGAGTGGGTTCTGTCTCATCCCTGAATCAAAGGTGGCTCAGGGACTGGCTAAGCACAATGGCTTATCTCTGTGACATCAGCCACAGTAAAGTAAACAGACCAAAGAGGAACAGCAACCTTTCCTCCTCTCCAGTGACCTTGTGAACCTGAGTGAGGGGTGAATCCAAGTAAAAAGCTGTTTTACTTGCATCACGTTCTCCAATAGGAGAACTTACTTGACTAAACCTAGCTGCTGAGAAATGTTCTCTCTCATCTTTTGGGTCATCAGTCAAGCTGAAGTAGGGAAAGTCCTTAGAAAGAAGACAGTTAAAGTTGCAGCCTTTCTCTTATTTCAGTCTGGCATTGAACACATTCCAGAATTCCTTTCACACTCTTAATGATGCTGGGATGAAAATCATGGTAATGATCTTATTTATAACGTTGCTGTGTTTATCAGAATTACTTAACAAAGGAAAAAGACCCTTTAGACTCCAGGAAAAGCTCTAATTGTCTAGCAGTGGAACACCCTGACTAGAGACACAGCTTCACATTGGCCACTGCAGCAGCCTGGGGAGTTCTCTTCAGGGAGGTCTGTCTACTCAGTTGAGGCTGGGATTCCTATGGTCTGCCCCTAATTGATAAGGATGTTATATACTTTTAAAGATACTTCTTAGCCATTTATTTCTTCTTTTGACTCTACTCTTCTTTCAGATCCATAGTCCATTTAAAAATATATTTTATTGAATTTTTGAGAATGCCATACGATGTATTTTGGTCATATTCAGACCTTTCTCCATCGGCATCCCCCCTCATTGCCCCCCTGCCACACTCCATGTCCTCATTTTCTTTTTTTTAGTCCTGTCTAGTCTAATTGTGTTCTCAAATGCACTTTGGTGGGAGTACCCCCTGAAGACTGGTCAACCTACCCAATATCACACCCTTGAAAAATAACTGACTTGGGACTGGAGAGACAGCTCAGCAGTTAAGAGCACTAACTGCTCTTGCAGAGAAATTGGGTTTGGTTCCCAACTTCTGAAAACACCCATCCTTAACCACAGTTCCAGGGGATCCAACACCCTCTTCTGGCTCTGTGGGCATTGCATGCACAGATACACTTACATACACATAGTCAAAACACTCATATGTATAAAATAAAAAAAATTTAAATTAAAAATTAAACATAACAAGTTGACTCTCCCTCCCCCAGCAGCTATCAGTTACCAGTAGTTCCAGAGCTAGCATTGGGACTTCTTACCCACATGCCTGCCTCTGTGCTGGTAATTTATCTGGCTTTAACTTACATTTGTGTTGTACATGCTATTGCAACTGCCATAGCCTATTTCTTAAATTGAATAATTTCTTTTCTTGATTCTTTGTGTATTCTAGATATTAATCCTCTACCAGATGTGTGGCTGAATCCTTCCCCACTTTGTGGCCTTCCTCTTCATTGATTGTTTCCTTTGCTATACAGAAGGTTTTTTGTATGATGGGGTTCCATTTGCCATTGCTGGTTTTAATTTGGAGTCCAAATGAGAGTCCTTTCCTACATCCAGATCTTGGTGGTTACTGCCTATATTTTCTTCTAGCAGTTTTAGTTAGAAGTCTCCTTTCGTTCTTCAGCATATGGGCATCTAGCTTTGTAATATAGCTTGAAATCTGATATGGTAATCCCTTCAGCATTATTCTTTTTGCTTAGGATTGCTTTGACTATCCAAAGTCTTTCATATTTCCATCCCAGAATTCATCTGGAAGCACAAAAGACCCTGGATAGGCAAAGCAGTTCTTAATATTATCGCTAATGTGGTGGATTTGAAAACAATCAGCTGGAGTGGATTGGTTGATACCTGATACTGCCCTGGTACAATTACCCAAGAAACCCAGGAGAGAGCATTGCTTGTTGTTTCACCTAATGTAAAACAGATACTCTGTGCATTAGAAAATGCTGTGAGCTGCTGTAGGTCCCATGCTGAAAGTGGGGGTCAGAGCTAATGTAAAGCCTCAGATGGTGTCAGGCACTATCCACTGTGATACATGAATCAAGTAAAGCTTACTGAGATGCTCTGTGGAGCACAAAATTGTCAATGCTTGTAGCTAAGCAATGTAGTACCACATTCTGCCTTGTCAATAAAACTCCTGCCTATAAAGTTTCCAATAAACATTATCATTAAAACACAAGTGAGTATCAGAACAAGCTGTTGTGTCACCCCAGATAACTCTGGTCTCTGACAACTCAGCTTTTGTTGCTAGTGAGCATTATTCTCTTACACAGTGAGGCTCGTGACTCTCAAGTTAAACTGTGTTGTAATTTTTCATAACTAATTTTATATTCAAATAGTAAAATAATCCGGCCTAAATGTTTCTTCTTTGTTGGTGGTCACTATTTTTCTTGAGGACCTTGTAGGCATTATTTTTAGAAGGTGTTTTGCCCCATGAATACTGATATTTTTGAATCAACACATATAGAATCAACACTTTAGGACAGTACTCACCAGCCACATGCAGCTAAACAAAGTAAAATTTATGCTTGGCTCTCACACTGAGTATCTCAACTGCGTGGTACTTGTTGGCGAATAGGTGAGCATAGGAAAAAGCAACTCACATTTTTCGTCTCATAGAACATTCTAGTGGGCAGTGCTGTTCTAGACATACACAGTTGTTTCATTAAAATAAAAACATTTTGTGTGAGCTGAAATACAATACTAACATAGTCATGAGCAGCACTGGGGAAGGGTTGTTTCCCTACTGTCATTACTACTCAGTTACTTATGATAAGTTGGTGGCTTCGAGTGTGACTGAACAGCCTCCCATTGTCTGCCCCGCTGAGTAGGAGCAGAGCTGCCTGCTGTTGTATATCCTCATGAATGTCTTGGTTACATGCGTAGTGATAGTAGAGCGTGGAATACCTGCTTCTGCATGAATCTCATCCCTAGAATTCACAGTATGTGCATGTAAAGTTTCTTAAGCATCACCAGAGAGACACATTGGTGAGGGGGGCAAGTTTTTTCTTTCTTCTTCCCCAAGATTGACTACTTAATTCTGCCCTTACATTGACCTTGTAATTAGAGTCAACTTTGCTGTAGAAACTGTCTTTTCCAGATTTGTTTTTAAAGTATTTTATTTATTATTTTTATTTTTAACTGTATGAATGTATGAACTGCATAAATATAAGTGCACCCATGTCATGCAGAAGATGGGAAGGTCAGAAGAGGACATTGCCACTCCTGGAACTGGAGTTATGGACAGTTGTTAACTGCCTTGTGGGTGTTGGGAACCTATCCTGTGTTCTCTGCAAGAGCAGCCAGTGCTCTTAACTGCTGAGCCATCTTACCAGCCCCCCTTGCCCCCTCAAATTATTTTTAAAGTTATCTAATAATTCAAGCTACACTTAACATTATATATTTATAATGTGCATTACTTTACCAGCCCCCCTTGCCCCCTCAAATTATTTTTAAAGTTATCTAATAATTCAACTACACTTAACATTATACATTTATAATGTGCATTACTTTCTGCTGGGAGTGGGAGAGGGAGAAATAGCTGGAGATACAGTGTCACGTCATTGTTTCATCTTAATATCAGAATAATCCATCATTTCCTCACTATTGATTTTTTTCTAAATGGCTTACAGAATTTTTGAAGGTATAGTTGTTTAAACTGTTAGATGCTAGGGATTTGCCTGTTGCGTTTGGCTAATATACAGTAATGATAAAAAGTACATAGTAATTTGGTGAGGTATGCACAAATCTGCTCTGAATTGTTCTTGAAATAAAAGTGTCCACTTTTCATGCAAACATAAGCCTTTAGGCCTTTTCTCTGCTTGTGGTCTAGCCTAGATCAGTGCATTAATTATATTGAGTAGATTGGATCTGTGTCCATCCTGTTCGTGTGTGCTTGTTTACCTTGAGGTGTATAGCCACTTCTGACGTGGTTGGCACTGTAGGTGAAGGTGGAACATGGGAAGTCTGGGACTGGTTCATTCATAAACCCGTCTTGAATATGCCATTCCTTCTCACACATTCTATCAACCTTTGCTCTCTTGGATGATGTCCTGAAATAGACATGAATTATATAAATTACCAACTTCAAGGTTATTTATGGTATTTGGTGAGGGGAAATAAATCCTAAAGATTACCTGTGAGGGAGAAATCTCTTTTGTACAGAATTATTGAACTATAACTCATTTTCGAATCTTTGCTATCTTTTGTATGCTTTGTCCATAAATGGGAATGTTACCACTAAAATAAAGATTTAATAAGAGACATGTATTGATATATCTGCAATTTAAAAACTGGAACTCTCTTTGTAATTAACATTTATGTTCTTTTAGAATGTCGCCAAAGGTTTCATACTGTTTCATAGATCCTGTTCAAAGAAGTAATACCACTTAATCCCTCATATCATCTAACCTTGCAGAAGTTTTAGTCCACATTTAAAAGCTCTCATTCTGATAAAATTATATATCCTCTGATTCATCTTAACATATTTTATTATATGTTAAATTTGCTTTCAATTTTTTAAACCTAAATTGTGTTTTTTTTTTAAGTGAAAACTTAATTCAAACAAAGATTAGGCTAATTTTTAAAATAATTGAATCATTTGGTATTTTGAAAAATAAAAATGGTGATTGTTTGAATGTCAGCCTCATATGCTGTTTTAAGTTGTGTTCTGATTGTTTTCACAGCTATGAAGTCTTACACTCCGTATTTGATGCTCCTGTGGAGTGCGATTGGCGTAGCCAGGGCTGCCAAAATCATCATTGTGCCGCCAATTATGTTTGAGAGCCACTTGTACATTTTCAAGACACTAGCCTCAGCCTTGCACGAGAGAGGCCACAACACAGTATTCCTCCTCTCGGAAGGCAGAGATATCGCCCCATCTAATCACTACAGTCTCCAGCGGTACCCAGGAATCTTCAACAGTACCACCTCGGATGCTTTCCTGCAGTCCAAAATGCGGAATATTTTTTCCGGGAGATTGACAGCGATGGAACTGTTTGACATTCTGGATCACTACACTAAGAACTGTGACATGATGGTTGGCAACCAAGCCCTAATCCAGGATCTGAAAAAAGAAGAGTTTGACCTGCTGCTGGTTGACCCCAATGATATGTGTGGATTTGTGATAGCTCATCTCTTAGGAGTTAAATATGCTGTATTTTCAACTGGCCTTTGGTACCCTGCTGAAGTAGGGGCTCCAGCTCCTTTAGCTTATGTCCCAGAGTTTAACTCACTTCTCACAGACCACATGAATTTGCTGCAAAGGATGAAAAATACTGGCATTTACCTCATTTCCAGAATAGGGGTTAGCTTTCTGGTTCTTCCCAAATACGAGAGGATAATGCAGAAATACAACCTGCTGCCTGCAAAGTCCATGTATGATCTGGTTCATGGGTCCAGCCTATGGATGCTCTGTACTGACGTGGCCCTGGAGTTCCCAAGACCCACCCTGCCTAATGTTGTGTACGTAGGAGGAATCCTTACAAAGCCGGCCAATCCACTGCCAGAAGTAAGGTTTTCTGAACTCTTTGGTAATGTTTTTTAAAAGATAAAGGTCAATTTTGATTTCTGAAAGAAAAAGAATTGGTTAGTATCTCCTCATTAAAGGTCCCAGAGCTGACCAGTTCCTTTCAGATCCCCCACTTCTCTGAAATCTCTGAGTCGTGAGCATTTCTGTAGTATCAATAGGCCCTTTGCCATGGGTGGTCAATAGACTGGCTCAGAAATAGCTTTTCAATTAAGTAATAACTGTAGTCTATGTGTTGAATAGATTTGGATGGTTTGTCTTAATAAGCATAATTTATTTTGCTTTTAATTAACAGAGTACTACTCTGGTCTCTACAAATAGAACACAGATCTGTATATTTAATAAACTCAGTATGAGCAGAGAGTAAAGGTTCTTCTTTGGGAAGTTACAATGTCTAAAACATTTCCATCCTCCAGTGGAAATGAGTAGTAATTTCCATCAAAGTAGGCAGTTAACTAATTTAAATTAACAGGCAAATGTAACTGTTTTAAGGAAAACATGCCTTTCAGATACAGAATTAATGGCACTTTGAGAACATCTGTTGGTTCGACAACCAACTTAAATTCTTACACTAGTTGAACATTAGCAAATCTCTTGCTCATCAGAAGATGTATTTTCCATCCTACTCTGGTTTAAATTAGTTATTTAAAGTAGCAGCAGTCACGTGCACCTCTGTTGAAGTGGGTTTTCTAACCTCAGGGTAGTTTAGTATTTGATTCTACTTACAGGAAGTTTGGGGTTTATCCCAGAACTTTAAAATTTTTTGCTCCTCTAAAAATAACTGTTTACACAAATAGTAGATTTCCACTATGGACATTAAATATGAAGTCTGTCAGGGCCTCGATAGAGAGTAAACCCAATTTTTTTCCTGTGACCATTACATAAAGGTGATAATTGGGCAGAATTGTCCTACAGTGACTGGAATACGGACTATAAACTTTGTGATATAAACATTTGAGTTTTACTTAAGAAATACCTTCGTATACTTCATATGGAAACACAGAAATGGCCAGCTCCATGTCCTATGTGGCACTAACCAGCAATTTAAGTAGATGCAGCCTGGAGTCTCAGGACACAGTGCACTGTCACAGCTGTAGAGAATGGGAATCAACCCTAGGTATCCCAGCCACTCCTGAATTCGTTCAACTCCACTTTGAGTCCTTAAATGTTCTCTGCCAGAGGCAACTTGTGATAAATCACTCTCCTTCCCAATGAGAGTTAGAATCAGAGTTTAGAAGCAGCTTTTCAAAGATTTAGTAAGTAGATCTGTTTTTAACTTGAGGCTTATTTGTGATATTATACAGATCTTTCAAATCTCCATGGTTTCCCAGGGAGAGCCCTGCCCTTGTCCAGCTTCTTTGGTTTTGCTCTGGGTGCTGTCTCTCCTTCAGTCACTTCACTGAAGAAAGATCTTTCCACTGCCTTTTTTCTCCTTCCAATTTCCAACTTTAACAAAAGACAGTAAGTAAATGTACAAGAGTATTTTATGTGGTTTCGGTGCCTTTTTCTATACTCTGAGTTTATCGTTATTCCCTTGGACCCATCTATATCCTAACGAGTTTCAGTATCTTCTTTTTGAACTTTTTATTTTTTATGTTTTGCACACAAGTGTTTGGTCTGCATGTATGTCTGTTTACCTACATGCATGCCTGGTGCCCAAGGACTCCAAAAGAGGACTTGAATTCTCCTGGAACTGAAGTTAGAGATGGTTATAAGTCACCATATGGGTGCTGGGAACAGAACCCAGATCCTCTGAAAGAGCAGGAAGTGCTCCTAACTAGTGAATCATCTCTCAAGCCCTTTATTTATTTATTTATTTATTTATTTATTTATGTCTTTCTGAGACAGGGTCTCCCTGTAGCCCCAGCTGCCCTTGAACTCACTATGTAGACCAGGCAGGCCTCGAACTCACAAAGATCCGCTTGCCTCTGCCTCCCCAAAACAATTGTAGTGATTTTTAGTTTGTTTTGTTTTTGGAGCCTCATCTGAAGTATTACTAAAATGGTTCTTTGGTTTAGTTTTTGAGACAGGGGCTTCCTGTAGCCCCTGCTGGCCTGGAACTTGCTCTGTAGACTAGGCTGGTCTGGATCTCACAGACATCTGCCTGCCTCGCCTCCCAAGTGCTGGGATTAAGGGACTTTGCTTCATGCCTGGCTTGATAGTGCTTTTAGACATACCATAATTTCTTTGACACTGACTTGACCTTCTTTTTTCCCTCTTTGGGCTTTCCATAGTGATTCTCTTGAAAGTGTGCTTTCTGAATATTGATTCTTGGGTCACAAATATAAATGTACATACACGATATGTGCTGTAATGCAGCATGAGGCCATTAGCAGCATTGACAGTGTGGATTCTAAATGTAGGACTACTTTTATTTCAGTTTGCCATCCATAGCTCTTGCATATGGGACATTTTGAAGAATACACATCTTATTCTTTTTGGTACTCTTTACTTTGTTGAAACTTTATGTGCTTAGAGCATATCCTACTGAGATTTTTGTATTTGAGTTATCTGAGATAATAAACTATACCTTAGGGTTATAAAAGTTAATGAGTTTCTCCAGTGCTCATATGGTTTGCAGGGCATGACTGTGACACTAAAACAAGAGGGTCCAGCAAGCAGCTGTTGAAACGTCTGTCACTTAAAATTTTCTGATTGTTAATTGACTTGATATCTCATATCCAGATGCTTGGAAATGATTTGACAGTTGGATTTGAATTTTCTGATTTGGGATGAAGAGTAGAAAATTTTCCAAAAGAAAAATTTTAAAATATTTTATTTATTATTTTTATTTTATGTGTATGCTTGTATTGCCTACATGTAGGTAAGTACACCCGTGTCGTGGGCAATGCCCACGGAAGACAGGAGAGGCTGTCAGATCCCCTGGAACTGGAGTTATGGACAGTTGTTAGTTGCCATGTGGGTGCTGGGAGTCGAACCCGGGTCTTCTGCAAGAACAGTCAGTATTCTTAACCACTGACCCACCTCTCCAGCCCCCAAAAGACATTTTTAAATGAGCTTTCATGATGTTTGAGCATACAGAAATTCAAGAGTATCTGGACCAGCTCTCTTCTGTTAATTTTTCTGCCTTCAAAATACAGATAATAGATAAATAATAGTCCATTTTCTTGTCAGATAGTGGATAGAAAGAGTTTGGGTGGTTCATTCAAGGCCAGAGTCTGTGGTAAGCCACATGTAAAATTGCATAGCTGCTGATTAGCTTGCCCTTACCCCTGTTATCATGATGTAAGACCATGCAGAGATAGCTGTTTCTCTAGTCTTATTTATTTTACAACATAGGCTATGCTTAGTATGAGAGTCAGATGAAGCCATTTGAACTCATGATTTAGAGATGTGGTTGTAGAGATCAGTAAAAAAATCAACCTTTTAAATTTAAATTATAGAGTGTTGTGTTGATGTAGAGCAAAGAAATGATATACCCAGATAATTGAGTCATTCTAAGATGCAAGTTATACATGTGCCCAGAGGAGCCACCTCTCATCATACTGTCAGTGCCTGACTGTGTATACTGGGATCCTAACAGCTTTGGTTAAGGTAAAGGTCTGGGTGAGCTACTTCCTTACCTGGAGTTATCTGGTTATCTATTGTTATTACAGGTCAGTAGAAAACATGGCTTCCAATTAAAAAAATAGTTGTCTTTGACCAATAAAGAGATCTTTAAACAGGTGCCTATTTAAACGGGTCCTTTTATACTAAAGTTAAATGAAATAATGATACCTAATTTGGAATGAGTACGGCTTTTAGTAGTTTTATTGGGAAAGTAACAGTTATACCATCAAAGAAAATTAACATATTATTTAGGGAGTCTAACTGATTAACAGTGAAATGCTTCCTGTGATAGCTGTAGATAGTTTCTCATTGGCTGCAGTCCTCTGGTCTGCCAACCAATCCCTGCCGTTTCTCAGCTTCCCAACGCTGAACTCTAACAACACCTACTATACCTTCACTACTGGTTTGCCACATCATGAGTAAGTATGGGTACCTCAAATGCTGGCTTTCCTACTAATTTACTTTTATACCCCAAGTGGCTACAAAATAGTTGGCACACAATAAATGATAATAAGTTAAATATAACAAATAGAAATAAATACCACAAAATAAGGTGATTCAGCTAGTTCAGAATGTAACCATTGTCTCTGTTCCAAATATGTCCCCATACCATCCTGCAAAGCAGCTAAAAATTCTAAGTCAATTTATTATAACAAACAAGAATAGCTTTACTAATGGTTCTGATTAATAAAACCCAATTAGTGAACTAAAATCGTTCTCTACTTCATTCCAGATACACATAAAGAAGGTTGGTCATGAAATAGAGCAGAGGTTGCTGTCTGGAAAGAAGAGTTTAGGTGGTATGCTGCTCATTAGGTATGGTGAAGTAGTGCTATGTCACCACATAAAGAGTAGGGGGTCACCTTCATTTTACCAGTTCTTTAGATGGTTTTCATTTAAGGACACATAAACACTAGAGAAAAGAGATCAGGAAAGAGATAAGAAAGAACATGGGACCGATGATAACCTCGTGACATTCTGGCTGTCATCTAGTCTTCTGATCATTGCCAGATCTGCCTCACAGAGCGGTCTTAGGAAACGAGAGGATAATAGATTCAGTATCTGAGCCTCCTAAGTAGCTTCACAAAGAGATCGAGTTAGGAGAAGAATGAAATAACCAAAGAGTGGCTGTCCATAGTCAATGTTCAGCATCCATTGGCACACACAGAATCTTGACAGTCATATAGTGATCTCTCTTAATGAATGAAGTCTCTAGGCTGTGTTATAGTACTAGAATCTTTGAGGCTAAACGGCTTGATAAAGCTGCAGAAGATGTGGAAAACGGAGGCCATTTTCATAATACATTCCATTTTCATCTGATGCTGTGTCATGGTGTTTAACGCTGGACATGGATTATAGCCATTATGTGGCATTATGGTTAAAGTGCCAGTTTTTATACATATCACTTAATCAAAATATCCCCTATAGTTGGGCTCTTGGTACGGATACCCTCAATTTGATAGAATGTCTTCTGCTATGATTAATACTGTTGTTCTGGTTTGTTTCTTCATTGCTGTGACAAAACACTCTGACCACTACCAACTTGGGGAGGAAAGGGTTTATTTATCTTACATCTCTCGGGTCACAGTTCATCAGGGAGCCCAAGGTAGGAACTCAGGGCAGGAACCTGGAGGCAGGAGCTGGAGCACAGGTGATGGAGGAACACTGCTCCCCTGGCCCCTGCTTAGCCTGCTTTCTTATGCAACACAGGCCCACCTGCCCAGGGGTGGCACCACCCACAGTGGGCTGGGCCCTCCCACATCACTCAACATTCAAGAAGATGTGCCACAGACATGGCCACAGGCCAGTCCAATGGAGACAATTCTCAGTTAAGCCTCCTTCAACCAACCTAGGTGTGTCAAGTTGACACTAAAGCTATCCAGCACAACTGTTAATGTTGGTATTTGAAGAATATAAAATTGAGGTCATAATGCTTTGAAAGACACTGCAGTCTGATTCCATTCATGTTCACCGCAAAATGAAAGTTGGGCAGAAAATGGTAGATTCATATTTTTGTAAGTTTTCTGAATTGATCATACATTTTAACATTTTGCAGTAATAAACCAGAAGACCTTGCTTATATACAAATATAGCCAGAAAGTAATTCAGGAACTCTTGGAGCTACCAATAACTTAATATTCAGTTCACTGATACAGAAATTTCTAAGAAGCATTATAGCTTTAAGTAACTTGTCTGTTGCTCCTATAAGCAGCATAAGCTTAAAACAATTTATTGACATGATAGAAGATCCAACTGTTTTGACAAGAGTCAAGCTGTGTACAGCTGATATCACAGGGCTTGACTTCACTTGTAAGTACGCTGCTCCAATGTCACACCATTAATGTGCTTTTGAGAGTTGTTCATTTACGTGTTGATCAAATACTAGCAATATCAAGGGAATTTTTTAAATGACTTGTGAATTTCACAGTGTCCTCTGATTGTAGACTCCTCCCCTCCACTTCCCCCTTACACCCACACTTCATGTCCTCTGCTGTTATCTATTTTCTTAAACCCGTTGACTAATAATGTGTTTTGTACATGCTCTTGGGTGTAGATGTAGCTCCTGGAGTCTGGTCAACCTGCCAGGCATCACAGCAGTAAAGGAGATGGAAGCTCTTGTCTCAGCAGCTGTCAGTTGCCAGTAGACCGTCTCTTGGGGTTTCCACTGTACTTCCCAATCCGTACTCATTCCCCATTTCCACAGATAGACATTTCTCATAATAAATTGCTGTTGGCACTATATATTTTGTATGACGTTTTTCATAAATACTCATTCTAACCAAGATATCATTTTAGAAAGCTGCTAGAGGCAATGCGATTGAAAAAATTCTTTTTTAAATTTAATTTTTAATTTTCATACATGAGTACTGAAGATAGATTCTCTCTCTCCCTCTCCCCCTTCAGTTCTTGCCCACTCGCTCTCAAATTTGTGATCTAATTTGTATAATCAATATTCACCCCCCCCACACACACAACCTACTGAGTACATTTGATCCTGTGTAGATGTTTAGGGCTGGACATGTGGGCTTGGATAACATATCCAAGGGTTCAGAAAGCTAACTCTCCCTCTCAGCAGCCATTGACTGCTTGTAGCTCTGCATCTAGGACCAGGGCCCTGTGGAATTTTCCTCATCTACCTTGGCACATTGACTGGTGGTGTCATGCAGGTCTTCTTTAGACAGCGGTAATACTGAGATTTCTGAGTGCAGCTTTCCTGCTGTGTCTGGAAGACACTATGTAGAAACAGAAATCCTCATCTTCTGGATCTTACGATCTTTCCACCCCCTCTTTAATGCTCCCTGAGGGATAAGGGTAGGGGTTGTGTTGTAGATGTACAAACTGGGGCTAGGCACCTCACAGCCACTTAGTCTCTGTATCTTATCACTTATCTTTTATCTTGTGGATGTCTGTAGTAGCCTCTGTCTGCTGTAAAAAGATGCTCTTTTTGATGAGGGGAGAGAGCTACACTCATCTGTGGTTTTGTTGAAATGTTTAGAATATAGATAGAAACTGTTTGGGTTTAGGAAATGGCAGTTTTAGGTTCTCTTCTAGGGTGTGTGATCTCTTAAGCCATAAATACTTGATTAGGGTTATAGTACCAGGCATGAATTACCTCCTCTGGAGTGGATCCTAAGTCCAGTTAGACACCTGTTGATTACTCAAGGTAAAAGTGCCATTATTGCAGCACTGGGGATATCATGCCAGGCTGGTTGTTATAATGGTTTGTAGGCTTTCCAGCTGGGTGGGACTGTTAATCGCTTTTCTTCCTTGGCAGCTTGAATAGTGCCTTCTGATATGATAAGAGCTCCTGAGGACAAATTTAGTTCTTAGTGCAGATTTTTAAACCAAAATCCATACTTTATTTTATGTATAGCAGTACAGTTTACATGTTAAATAACACTATTATAAAATGGTTGTTGAAACACAAGAAAAATGGGAAAAAAATTTCAGATTATAAAACTCCTCCATGCCAAACATTTTTATATACTTTTTCAAGTGGGTCAGTGGGATAAATGTGACTAGTCATGTCTAATTCCCATTGCACTAAAGGTCAACAGAACTAAAAGAAAGTCCAACTACCTCAAATGAATATAACATATGCATATTGGATTATTTTGGAATGCAGAAACTGTTCTGAGTACTTCAGGACCCAGAAAGTTGAATTCACATATCCGCTATACACACAAAAAAAAAGGAAAAAGAAAGAATTGAAACAAGGAAAAATAATAGCTTTGTATCCCCTCTTCCGTCTGTCCTTTTGCCTCTCTCCGTCCTTACTCATCACCTGATGTTGAGGTTCCCCTCTCTTGGTTTCCTTTCTAAATGTTAGACTGTGCCACATATTTCACCTTGAGGGCAGATTTTAACAGAGATGATGGATTCAGCACGGGCTTGTGAAAAATCAGAAACCAAACTAGCTACTTCCTAGAATGTATTTTAGAATAATTTGTGCAGACTTCCCAGGTACTACTTAACAATGTTGTACCAAGTAGGAAAATGGAAGCCCAGGAGTTTTTTTCAGCAAATGGTCCTGGGTTTCAGTCCTGGTCTTCATCTCCTTAGCTTCATTACCAGGACTGCAGTTCTAATTCTGACCTAATGAATTTTGGTAGCTGAGTGCCATGAGGCTGCCTGGTGGTGGTGCTTCTTGCTCTGACTATTGGGATAATGGTTTATGTAATCCCAGATCAGGGAAAATGGAAGCCCAGGAGTTTTTTTCAGCAAATGGTCCTGGGTTTCAGTCCTGGTCTTCATCTCCTTAGCTTCATTACCAGGACTGCAGTTCTAATTCTGACCTAATGAATTTTGGTAGCTGAGTGCCATGAGGCTGCCTGGTGGTGGTGCTTCTTGCTCTGACTATTGGGATAATGGTTTATGTAATCCCAGATCAGCTGTTACTGCTGGAGCACTGATTACTTCCTTTGCTTCCTGTTCTCCACATGGCAGATAGCTACACAGCTGCCACTCGGTTCATT
>NW_008334871.1:1350261-1354285 GCF_000622305.1 Nannospalax galili | reverse complement strand
TCTACTTGTGAGCTTCAGCACCACCTCTTTGTTCTTTTAAAATTCAGTTTTCCCAGAAATTATAACAAGACCACCTATTTAAAAATAAGTGAAAAAAGAAGTACCTGTGCCTCTATTCAATAATTAATAATCTGAAAAAAATTAAAACTAGTTCCATTTACAAAAAGTATAAAATACTTAGGAATCAACCTGACCAAGAAAGAGAAAAATTTGTTCACCACAGTAAAACATCACTGAACAAAGTGAAAGGCAACGCTCACAAGTAGACAGACTCCTGCCTCTGGGAGACTGTCCTAAGAATGTCTATACTGCCCAAAGGCTCTAGAGATCAACGGAATCCCTATGGATTCACAGTGTCATGTAAAAAGTGTTCCTGTGTGTGTGCGTGTGTGTGTGTGTGTGTGAAGGAGAAAGACAGTGTGTAGAGTGTGTATGAAATGTGTGATAGTATATGGTGAGTGTACGTAAGAATAGGTGGAGTGTGTGCATGAGAGAGTAGTCCTATGTCTCTGGACAATTTTAATTGTTTCTAAGTGGATAACAGTAACAAATGACTGAATTTTTCCTTTAACAACACCAAAGTATGTGGCACTAGCCCGTGAGCAGAGTTGACAAAGCCCCATTAAAAAGCAGATGAGTACATTGCAGGTCTCAAACCAGGTCCTTAGGAAGATCAGAGTACTTTTCTAGGCCTATTTATTTTATTTTATTTTTAAATTATATTTATTAGTTTGTGTGTGTGAGTGCATGTCAGGGGGCCTGTGGTGGTCAGAGAACAACTTGTAAGAGTCATTTCTCTCTTTCCATCATGTGGGTCTCAAGGATCAAATTCAGGTCTTCAGGCTTGGCAAGATGTTCCCTCATCTGCTGAGTGATCTCCCCTGGGTGGAGAGTTTATTTATCACCAAATTGTGAATGTGTCAGTGGTGAGGCATGAACTGTGGGGTATTTGTTTGCTTTGCTTTGTTTAATATATGATTTGTACAAGACAATGAGTTTCATTATGACATCTTTATGCACATATGTATATCCCCTCTGTAGCCCACTGTCACCCCACAGCTGGTCTCCTCCCTGTGCTCTAATTGCCCCCTGCCACTCTCAAGTCGTTCTTTTTAAAAGCTTCTTTCACTTTAGTTATGGTATGAAAAGGGGCATGTTAAGTGCCTTAGGTCCATTAAAACCCAGACTTCTATTCTCAAGAATCATTGTTATTTCTGATAGAATTATATTACCAAAATCAAAATAAGTATCTCCAATAGTTAGTTCAAAGAGCCCCAAGAGATCAAGAGATAGAGAAAAAAAATATTAATTTTATGATTACTTATTAATGAAGCTTTATAATTAAATACCATAAAGATATAACATTTATCTGTTAAAATCAATTTCAAATTGGAACCACCATATCACTTTATTTTTTACAACATACAAAGAGTATTATTAAATTTTTCTTGAAGTGTGTTAAAGAGAATTTTAGAGGGCCTGATCAATAGCTCAGCAGTTAAGAGCACATAATACTCCAGCACCCCTGTGGGGAGCTCACGACTTCCCTGTAAGAGCTCTAGGGGATCCAACACGCTCTTTGGCCTCTGAGGGCACCTGCTCATTTGGGTCACACACTCACTTGTGTCATACACTCTTTTAGAACATATCAAACCATATGTGCGATTTAGTTTCTTTTTAAAAATTATTTCAGCTTTGTGTGATGAAGACATTTATAAATAAGATTTTGGAAAATATTTTATAGTTTTACATTTTAGAGTATGGGGTATTCTAACTTTTAAAAACCTCATTTCATTTTGGTAAAGTTCAAATGTAGTTTTTATTTTTCTTATAGCTATTTCAGTTACATTTTAAGTAAATAAAACTTGTTTACTCGACTTTTATAGTTTGAATGAGTAGTAACATGTATAATGTATAATTTGGGTCCATTTTCTGTTATGAAGATACTGATCTTTATGACTTGGAAATGACAACCATTAGAAGAAAGGAAAGTGGGCAGGAGAAGTAAGTCAGTGGCTAAGAGCACTGGCTGCTCCTCCAGAGGATCTGACTTCCATTTCCAGCGCACATATGATGGCTAACAACTGTCCATAACTCCAGTTCTGGGAGATCTGATGCCTTCTGTTCTCTGTGGGCAACAGGCATGTGCGTGGTGCACTTACATACATGAAGGCAAAACACTCATACACATAAAATGGAAACAAAATAATTTTTTGAAAGAAGAACAAAGAAATGTTATTTTCATTTACAAGACAATTTACTTTGGTCCTGGGTTATGTACAGCTTGTTTTCAGCTGAATGCCCGGAAACCCCCATTTTCATTTTTCAAAACGTGGGATTCCAATAATAATGTTTTAATGTGGGTGGTATAGCTCATCCCTCTAGATTTGCTTAGTAATAAATTTAAAGGATTTTAAAATTGCTATTTAATGGAAATCCTACTGGAATTTGTCCAATATGGTGATTTCAACAAAGTAAATTTCTTAAAGGAGGGTTATATTTTCTTTAGCATATATTTCCAACAGCCCAAATGTATTACATACCTATTCACTTTATTCCCATGCTAGATATATAATTAGTACTAATATCAGTAGCCTTATTTCCTTTAGCTGCAGAGTGCTGCAGAGTTGCATGTCCAGCATTTGAATACTTACTGTTTTTTTTTTTTTTTTAAGAAGGCAGTATTAGGCACTGCTGGTTACTACCAGTTGAGGCCTTACACAGCTGTGTCCTTAGCATTTAAACATGCAAAGAATTGCTAATGAGAAAATTCCACTGGACAAAGCTCACCCAGTGAATCTGATACAATACCATTTTTGTTTGAAAAATATAAATAAATAATCTTTGCATATTAGTGGTTTAATTAGTAAGCATTTGTGCCTGGTATGTAAACCAATCTTTAAAAAACTATCCCAACCTGCTACAGAGGATTTATACTTGTATCCTTTCATAGAAATCTATATTCTCTTTCAAATAAAACAAACCATAGATTTCTGCCTGTACTTGTCTTTCACCTTTAATTTTTTCATCTTCTTTTAACAGCCTTCTCCCATACATTCACATAATGGATCTAGATCAGCCCTCTCCCTCTCATGTTAGCCCTCACTAGTGCCTTGTATCAGTAGCTACGATGTTGGCTGTAGCATCCTCGGTTAACCTTGATGTGGCTCAGGCTGCCTGGTACTCAGGCCTGGTACTCAGGCCTGGTACTCCAGTTTGCTTCTCTTTTATCAAAACACAGTATTTCAAAACCTTGGGTGCAGTGAGTTGTAGCAAAAAATGATGACAACAAAAATTTGTTTATTGAAATCGAATAAGAACTGAGAGCAATTTAGTGTATTACCTTTCTAGGAGTAGTGAATATTTTATACTGAAATGTGAGGTCTAATGACAGTAAGGTGTTAAGTCAGAAGAATCAATACCAGCAGCATAATTAGTCTGATTAGTAAAAGGCAGGAAGAAGGTGGTTCAGGAGGACTGGGTGGCAGACTCTGGTTATCCCTGGTTCCATTGTTGTTGTGGAATTGTCCCCACAAAGGCAAGAGCTCTGTGGATGAAGGAGGTGCAGTTTCTCAGCCTTCTGTAGTCACAACTCAGTCACCGACCACACATACAGTGTGTCCAGCAGGTTTAACTTTCCCTCTGGAGCAGAAAACAGGCCAGACACATGCAATATGGAGAAGTTAATGTGTGCAAAAATGCACAGAGTATCAAAGTTTAAACTGTACAGATTTTGTTGAAAATGTCCTGTTTATAGGGAAATAGGCACTTCAGGAAGTAGCGGTGTGGTTTTTCCTGAAACTTAGCAAAGCATACTTTGTAATGGCTTTTGCAGACCAGCTGTGCTTCATTAATTTATACTACCTAATCAGTGTCCCTATAGCAACCAAAGAGGGATCTCTGGTTCTACAGGCAGGACTTTGAGCCTCAGATTTACCACCACTAGTTTTCTTATCAAGGTCTTGTCACAAGAACTTTCTAGATGGAGAATTCTTATTTGTAAAACAAAAATATGCTGGTTTCT
>NW_008334871.1:1344481-1350193 GCF_000622305.1 Nannospalax galili | reverse complement strand
CACACACACACACACACACACACACACACACACACATTGTACCTGTGTATGGTGGTACACACCTTTAATCCCAGCACTCAGGAGGCAGAGGTAGGCATATCTCTGTGAGGCTGGGGCCGGCCTGGTCTCCATATGGTGTTCCAGGCCAGCTGGGACTACAGGGAGACCCTGTGACAGACAGACACACACACACACACACACACACACACACACACACACACACAATAAAAGCATTACAGATCAATTGAAATATTTGTCTTTACAAATTGTGAAGCATTGTTATAAGAGCATTTTGTGGAAATTATACATTATTAACTTAGAAATAAATGTCTATATATCATAATCTCTAAGAAAAGCTGCATTTTTTGGGTCTTTTTTTGAGACAGGGTTTCCCTGTAGCCCCAGCTGTCCTGGAACTTGCTATGTAGACCAGGCTGGCCTTGAACTCACAGAGATCCATCTGCCTCTGCCTCCCAAGTGCTGGGATTAAAGGTGTGAAGCTGCTGCATTTTTAAGAAATATTTAGAATTAAATATCTGGAGTATATTTCTGTTACTAAATACAATGCCAAAAATACTTGTTGAAAGTCTCACATATTTGAATGACAACTAAAACTAGAAAGTAAGTCTGGAAGACATTTGAGGAACTAAAAAAAAAATGGTACAATATCCAGGAAGTAAAATTCATATGCTTGACTCACAGAAGCCACTTCTAAGCTTATTTGACATAGTAAATTTGCTTTAATTGTATACCTTCTAAAAATCACAGTTATTTTATTCCCAAACCCTGTTGAAGAAAGGGAGCAACTTCATAGCAGTTTACCTATCAGAGAAGAAGGGAAGCACCCTGGAATAACAAAAGAGTGTAAATGACTCAGGAAGGGTATCATAGACCCCAGGACAGCATCACACAGTAGCACAAACCGTAATCCAGTCCTTATCTTACATGAACTTTGAGCAATCAAGGAAGTAAGCTCAGAGCACATTTATAGGAGCTCCATTAATAATAGGCTGTGTTACTAACTTCTCCTGGTGATATAGCAAAGTACCTGTCAAAAGCAAGTTATAAAAGGGTTTCTTTTGACTTGTTTTTTCCCTCTTTCCATTGTTTCCATAGTAATTGATTGACAATCACCATATGTGAGACTCTATACTCTGACATATCAGCTCTTTCTCATGTCCCAGAGCAAAAACCTTTTCTTCGTTCTATAATGGCTGACATTTTAGGCCATTCTGACATTTGCTCGGGCTGAATAGTTTCTATCTGATTAGAAAGTTCATCTTTGTCAGTAGCTGCTTGTTTGCACGTTAAGCGCTGTCATTTTGGGACTTCACTAGCCTTCCTCACACATTGTGTCCACGCTCTGTCCAGTCCACTCTCACTGAGGAGATCAAAGGTCTCACAGGCTTTATGAAGCTGATGGTGGTCTTCCTGAGATAGTTACTTCAATTTCTCTAAAAGAAAATGCCCAGTTCCTCATGCTTTCATCCTTGGATTGCTCTGTCTCTCATTAAGCAATGCTTGTTGAGGTCCATATACAAGTGCTGGGGTATGGAATAAAATGTCTTAGTGCAGAAAGCTTCCAAGGATCTCACTTGTCACCCCTGTTTCCTAACCCTCTGGGATTTCAGTGCTGGTTCTGCTTGAGAAGGGAAGCAGGAGCCTCTAGCTCATGCCCATCCTCTTTACCAGTTTACCAGGCACTCATTTCAGTCATCCATTAGTTATCAGAAAATGTGCATTCACTGTCAGACTGCAATCCAGATGACTTACCCGAGGGGTGAATTAACCACAGCCCCACAAAGACACAAGAACCACTTGCTTTCTCTAAGCTGACGTGGGTGTGCCATTGCCTCTGGCTCTGGTGTTTAACACAATGCCCCTCATGTACCCAACAACCCTAGAAAAGGTGGCCTCCTGGGATTTTGTTAATTTGGAATGAATCTCTGCCCTTTAATTTTTGTCTTTTGTTTTTTTTGCTCTTTTATTGTCCTTTGATTTTTTTTTTTCCTCCATAACATCAGATTTGTCTTAAAACATCTCTGTCTGAACTGAAAAGGAAGCTGTTGGGTGCTGAAGTGACGCGAACTTGCATTTTAATGGTAGTTTTACTATTACTAGATTATGGACAAGTTATTTAAGCTTTTTGAACCTCTTTATCCATGAAGTGAGAAAAATAATTCTATGGTAAAAATAACAAGATTCATTGCGTCAAGTGGCTCCATACAGTGCATCTTCTTCCACGGCTAGTAATCTGTTCCTGAAATAGACTTGTGAGAGGAGAGAGAGCCACACGGGAGCAGGGGGTCTAGCACGGGTGACAGGCACTCTGATGAGTGCACAGACCCTAGTTAAGTTTAACTTGACATTAAGTGCGTGTTTCTTACCATTGTTAAGGTCTCAAACATTGGTAATTTTCCTGTAAAGACATATTTCTTAGAAGAGAAAACATTGCTCAGGGTCCTAACTCCATAAGAGAAATGCATTTATGGTTATTGATGTAAGTGTGCCCTAGCTGCCATCCAAAATAAATCAGAGAGTTATCAAAGTTGAAACTACATAAATTAGGATAGAAAGATGAGTCAGCAGTTGAGAGCACTGGCTGCTCTTGCAGAGGACCCAGGTTCAAATCTCAGCACCACATGGTGGCTAGCAACCATCCTTAACTCAAGTTCCGGTGGCTCCAATGCCCTCTTCTGACCTCTGCAGGCATTTCACGACACAGGTTCACTTAATGTACATGCAGCCAATGCACTCATACACATAAAGAATAAAAACAATAAATATCTTTAAAAATACATAATTTGATACTTATGGTTATTTATCACTGAATTTTCTTTCATTCAAAGCTGTGTCCTAGAAAATACCACCAAAAGGATAGGCTGCTCACACCTTAAATGGAAGCCCTTGTGGCATTTTGAGCATTATTGGCGGTATTACAGTAATTTTTTATGGAAAAGGTCTACTAAACTTTTGAGTATTTTTATGTTCAAAGAACCTGACAGACAGAAATCTCAATGTAGTAGATAAAATTAACAGCCTTTAGGAAGGATAAGGCTGAAGATGAATTAATTTTGTAATGAATTTTTATCAGTTAATAATCAGGTGCTGAAAAAAGAGTTGCACAAGCCCTCCTCTTGGGACTGTGGGCTTTTATAACATAACTTCAGAGCACAGCATGCTTACAGTTTATTCCTTCCCTGCCTGTGGCAGAGATTTTCCTTCCCCCTCAACCTTCATTATTCTGTTCCCACAGCCAAAGCCATATTTGAATTTTGATTGTATAAGTCATAGATTCCAATTATCAGAAGTAATAAGGATATTATTTTGTAATTTGAAATATTAGACAGTACAGTTTCATAATATACCAGTATGGAAACAGAAGAAGCAGTTTTGATGCCTTTAACCCTCAGTGGATATTAGGTACAGGTTTATTCTTAACAGCTTTATGTGATTGACTAGTGTTGTGATATAAGACCATACAGAGAAATATGAATTTAGAGAGCAGTTGATACTATATCTATTTAGCAAAATAATGGTACTAGGTTCACACCTGTGGTCTGTGACCTTCCCAACCATGGGCTCTTGGCCCATGAATACCAGCCATGTGTATCGTTCAGTAGAGTGGGCCTTAAATATAATCAGAGTGCAGTTGCTTGCCCCCATAACATTCTTACCACTACTGCACCCACGGGCATAGCTTGCCACACTTGTCATTATTGTAGCAGGAAAGACTGTTGGTGACTTTTTTTCTCCTAGAAGTCTGCATCACACTTTTCAGTACTATGAGAGTTAGCCAGCAGAGAGGAAGCTTCCTGGTCAGTACCAACTTGATTTTCTATGCCTGTGAATAATTTGTGTGGTGTTTTCAGTGATAGCTATAGGGTCTTCAGCAACTGGGTCTTACCATCAAGTTCTGGTGAGTAACCAGAAGCAGTGGAAATAGCCTGTATTGCTTTAGGGATCTATAAAAACATCTGACGAACAACTCAAAGGGAGGTATCCCACACCTGGCACTGGGCTTATATTTGGCAAGCTATGGCTTGTAACTCCAGTTAAACCTATATGGATACACACACACACACACACACACACACACACACACACCCCTTCTGCCCTCCCATCCCTCTCTCAACTTAATCCCTTTTTCCTAATGTTCCAAAAAAAAGATTCCTCATTTTAAAGGTAAGCTGAGAAAGTTGCTGTTGTGATGCTGCTGTGACAGAAGCTGATGCTGAGCAGAGTCACACAGCTTCTCTGCCAGCCCCAGAGATCATTACAAATTAGAATAGTGCCCCCAAGGTGCAGGGGAGACAGTTCAGTCAGTAAAGATACTATACCTGCCACAGAAGCATAAGGATGAGTTTGGATCCCCAGTACCCAGGTACAAAGCCAAGCACAACAGTCCCAGGGCTGGAGGCAGAGCCTGGGCGATCCTTGCAGCCTGTTGGCCAGCCACTTTAGCCAGCTGGTGAGCTCCAGGTTTAATGAGAGACTCTGTCTCAAAAAATAAGGTGAGCAATGACTGAGAAAGACACCTGACATTGGCCCTCGTCTCCATGTGTATACACACATGTGCACATGGGTACACACATACATGAAGAATTCTTCTGAATGCAAAAGCAAAATTGTATCTTTAAACAATGAAATCCTATTTTTCTGTGTCTTACCCCTGGTAGAGGCCTTTAAAACAATATATGCCTTTTGAAATAAATATTTTCTTTTACTGTGCACCAACAAAATGTCAAGCAGTAAACTTAAACGCAGTTTCTTACAAACTAAAATAGTCACGAGAAGGAGTGGTGAAATAAGTAAATTGAAGTTCTTTATCGGAGTGATGAGTGTTGAGTTTACGCAGCTCTCTGTGCAGTCTGCTATACAACTGCTCAGTCAAATAAAGCATAGTTGGTTACCATCCCAGGTAACACTGCACAGGCAGGGCCTGGGCTGAAAGTCACAGTTCCTCCTGTTTGCTTTTGTTTGTTTATGTTGAAATGAAGTCAACGACGGCATACAAAATGATGGCAGTTGCCTTATCTGCAATTAGGCCCTCCTGTTCAATGGAAGGAAAGAATTGCTGTGACTGTAAGATGAAATTTTAATAATTACCCAAGTATAGCCAATGATAAACACATAAATCAGTCACAAAGCAGGAAGCCTTTGGAAAGCAGGACTGCTGGAAGAATTGCCCACACGCTGTTGGGATCTCCATTGCTGCTTATAAGGAGGAACTTCGAAGCGTAAAACAAGTGTCTTAGCTGGGTATGGTAGCATTTACCTTTGATCCCAGCACTCGGGAGGTAGAGGCAGGCGAACCTCTGTGAGTTCAAGGCCAGCCTGATCTACACAGTGAGTTCAACGCCAGCTGAAGATACAGGAAGACCCTGTCTAAAAAAAAAACAGAAAAGAAAGGAATGTTGCTGCACAAATTCATCCTGCCACCACTGGGCACAACCTTTGAAAACTGTTCAGAGTGAGAGACATGGCACAATTCTTTGGAGTTCAGAAATTTATGAGTTGAATATAACACAGTTTTGATGCTCATTAGTCTTTGGAAAGAAGGAGTGTCCTCTGAGATAGGGACTATATAAGGTGCTTCCCTCCTGATCTGTAGCAATATCTTCTGAGTGTCTTTTTCTTTTTTGTTAGTATTTATAATGACAGCTAATGTCCCCTGACTTTTATATGCCTATTACTGTTACAAACAATTAA
>NW_008334871.1:1339602-1344392 GCF_000622305.1 Nannospalax galili | reverse complement strand
TCCAGTTCCAGAGGATCCAACAGCCTCTTCTGTCCTCCCCAGGCATTGCATGACATGGATGCACTTACCTACATGCAGGCAATACAGGCACACACACAAAATATTTTTTTTTGATTTATTTATTTTTGTTTTGTGTGTATGAGTGGTTTTCCTACATGTATGTAAGTGTACCACGTGTATGCAGTGCCCCCATGGAGACCAGAAGAGGGCATCAGAATCCCTGGAACTTGAATTTTGAACAGTTGTTAGCTGCCATGTGGGTGCTGGGGACCAAACCTGGCTCCTCTGCAAGAGCAGCCAGTCCTCTCAGTTTCTGAGCCTCTTAACAGCTCTATCGGGTAAGAGATGCTTAATTTGTAGATGAGGGGCTTGAGACCCAAGGAGTTCATGTAACTTGCCCAAAATGGCGGTAGAAGACAGAACTTGAGCTCATATTTCTGGTTAGATGTTACCTTACTGTTATCCCTCACACTCATCCACCACTGCTTTCTTGTTCTTGTTTATTAATCAGCACACCATGGAAAACATTGTTAACAGATAAAGTTCATGGATAATGTAGAGGACTTCCTCATACTGTAGTTGATGTCAGTTCCGTGTCTTGTTTGCCACTAGACAAACTAGTGATGTTCTCATTCCCTGAAGAATCTGTAATAGCCATGAAATCTGTTCTTTCCTCCGAGGCCCTTTGCTTAGCCTACACTTTGTCCATGTGTAATGAGATTTCTTGTTGGATTCCCTTTCTGTCTGTTCATGACAGAGGACGGAGTGCTATTGCTGCATATTGAATCTGCTCTGAGCAGATTGGGGAGATAGCATTTGTGTGCCTTATCAATACTCAGAACACACGAGGAAGGAAGACTGCACAGCAAGCCTGTGATGAGCTAGTAGCACTGTGAAGGGTGTATGTACACGTTGTATGACATCAGCTCTGTGGTAATCTGTTCCTCTTCCTTTACCTCCTCATTTTTCTTCCTGTTAGTTAAATCAGACCCAGAGTTGATAATGAATGGAGTTCAGACTCCATGCAGCAATTTCATGGAAAGGCATTAGTTTTTAAACCTGCCATTTTGGCATAAGAGTGAAATTTGTATATATACAATTTAGTTAAATTTTTCATGAATCTTAAGGAAAGTAGTTAGGAGGAAGAAGTATTTAAACTCCAGTGGCAGTATGTAAGGTAGGATAATAACTGTGGACCAAAGCCAAAAACTAGAACTAAAAATAGTACAGAAAAGAATTTACCTAGGAAGTAGTATTTACTAGCTGCACACTGGCTGAGAGTGGCTTGTGCATAACATTGTTTTTCTCTTTGAGCACACTGCAAAGGGAAGGAGAAATGGGACTTTCAGACATGTACAATAATTTCTTACCATCGATTGAATTTTAAAAGGCTTATTAATTTGTTCATTTTCTGTAACTTTGTTCTTCTGATAAACTTAAAATAGTCCTTGCATTATCTCGTAGACCATATGACTGCCTGGCATTTTAGAATGGAGGCCACTGAACTGGAACTGGAGAGCTGAAATTCAAGTGTACATCTGCCTCTGAGTACCTCTTATTAATTAATGTTTTGCTTTGATTTCTATAGCAGTAACATAAATCACCAAGGCCACATAATGTTACCTTTTATTTTCAATTCATGATGCTGCAGATGATATTAGATTATCAGATAGAACTTTAATCTCTAGAGCACTAGATGTCAGCAATATAATATGATTCATGTCTTTCACATGATCCAGAAATTAACATTAGTCATTTGCACTGAAGACATACAACAGAAGAATGGATTTGCTCACCTGGGTGGTACTGGGAAAGGCAAATACCAGTGGCCATTCTTTTTTTTTTTTAACTTGTCCATAAAAACTTTTATTCACAGATCAGTATTACTATCTCTTGAAACAAAATTCATAAAATAGTTTGATATAAAGCTGCTTACAAACAAACGTGCTGTCTTCTAAAGGAATATGGTCAGGTTCATGTCAAGATATCTGGAGAAACTGGATGGTGTTGGCATCACTTCTCTACTTCTCAGATCTTGGTTATTAAAGCTAAAGTCTCTAAAACTTGGGGAACTAGAGCAAACTCTCCCAAGAACCTGTTACATTATTAGCAATGCGAGACCCAGCATGGCCCTAGATGGAAAACGAGTGGAAATGAAGTGGTTAGCACATGAATTGTGAACACACTGCATGGCCCTGGTATTCCTGGGCCCGCCCCTCAGTCTGCTCACTGCAAGGCCCTGGTATTCCTGGGCCTGCCCCTCAGCCTACTCACTGCATGGCCCTGGTATTCCTGGGCCTGCCCCTCAGCCTACTCACTGCATGGCCCTGGTATTCCTGGGCCTGCCCCTCAGCCTACTCACTGCATGGCCCTGGTATTCCTGGGCCTGCCCCTCAGCCTACTCACTGCATGGCCCTGGTATTCCTGGGCCTGCCCCTCAGCCTACTCACTGCATGGCCCTGGTATTCCTGGGCCTGCCCCTCAGCCTACTCACTGCATGGCCCTGGTATTCCTGGGCCTGCCCCTCAGCCTACTCACTGCATGGCCCTGGTATTCCTGGGCCTGCCCCTCAGCCTACTCACTGCATGGCCCTGGTATTCCTGGGCCTGCCCCTCAGCCTACTCACTGCATGGCCCTGGTATTCCTGGGCCTGCCCCTCAGCCTACTCACTGCATGGCCCTGGTATTCCTGGGCCTGCCCCTCAGCCTACTCACTGCATGGCCCTGGTATTCCTGGGCCTGCCCCTCAGCCTACTCACTGCATGGCCCTGGTATTCCTGGGCCTGCCCCTCAGCCTACTCACTGCATGGCCCTGGTATTCCTGGGCCTGCCCCTCAGCCTACTCACTGCATGGCCCTGGTATTCCTGGGCCTGCCCCTCAGCCTACTCACTGCATGGCCCTGGTATTCCTGGGCCTGCCTCTCAGTCCACTCACTGCACATGAGGTAGTGCTTCTCAATTTGTATCATTCAAACGCACAAACAGAAGTGTGACATGCTCTGCCCACTGTGGACTTTGATAGGATCTTCATGCAATGAGTGCTATGCATGTATGATCTGATCCAGGGGCTGGCCTGTCAGCCATTAAGCTTGATATAATCCTAGATGGCAGGACATAGGAGGCCATTTTATTAACACTGGAGGAGACATCTTTCTGATTACCACAGTATTTTATCTACTAACCCAAATACCCCTTTCTCAGTACGGACAGATCCTGGAAACCACAATTAAAGAGTGAATGTGGTCATGGGGTGCAGGAATAAGTATAAATTGTAGAACTCGTAGGGAGCTCTTTGCTCCTCTTCTGGAGGTTCCTCTAAGGAACTCTGATAGTTTGGCCCTGGACTTTGGACATGTTTAAGGAACTGACTGTACTTTGCAACCTAGGCTTTTCAGTATTTCTGGGACAGCTGTCTTATTATTACATCTTATTCAACAAATCTTCAACAACAAAATGTTTTCACGAGTCCAACTTCCTTTAAAACTTTTTTCCATTTGGCTTCTTCGTTATGAATTTTTCATGGTTACTTTCCCATAATTATTTGCAATTTCTCCCTGTAGTCTTGAGCATTTCCTGTTCATTGGAAATGGGTAATACCAGTAACTGTCTTTTAATGATCTTATCACTTAGGATTATGTGTTTTTGCACTTCACTGAAAATAAGGAGCTATGCATATCACTGAAGTATATTTCTAGATCCTGTCCAGGGACTTGTGATAGAAGCAGTCCTGCGTGCCGTGGCAGCACTGAGGGGTAAGGAGGGACCCAGGTTCCTTCCATATCTTCTCTGCTGTACCTGAGGTTAGTTTTCATCCTCAGTCTTAATGGCTGCTGTATACCTGACATTGGAAATCTCACTTTTGGTTACGTCTCATTGGCACAAATTTGCTGTGTGTCTACACTTAGCTTTCCATGTCTGGAAAACTTAGTCCCTCCCTCCCTGAGGAATAGGATGCCCAGCTAAAAGTTGGATTACTAAGGAAGTAGAATAAATGAGTTTTGTTAAACCACAAGCAATCTTCCCACACAATGACATACCACTTATGTTTTATGTAAACTAAAACTTAATTTGACTTAAACCTTATGGACTACAATGAACACCCCAGGGTAATACATTCATCTTATGGCCTTGTAGTAATGTGTCCCATGGTACACTTTGGCTTTTCTCTGTTGTGAGAACTGAATTATATGTGATTATTTAAATTCAGCAAGCAGTGACTTATTCAGTGAGTAATAGTTTAAACTTGCAAGTGAACAGTTCATTTAAGCAGTGCCGTTTCGGACCAGTGCTTTTTTAAACCACGGGTGATTGGAATGCAGAGATTTTCCCAAGCTGAGTTCACAGCAGCCGTGCCCTTGCCGTGAGGACTGGACAGGTGTTAGAGTCACTTATTCCCTCTGCCCAGGTGATAAATTATTTGCAGGAACTCCAGATGCATGGGCACATTTGTCACCTTTGCAGCTTTGTTATTTCCAGTGTGGCCTTGGAGCCTGTATTCAGTTTTGTCTGACACATGTGGTCTCCTCTCGGTGTGTTACAAGCTGCATAGGAATTCCTCACTAAATGTTTCCCTCTTTTGAATAAGCTGTGTTTAAAAGGCATTCTTTGAAAGAGTTTGTGTTTCTACCTCTTACAAATATATTAAAGTCAATTTTTGCCTTAATTGTTAAATACACACATGTTCTTAAATGCACAATCTAATATTATGACATTTTCTAATTCTATTACAGTTGCTGTCCTGGTAGGTTTTTTTTTTTTTTTTTTTTTTTTTTTTAAAAAGATCTTTTTGCC
>NW_008334871.1:1332313-1339564 GCF_000622305.1 Nannospalax galili | reverse complement strand
TTACTTTTGATGGTGGTTTTTAATCTATTCTGAGGCTTATTCAGGTTCCAGAAATTAACTGTCAGGTAAGAGGATCCAGAATAAACTCATTATAAATTCAGGAATATTTTTTTAACTACAAGTTCTCTGAAACTGCTTGTTAACTGATCATGCTGACCTCTTGTTTGTCATAGCAAAGTTTTTTCGCATGGGTATTTTCCTACTATTCTATAATTCTGCTTCTGTCCATTAGACATACCTGCCATTCTTTTGCCTCAAAAGTCATTTTTTATCCTACCATTTCTTCTCTCTAATATCATAAATTTTCCTGCCTGAAATTCCTCTCCCTAAAAATGACTGACTCTTGATCCCAGAGAATCTGATCATTGTTTTGACTTTTTCCTTTGCAAACTGTGGTCCTAAGATAGGCCGGACGCTCTGAACTTGAAGAGACCTTGAGATCTCCACCAGTATAGTCTTTTCTTATAGCCATTGATTTAGAGGTGGATGTTGCTTATTCCTTTTCTTCTGATTTCTCACTTTAGTGCATAGTTTTCCAAAATAAAACCATGTCATGAAAATTTGCAAACAATTAGACTTGAAGAGATTGTAAAATTGTGATTGACTCCATTTTTCTTAATTAAGATTATTTAAAATATTCTTTGAAATGTTGCTAAAACTTTTTGTTTAGTCATGTTTCTCTTTTATCAACATAAAATCTCATATCACCTTTTAATTTCATGGGAAATTTAAGTCAGTTTCAAGATAGAAGACAAATACTAGCTGAGATCCATAGATACACAGATAATTATGGAATTTTTGCTTGTGTATTGAAAGGCCCTAGTTGGAAGACCTTCCTCAGTTTCCTGAAAACTCCCTCAGATCCATGGATTCCCCAGAGGTACTCACTGTTAAACATAGTGATACAATGAGTGCATAATCACTGGTGCCCAGGAATGACTGTAGAAAGAACATGAATTTGGTGTCCAAAGTTTCCTAATGTATCTCTTAAATGTCTTTTGAATTATTAGTTTATTTATAATAATACCCAAAGTGTTGAAATGTAGCTAAATTATGATATATAGCAATAATATGCCTTTAGCATAAACTCATTCATAAGTGGATAATGCTGTGCATAGATTTTGAAAAATAATGAAATTTTGTCAACAGTATGAAAAATAGAAGATGGGAGACATATGTTAAGTTTTTTTAATAAATATGTATTGTAAGCAAATCATTGTTCTTGGTGCCCTGAAGTTCAAGAAACATATAGTCTACTAAAGGATATGAAATATGTGCATGAACAATTGTAGGAGCAGTTCAAATATGAGCAGTTCAGTAAAAGATATGTAAAGAACTAGAAGAGAAGTGAAGAGTATGTTGTTCATCCTGGCAAGATCAGACAAAGTAAGTGGCATGTGAGCTGACTGTGAATGGCCTGTTGAGTTTGAATAGCTAGAAACACTATCATATGCAGGGAATCCGTGAGTAAAGTTCCCAGACTGGGCAAGAATGGAGTAGCTAAGAGAGTTCAGTTGGGCCTTGGATGAACCTATAACAGCGTCAAATTTTCTCATGATGTAGAAAGAAAAATACATATTGATATCTTCAGCATTTGGGCAGTGTTTAAAGATTGCTTGAATAAAACTTTTGAATACTGGTTAAGATTGGAAAGTGAATTTTCATTAGAGCGCCTAGGAACTAAGGAAAAAGGAAATTGGAGAGAACGCTTTTTGTCTGCTTGGTCAGGATCATTTCTGACATAGACTTGTCTAGGAGCACAGGGATTAATTGTTTTAATAGAAAGATTTGGTACTGAAACAAAAAGGCAGTCCATTCACATTTTAGTTCTGTAGAACTGACTCTGCAGTACAAACTGTGATTGGATGTTTTTGCCAGCCCTTTCCATTGGGAACTCTCAGGGACCTAGTAGCCCCACCCAAACAGCCATGTTTGATAAGTGAAGATAACCAAAGCTCATTCTTCATTTATATGCTCTTACTGAATTCCAAATAGAATTTTTCTGTTAGCTTGATCTTCCTGTTAGCTGCACAACACAGAGATTTATTTCTGGTTTGGAAGAGTGCACAGTCCAGCAACCATTACTCTTTTATGCATGCTTCTGCCTAAGGCACAGATGCTTTTCTAAGATGACCAGCTACTCATCCTGAGATCAGTGTACCACTGCTCAAACCCTCTGGGGTCACTGCTTTATTTCATAGGAGTAGCTTATTTCCTTTGTAGTTGGACAAAGTAGTTGACTATTCAAAAGGAGCATGAGATTGCGAAGGCGGAGGTCGTGTACATTCACTCATGCCAAAAAAGTAAATCAAAGACTTCTCCAGCCTTCTAGATTTATACACTGTCCATGCTGATCAGACATAGTCACTGGAGTTGCTGGAGCTATTCATGAGGTCATGGATATTTGGTCTTTGTCTAGCATCAGAGATACTGTTTCATCCAGCATTTAAGAGCAACTGACTTAAGTGCTATCATTAACCTGGGAAGATCTGTTTCAATGATTTATCCTGCAAATGGTATGAATTAGACTAATTTGAGACAAATTCTCCCTTTGCTGTTTTGAACTATGTAGGCTTAAATTAAAAAATATCAAATATCAATATATTTGAAAAAGAATTTCTATTATTTATGAATAATTTCATTTGACATAGCCTTTTTGGCATTTACTTAATTGAATTGATTCTAAATGTCTTTCTGACAGGTTTTGGAAATACTTAGCCTACAACCTGGAATATATTGTCATCAAGCCATTTCTGTGGCAGTGTAACTGTGAAACCAGGAGAAAACTGAGAAATAGCTTCCATATAGTTAATGTACTTTAAACTTTTCTTTGTTTCCAGGGTGTCCAATTCCCAGCATGTAGGAAGTGTATATGGCAGAATCAGGGTTAATGCGCTGCTGGGGTAGGGCTGATATCGGAGCTGGACTTTGAACTTCCGGCAGGAAACTGTGTTTTGCTCTTTATATTCCGGGCATAGAGCACCTTACACATAAAAGGTGGCCAGTAAAAGTTTGTTTAACAGAGATTGCATCATTGACAAAACAAGTAAATAAGGGCACTGTGTCCTTTCCCTTTTGAACTGCAAGTAGTATTTGTGACCATTGTTTTATAGCAAGAATTTGACATTTTCCCTGACAGTGGATTGCTGAAGGCGTGTTTCAGGATTGCAAATCTTTACTCTGCCCTTCTTTAGGAAGATGGGGGTCCCCCCCTCGACTTTACCTCTCCCCCTCTGCCCCATGCTCATTTGAAATGGCTGTTTCAGATCTCTTGCCTTCCCACATCTCTGGATTCTTAGTTTCTTTTTGTAACGTAAGAAAGATTTAGATGGCATTTGAGAACTCTTTGCTTTTCTGGTGAATCTCATCTCTTTGGGTTCCTCTTATTGCCTGCAGCCACTTTGCATTACCCTTCAGTACCTTGCTGTTCATAGCCTTGGGATCTCCAAACTGCTGGTCTGCAGTTTGCTGAAGGTCTGAAGAACCTTGAAAACTGTCACTCTCTTCAAAGTCCAATCAGGGTTTCAAATTTTGCTTACTTCTACTTGTGACCGTACTGGTAAAAATTCAAAGGAAAAAAGATAGGACAGCATCCCAGTGGACATAAGAAGTCCTCTAGGTGCTTTATCATCTCCCCAGTGCAATGTTGCTAGCAGTGCCTCAGACATTTCCAAGCACAGCTAGCACCTCCATGGTGGCCCCTCTGTTGTGTCTTTCCATTGGTTGTTCCTTAAACTCCAGGATAATCTTGGAAATCATTTGAATTTTCTAGAAAACTGACAGCTAGATTTGATACATACTGTTTTTCCTTTTTGTGTCATAATCAGCTTCTATTCTATAGAATATAAAATATGATAAAATACAATGAAAATATCTTGTTATGGAGTGGCTATATTTCCTTTTCTCAGGATGCAGGTCATTTCAGATCCCCATTTTTAGCTGATGAAAACTTTTTTTATATTGGATCTCATTTAATCTTCACGATGTCCTGGAATTTATAATCTGCACTTGTGGAGATGAGAAAGACGGGCTTCAGGGAAAATGGAACTAGATTAAGACCACATAGCAAGTGGTGAAATGTAGGTTTGAGGAAAATCTGCCAAGCTCAAAAACAGTGGGTGCCACATTTTCATTTTGAATAACCTTTATTTATATTTTGTTTTTCTGTTGTGTGCAGTCCACATATGTGGTATATGTATTTTCCCATATGGGTGGGTGTGAAGACTGGAGGTTGAGATCCACTGCCTCCCTCAGTTGTTTATCATCATCATCATCATCATCATCATCATCCATTTTGAGACAAAGTCTCTTATGAGCTTGGAGCGCACCATTTTGTCTAGACTAGCTAACTGCTCAGGAAGCCCCAGGATCTGCTTTCTCTATCTGCAGCTCTGGGATCACAGGTATGAGCTGTAATGCCTGGCTTTTTACATTAGTGCACTCGGGCCTCATGCTTACACAGCAAGCAATTTACCCACTGAGCTACCTCCCTAGCTCCAACTTTTATATTTTCAGTGGTATTTTTTTATTTAATATGCCTTGATTAGCGTTTCTTGTGACTATTCAAAGATCCAGTTTGATGCCTCAAGGTATTTAAAAAATATTTTATATCAGGCTGGAGAGATGGCTCAGCGGTTAAGAACACTGGTTGTTCTTGCAGAACACCCGGGTTTGAATCCCAGCACCCACATGGCAGCTAATGACTGTCCGTAACTCCATTTCCAGGGGATCCAATGGCCTTTTCTCCTCTGCGAGCATTGCACGACACGGGTGCACTTACCTACACCCAGGCATAACACTCATACACATAAAATAAAAATAATAAAAAAATTATATCAAAATATTTGCTATTATTTTACTTCCTGAATTTTACTAAATAAATGATTCAATTATTTTTACAAACTGCCTGATATAAGGAGAACATTTTTATGACAGACATGTTAAAACCAGGAAAAAGGGCCTATTGATGTTGGTGTTGGGAGCAAGGAAAGAAGTCCCAGCACCCTCCCCCTGTTCTTCCATCACTGTCTCTGTGTGGGATCCTCTGACAGTCCACGCATTCTTTCCCTCAGAATGATTAGGGCTGACAAAGGGTACAGTGTTGCTAGTTTCTTGCCTGTTCTGGCCCCTCTCAAGGCTCCCATTCTGAGGAGAGTAAGACCTAGGTTTGGGCCACAGGGTGAGGTCTCCAGAGCCTCCTGTATGTCTCTTTTTAATATTTTTACATCACACCTGATTTCTCAACATTGATCATGTCAAAGTAGAGTGGGAAGTACTGAAAATGTTATCCTTTCAGAGCATCTCTGCCCCATTCCTTAGCTGCTGTCCCACCCTGTCTTCTGTCAGAGCCCACCTACTGCCTCCTGCTGAGCAGCATCAGAAAGAACACTGGGGAATGGAAGAACAGCAGAAGCATGCTTTCTGCTTCCTAAGACCAAGTTAGAGCATTTGGTATGAGATCCCTCTAGAGAAAGTTACCTGGCAACACCAGAAACAAATCACGATCTAGTCAAGTTGTGTCCATTACAGAAAGGCAGATATTCAATATGTAGCATATGGTTATGATAAATATAATACATATCCATTTTTCCTTATTATGCTGCCTTTTACAACCAAAGATCTATGGCAACTTCCTTAGCATTGCTAGATGATAACGTGCTTATTTTATTGTAAAGTTGTCTTTTCAAAAGATGCATATATATCAAGATAGTGAGAGAAAGTAGGCCGACATCCGAGATGACCATGTAGAAATGGAGTTACTCACCTCCATTCCCCACACACAGGTGAGGGGAAACCCGTGTTATTACTGATTTCATGTATAATATTTGATACATTATGTTGATCATTGTGCTTCATTTAGGAGACTGGAGCTATTCCCCTGGGTTTTGGTTCCTGAACCTGTAGGGATGAGTCTTGGCTTTGGACATAATGATGTTTGAAGCCAGGCATCCCTCCCCTGTGCCTGCCATGCCACCTGGTGGTACAAAGTGCAATGTAGTGCTTACAACTGAATGTAAAGGGATGAGCGTGATTCCTCATTTATATTTTGGAAGAAATGAAATGTTTATTCCATACATATATGCACAAATACCCACAGTGCACATAAGGAATAATATTGTTAATGGCAGCTTTGAGCTTAAAGAGTCCTTGTTTAAAAAGTAATGAGAGAAATCTAACTCTGCAAATATTAAAGTATACAGTAAATTAACAGTGACTGAAGTTTTGGCATTGACTTAGGTACGACAGGTAGATTAGTGGAGCTGAACAGAATTCAGGAAGTAAATAAAAAAGTGGCACTTGAATCCCTGAGGAGAAGAGGACACGGTCGGTGAATGGTGCAGAAAAGGCTGGCTAGTGAGCTACTGAGGGGCTGGCAAGGTGGTGCATGTCTGTGATCCTAGTACTTGTGGGGCTGAGGTGAGAGGAGTGCTGTAAGTTCAAGGAAAGCCGAGCTACATTGCTAGCATCAGGCTAGCCAGAGCTACAGAGCAAGACCCTGTCTCAAAAAAAAAGAAGAGGACACGGTCGGTGAATGGTGCAGAAAAGGCTGGCTAGTGAGCTACTGAGGGGCTGGCAAGGTGGTGCATGTCTGTGATCCTAGTACTTGTGGGGCTGAGGTGAGAGGAGTGCTGTAAGTTCAAGGACAGCCGAGCTACATTGCTAGCATCAGGCTAGCCAGAGCTACAGAGCAAGATCCTGTCTCAAAAAAACCCCCATAAAATTAGTGATGGGGGCTGGAGAGATGGCTCAGTGGTTAAAAACTCACTGGTTGTTCTTTCAGAAGACCCGGGTTCGAATGCCACATGGCAGCTAACAGCTGTCCGTAACTTCAGTTCCAGGGGATCCGATGACCTCTTCTGTCCTCACGGGCATTGCACGACATGGGTGCACTTACCTACAGGCAGACAATACATTCGTACACGTAAAAATAATAAAATATTTTCAAAAAATTGAAAAAGAAAAACTAGTGATGGATCTCACACTTACTATTCTTTCCTTCAAAATAAATCCTAGATGCATGAAGACTTAATATATTAAAGGGCTGATACTGCTGAATTATTCAAAGAAAATGCAGATCATTTAAATGATAATCTTAAAGTGGGAAAGTCTACTGAAAGACCCAGTGGTGCTTAAGAGTTTTAAATCCTTTCAGGGGAAAAAAAAAAAAAAAAAAAAACACAAAAAAAAAAAAAAAAATTTTAATACTTAAGAAGAGAATATAAAAATATTTTCTTAAATGTTTAACGTAAA